>NW_020173397.1:9524663-9571086 GCF_003031525.2 Neophocaena asiaeorientalis asiaeorientalis
CCTACAGAATTTTGTGGGCTGTTCCAAATAGGATATGTTCTGTGCAGAAAGGGTTTTGTTCTTTGCATTATATATTTTTTATTGACAGTTGAGATGATGCAGGGCTGATTCCTATGTTAAGAGAGTGTCAACTACTTGGTTAATTACATTTATGCCCAGGATTCTTTATCTGTTCATAGCAACTGAGTATTTGTGTGCTACGTGTATATTTCCCTCGTGGGCTTTTATATTTATGTGAAACTGCTAATGTGTTGTTCGCTAGATCATGAGCAATGGGCTTCTGACAGCTCTGTTCATTACTCAGCGTGGGGGGGGAAAAATAAAAGAAAACACATTGATACAGAAACAGAGTGTGAGCCAGCAATTACCATCAGAGAGCACAATTGAAGCCACATTTTATTTAAATATTTATCTTGTGAATTGATTCATACAAAACAAGAAGCCGTTTTTTAAATTTATGAATGACTTCACCACCGAAATTTGAAGAGCAAGATCGCTGTCTGAGTTGGGTTTGATGCAGTCCGTGGCTTAGAGTACAGAGAGTTAAATAACACCCAATTATTCATCGTGATGTATCATTAAGATTGCTATGTGTGAATGTGTAGAAAGATGATAACACCATGCAGCTGTTCACTTCGGAATCCCAACTTTGCATAGTAAGAAGGGAAAAAAAAGCTGATAGATAACTTTTAGTACCAGTAATCATAATAGCAAATGTTTAGAGATGCTAACCAAGGGCCAACTGTATGTTATGTATTAACCCTGTGAGGTGAGTACCGTTAGCACTTTGCGGGTGAGGAAGTAGGGGTACAACGAGATGAAAGGATTTATTAGCCAAGTTCACACCAGAGTGCGGGACAGGACTTCTGGGAGTCCATGAGGGAGACCCCACTCCTTGCCAGCCCCACTTCCTGTTTGGTACCTCTCGATGGAGATTGACCGCTACGGCCTACGCATCAATGGGGGCGAATTTGGGTCCTTTGTCTTACAAGGACTTGTAAGTGGATGGCAGTTCCAAAAAGCTTCCAACTAGCTGGCATCCATTTCATTAGCCCACCTGGGAAGATTAGGGCAGGAGAACTCTGATGATGTGGGGACTGCCACCCATCTCCCGCCTTTCCCAAACAGGATTGTTTGACATTCTGCCCCCTGACCTCCCTTCCCCCAACCCCACCCTATACACAAGGGAGGAACTTCTGCTCACCTCTGACAGCCGGGTCGTGGACCAGAGCTTATTTGCCAGTTGCATTAGATACTTCCTGGACTATATATACTCTTTAAAAAATCGATCCTCTATCGTTAGACCTTGAGTTTATTTACAATTTGCCAATGTTATCAACACTGCAAACATCTCTGAATGGACAGCTTTGCCTACTTATCTTACTGCTCATTTAGGATCCCTCCCTGGATGAGTCTCTGGATGGGTGATCACAGGGTGAAGTCTCTTTATATACTTTGTGTTTGCCCTCCCAAAAGTTTGAACCTGCTTAAATTCCAACCAGCAAGGAGTGTGAGGGCCACTCCTGTTGTTGTTACATGTAATGCAGTGATGGAGCGAAGTAGGTGGGTCATTGAACGTATGGATTCAGCAATAAACAGCTAGGTAAGGGCGTTGCTCAGACCATTGGTGTTATGGCAACAATTAATTTGGCAAAACAGAGAACTTTAAAAAGAAACGGTATCAGTTTAGAAAGTTGTGTGTAGAGAGAAATGCATAGAGCAGCGGATAAAGGAGCTCCAAGTACCATTTTGTGTGAGCATTTGGGACCAGTGGGAGAAACCCAAAGCAAAATCTTAAAAAGAAATATGGGCTTATGGACGGGAACATGAAAAAGGAACACTAACTGTAGATATTGTATAGGAGAAGATGGAGAAGAAAATGAAGTTACAAGTAAGGGAAGGAAAGATCCACCTTTCTATCACACACATAGGAAGGAGATCTACAGACCATCTGGGTTTAACCACTTTTTGCTATTCAAAGAGGTTCTGCCTTAAAACAGTGCGGTGTAGGTGTGGCATGATTTCATTCCAGGGACTGGTTGGAATATTCATTTTGCTAAGTATACCCAGATGTCTTAAAACCTGGACACTGACTCACAGGAACCAAACTCACAAGAGACTGATGCATAAAACCAGAATACAATTCATTTTTCATACTCTCTGTAGCTACAAAAAGCATCACATGCTTATGCTCAGTGAGCTCTGTATTGTCTCTGCGGGGGCAGAGCTTCAGGGAAAGCCATATTAGGATTAGAAGGTTGCTTCATTGAGCATATGGTCATAGGAAGGAAAATTAGTCTTGTGACTTTAGAGGATAGTGTGTTGAGACCATCTTAGAGACAAATGATTGGAAATCAGACTTCAGTTGGCTTAAGCAGAGGCAGATCTTATTTGCTCATGGGATGAGGAAGTGAAAGGGTTCTGACACAGTTGGATCCAGGAGTTTGAATAAGGTCATCTAGACTCTGCTTCTGTGCCATTTAGTGCATGGTTGGGCTGTCAGCTCTCCGCTGGTAAGGAGATGTGTCTGTTCTAATGGCTTGTCCCTTGTCCTGTGCTCAGTGAGGATTTGTTGAATATCCAGAGAAAAAGTTCTTGAGCCAGGACACTTTCTCCCCAGACAGTTCTAGAAAGTAACTGCTAAATTTTGTTTCTCCGTAGAAATGCTGTAGTTTTCCCAATCTTCTTGATCCTAAGAATCACTTTACTATCCATTCCTAGCCCTTTCTCCTGGAGAGTCGATGCAGAAGTTTTGGTAGGAGCTAATAATGTGTGTTTTTAACCAAAGGCGCAAGCGTTCCTATGTTTAGGAGGGGAGAGCCGCTGGTGTAGATAGACACTGATCAAATTTTAACGTGCATAAGAATGACATGGGGATCTTGTTAAAATACAGGTTCAGATGCGGTAAGTCTGAGATGGGGCCCAGATTCTGCGTTTTTTTGTTTTGTTTTGTTTGCGGTACGTGGGCCTCTCACTGCTGTAGCCTCTCCCGTTGCGGAGCACAGGCTCCGGACGCGCAGACTCAGTGGCCATGGCTCACGGGCCCAGCCGTTCCGCGGCAAGCGGGATCCTCCCGGACCGCGGCAGGAACCCGCGTCCCCCGCGTCGGCAGGCGGACTCTCAACCACTGCACCACCAGGGACGCCCAGATTCTGCGTTTTTAACAGGCTCCGGTAAGTCTGAGATGGGGCCCAGATTCTGCGTTTCTAACAGGCTCCGGGGTGATGTTGATGCTGCTGGTCTGGGGGGGACACACTAGGAATCACTGATCTGCAGGCTGGTGGTCCTCAACTTGAGTCAGTTTTATACACCAGCGGACATTAGGCAATGTCTGGAGGCTTTTTTAAAAAAAAAATTTTATTGGAGTACAGTTGATTTACAATGTTGTGTTAGTTTCAGGTGTAGAGCAAACTGAACCAGTTATACATATACATATATCCACTGTTTTTTCTTTTTTCAGTTTCTTTTCCCATACAGGCCATTACAGGGTATTGAGTAGAGTTCCCTGTGCTCTACAGCAGGTCCTTATTAGTTATCTATTTTATATATAGTAGTGTGGATATGTCCATCCCAATCTCCCAAATTATCTCTCCCCCCAACCCCTGGTAACCATAAGTGTGTTTTCTACGTCTGTGACTTTACTTCTGTTTTGTAAATAAATTCATTTGTACCCTTTTTTTAGATTCCACATATGAGTGATATATTTGTCTTTCTCTGTCTGACATAGTTCACTCAGTATGACAATCTCTAGGTCCATCCATGTCGCTGCAAATGGCATTATTTCGTTCTTCTTTATGGCTGAGTAATACTCCATCGTACATATGTACCACATCTTCTTTTTCCATTCCTCTGTTGATGGACATTTAGGTTGCTTCCATGCCCTGGCTATTGCAAATAGTGCTGCAATGAACATTGGGGTGCATGTGTCTTTTTGAATTATGTTTTTTTCTGGGTTGGAGGCTTTTTTGATGACCACAACTGAGGGAGGCATACTACTGGCACCGAGTAGGTGGGGACCAACAGTGCTGTTAAAGATCCTACTGTGTGCAGCATAGCCCCAACACATAGAATTATCCAGCCCTGAAGGCAGCATGAGTGCCGTTGAGGAAGCCTGCTGAGGAGTGTCTCGTCTGTGTAGCACATGCTGGACTTGATTAGGTGCAAGCTTTATGTTCTGCCTCCACAGTCTCATCTGGTCCCCCCAGGGTCCCACTCAGGATTCCTTATTTTGATTTTAACTATTGTTGAAGCACTTTAACCACATACTAGCCATAAAAACAATAGCCAAGGCAATCACGCCTTGAGACCTTTTCTCTGCCAAGAGCTGTTCCAGGCACATCATGCACTGAGGGCAAGGTACAGTTGACCCTTGAACAACAGGGGTTTGAGCTGCGTGGGTCCAGTTGTATGCATTTTTTTCAATAAAGATGTACTACAGCACTACACCATCCAAGCTCGTTGAATCCCTAGATGGGGAACTGCAGATACAGAGGGTCAACTGTAAAGTTATACGTGGACTTTCAACTGCTGGGTGGGTTGGCGCCCCTATTCCCCCGCATTGTTCAAGGGTCAACTGTAGTTACTATCGTTATCCCCATTTTCTGGGTGTGAAGTCTGAGGCGCCGAGAGGTTCAGCAGCTTTCTTGGGTCATTTCTGCAGCTGACCTAAGCTGTTAAAAAAAAAATCACAATAATTGTAAAATCATTGATTTTCAAATAAATAGCACGTGAATGTAGTACAAAAGTCAAAAAGCTCAAAAGACCATGCAGTGAAAAATAAATCTTTGTTCCTCACCTTGCTTGTAGCCATCACTTCTCTTTCCCAGAGGCCACGTTTGTTCTCAGATTCTTGGGTATTCCTTCAGATAGAGTGTCTGTATTAAAAGACAGATAGATAATTTCCACAAAATGATAGGCTACTGTATTAGTTTTCTAGGGCTGCCATAACAAATCAGTGCAAACTGACTGGCTTGAAACAATAGAATTTATTCTCTCACAGTCCGGAGACTGGAAATCCAAAATCCAGTTGTTGGTAGGATATGTTCTTTCTGGAGGTTCTGAGGGAGAATCTGTTCCATGCCTCTCTTCTAGCTTCCGTGGCTGCATCACTCCAGTCTTTGCTTCCATCTTTGCGTGGCCTTCTGTGTCTGTACCCAAGTTTCTCTCTTCTTATAAGGACACCAGTCATTGGATTTGAGCCCACCCTAATCCAGTAGGACCTCATCTTGTTTCTTTTTTTGAATTTTATTTTATTTATTTTTTATACAGCAGGTTCTTATTAGTTATCTATTTTATACATATCAGTGTATACATGTCAATCAAAATCTCCCAGGACCTCATCTTCTGCAAATAAGGTCACATTCCAAGGTACCAGGGATAAAGACATAAGTATATCTTTGAGGGGAACACAGTTCAACCCACAACAGCCACCAAACTTTGCTTTGTATCTTGCTGTTTTCACTTAATATGTCTTGGGTATTGGTCCATGTCTGTAGCTAGAGCATTGCCCTTTTGGTGGCTGTGTAAGATTACAGTGTGTGGATACACCGAAATCTTGAATCCGTCCTCTGTCAGTGGATGTTTAGGTGTAACAAACCTTCTGCCATTTTGTTGTCATTTCTATTTCTTCCCTTTTATTTTTAGAGAATAATTAAGCAACATGGGAAACTAAATTACTCCTTATATATCCATATGTCTAGATTTCTGAGAGTCAGGAATGACCGGTAAAAACCTGTTGTAGAAAATCCAGAAATCTCTTTTCTTTCCCAGCTTGGAGGAGCACAATTTCACACACTCGTGCTGAGTGATGACTTTTTTGGTCCTCAACCTTGGCTGGATGTGAGCACCACTTGGGGTGCTGCTAAAAAATACAGATGATGGGGCTTTACCCCCAAACCATCTCCCGAGGAGGTATGGCCCCGGGAGACTTATTTTTAAGAAACTAACCCAGTGATTCTAGTAGGTAATTCAGATTGAGAGCCCCCAGACTATGTGCCTTGAATTGTGTCAAGTGCCGGGAAGATGGCGATAAATAGAGTTCAGTCCTTGCCCTCAAGGAGCGCATGGTTTCTTAAGGAAAACAGAACCTTGAGCAGATTGTTTTGATCTAAATCAACACAGGGAGCCGTCAGCACAGCCCAGGTGTAGAGGTTGGACGGAATGCGAGGCAGGGAGGTGATGCCTTCGCTGAAAGTTGTAAGGTGAGTAGCAATGAGCTGAGTGAAAAAGTAGGAGAAGGGCGATCTAGGCAGAAGGCGCAGAGTGAGCAAAGGCACAGAGCAGCACAGCACGTGAAGTGTTGGGAGAACCTCCAATCTGTGGGCGTCGTTGAAACGTGGTAAAGGAGGTGGGAAGGGAGGATGTGAGCGTAGGGAAGGCCGCCAATGTTACATCACAGTGGACTTCTGTATCCCTCCTGGTCCCCTCAAGGCTAAAATGCAGTAGCAAGTTGATACGTGCTTGGACCCCAAAGGCCCCTCAGGCAAACTTGCTCCCCCAGCAAGGCAAACGTAGAAGTCTGAAGAGGCTGATAAAGTGTCTCTCGGTGGTACGTCTGGCAGCCTGAGCGCTGTGACCGAGATGGTGACAGAGGAGAAGGCCAGAGCCAGTAAACATTAGTGCAGAAACAACGGAGAAGAGCAAAGGAGTGGACGTGGGAACAGCATCCCTTACAATCCCATCCTTGTATTTTAAGAAAACTGATACTGCAGAACTTGGGAAGAGGCTGGGGGAAGGTGAGAAGAAATGGGAACCGTGGCTCTATGGAGCCTAGCCATCTGGAGCCGGATCTGCCTCATCAAACAATCCCTAATTGTTTTTAATAAGGTGCATAAGTTATGTTTAGCGTCCTTTGCTCTGCGCAGTCTCCCTGTTGAGACTGTTTTTTATTTTTTTATGAAGCAGTAAGGCCAATATAATTAAAAAGCAGTGAATGTATTCACCTCCCAGTGACTGGGGCAGGTAATTCCGAGCTCCTTCATGGAGGAAGGGTGGTGGTTTTTCTTCTTTGTGTTGCAATTTTAATAAAGAAGGAGATGGCAGAGGAAGACGAGCGCTGGTGAAGTTCCAGTCTTCGTCTGTCCTTCCATTTACGGAAAAGAAACGTTGCAGACGTGAAGAGGGCAAGGACAGAAGCACGTATCTCTCTGGCTCACTGTACATCCCCACACCCGACACAGTCCCTGGTACTTAGAGGACACTCGGTAAATAATTGTTGACTGACCATCCGCAAGAGAAGGAAGGACAGAAACATTCTTGAGTTACCAACTCGGCAGCAGGAACCGTAGAAAGATGGTCACAATTGTCCCGTTGAACTTTCTCCTGTAGAGTTGGGAACCTTTTTTTAAATGACCGAGATTGGCAAGTGCGGAATAAAAAGGGGAGAGTTGGGTGTCCTGGGACAGCGTACTCAGGGTCCGCATCATGGTGGAAAGGAAGTGAAGAGATGATACAAAAAATTTTAAATAGTAATTTTCAGGGAGAAACAAGGGAACAATATAGCATACCAAGATGGAAGACTGACATTTCCAGACCTAGGAAGAGATGGAAAACAAATAAGCACCTGGAATATAACCCTCAGGACTAGGAGGGCCGGTGACGTGGGGAGGGCGAGCGGGAATCATCTTGCACAGGATGTGGGATCTCAGACATTTTCCTTTGGCTGCTGTTTCCAGAACACATGCTACTTGTCATGTAACGAGCGAGATGCTTCGCGTGTGCTGGAATGTTTACACCTCCTGGGCACCCTGTGAGATGTGTTCTAGAGACCCCAGTTTACCAATGAGGAAACAGATTTTGGAGGCTGAGAAACTGGCCCAAGATCCCACAACAGTGGCAAAGCCAGGCTCTAAACCCACACTGAGTTGGCTCCAAAGCCTGGCCCCTGATCTCTGCACTTTATTTACACCCCATTTCACCCACACTTCTCAGTTCATCTTCAGACTCCGGCAAGATGGTTCCTTATAACTGACTCTGTGCCTTCTTCTCATGATTTCCATGTTGGCAGTATAAAAACGGATCCGACTTTTAATAAAACAATAGCAGAATACCCATACATGATCGTATTCATTCAACAGGTTTTTAGCGCTACAGGGAAATAACGATGAATGGGATGTGGTCCCTCGAGAGACTTAACGTTTAGCGGCTGGACCAAGGACTTGGCACAAAGAACCAAGTCGCCTGTGACTGTGCTGGTAATGATAGCATGTTCTCGAACACTTGCTGAGGGCCTGCATGCTGCGTCACACTTTCCCTGTGCAGAGAGGCGTGTAGGCAACAGGCCGCAGGAGTTCAGGTGAGGGAGCTGTGGCGTTAAGCCGGCGGCATCACAGAAGACTTGATGGAAGGGGCGACATTGAGCAGAGACTGGAAGACTGGTCAGGACAGAGGGCAGATGGACGGGCCACGAGGGGACTGGTGGGGGGATTCTGAGGGGGGTGCAGGATACCAACAGGGAGGGGTTGGGGAAAGGTTGACCAAGGTGAGTCACAGCAGGTTACTGCAAGCTTGAAACGTCAGGCTAAGGAGATTGGGATTTAATAGATGACAAGAAGCTGTGGAAATCTTTAGCCGTCTTTTTTAGGAACCCAAAGAAAAGGATGTTTGGAAATGCGCAGGGAATTTGGGGAACGGCAAATGGTTGATGATCAGAGGAGCCCCGTGTCTTCTACACCCGCTGGGACCGCTTCAGTTAACAGGGATAAGAGCTTACTCCAAACTGCCTTAAATGTAAAGGGATTAACTGGTTACAATAAGTCAAGAGTCCAGAATAAGGTTGGTGGCTTAAGACAGAGCCAGATTGGAAACTCAAGCCAGCCCGTGGGGTCTGGGTCACGCTCCATCTTGTGGTTTCTGTCTCTCCTCTGTAGGTTTCTTAGGTGGCTCCCCTGGCCCAGCCCAAGCCCTGTCCTCTCAGCAGTATTCGTTACAGGAGTCGATTTCTTTCAACAAAAACGCTGTCCTCCAGGAATCCAGCCTCTCGGCCCAGGTAGCTTCATTTGCCCATCTTGGAACCAATCTCTGAGGCCGCAGAGTCGCACGGCTCTGCTGAGCTAACCCTGAATCCCACACCTGGGGTTGGGCGTGGAGTCAAGTCCACCTGCACCTCGAGGACGGAGAGTGGGAAGGAGGGGCTCCTTAGGAAGCAAAAAACCAGGGTGCTGTTACCAGAAGGAGGAGGAACGTTGGCCTAGCCGACGAAAACATCACATGTCCATGACAACAGCTGTGAGGAAGCAGGCAGAAGAAGGACCCTTGGGAACGTATGGTGATGGGGTCAGTTCTCTGAGGCTCAAGGAGCAGAGGCACCCTCCAGGATCCCATATGGGCTGCTTGCTGTACTCTGGTGGCTGGGCCCACGATGGGATTAGCAGTTGCTAAGAGGAGGCCGCAGGAGGAGGGAACGCGGGTCTCGGAGTGAGCTGGGGAAGCGGAAAGCGGATTGCAGGAAGTAGGAGTTGTGGTTTCTCCCTGGGTTTAGGAGCTGAGAGCCAGAGGAAGCAGTTGATGTATTCACTTCTGTAGTGTTAGGCCTGCAGTTGCCAAATCAGGGTGAAATTTGCGTGCCTGGGTTTCCATGCAGAATGTTTTCTCATGCAAATAGAGTTGCGGCAAACACACATCTGCCCAACTTATGAATAAATCCTGTATTTCAGCCAGTTTGCTGCTGAGGGCCAGGAACACCCAGGCCTTCTTTTGACAGGGGCACTGATGGGAGGAGGACGGGACTTCTTTGCTTGGCCCAAGTTATCCTTGAGGGCCAGGACTTTAAGGGAAAGGGGGTGGCCCTTCTTGATCACAGATAGATCCCGGTGAGCAGTTTTTCCCGAAAGTAGTCTAGAAGTCATCCACATAGGCTCTGGGACGACGCGCAGCTCTTCAGAGGGTCTGGTCTAAAGTGCATCTCCCTAGAGAGGCATCCCTAGCCTGACCCTGGCCGCTTATAGATGCATCTGGGGAGTTTTCTTTAAAAAACAATACTGGGGGTGCTGGGAAGGGAAGGATTGGGAGTTTGGGATTAGCAGATGCAAACTACTATATACAGGATGGGTAAACAATAAGGTTCTACTGTATGGCACAGGGAACTATATTCAATATCCTGTGATGAACCATAATGGAAAAGAATATGAAAAAGAAGATATATGTGTATAACTGAATCACTTTGCTCTATAGCAGAAGTTAACGTTGTTAAATCAACTATACTTCAATTTAAAAAAAAATAAAAACAGTACCAAAGCCTAGGCTGCTATTAAATCGAGTACTTTGGTTAGACAGTCCCCCTGTCTTGGGTCTCAATTTCCTGATCTATATAATTGATGTGCCTGGGCCACTTAATTCCTCTTGGTACTGTCTGCTTGTAAATACCCTGATACTTGAATTTCTAAAACGTAGCCAGCCCATCTGGAGGATCCCAAGAAGTCATGGAATCATCACTTGAACATCAAATATGCAGATCTTCCTCGACTTCTGGTGGGGTTATGTCCCAATAAACCCATCAGAAATTGAAAATACTGTGAGTTGAAAATGCATTTAAGGGGCTCACCTGGTGGCGCAGTGGTCAAGAACCTGCCTGCCAGTGCAGGGGACACGGGTTTGAGCCCTGGTCTGGGAAGATCCCACATGCCACGGGGCAACTAAGACCGTGCGCCACAACTACTGAGCCTGCGCTCTAGAGCCCGTGAACCACAGCTACTGAAGCCCACGCACATAGACCCCGCGCTCAATAACAAAGAGAAGCCACCATAATGAGAAGCCCGTGCAGTGCAACAAAGAGTAGCCCCTGCTCACCGGAACTAGAGAAAGCCCGCGCACAGCAACGAAGAGCCAACGCAGCCATAAATAAAGAAAGAAATAAATAATAAAAATAAACAAATCTATTTAATAAGAAAATGCATTTAATACTCTTCACCTACCGAACATCACAGCTTAGCCTAGCCTCCCTTAAATGTGCTCAGAACACTTACGCTAGCCTACTGTTGGACAAAAGCATCTAACACAAAGCCTATTTTATAATAAAGTGTTGAATATCATGTAATTTATTGGCTACTGTATCAAAAGTGAAAAACAGAATGGTTGTATGGGTACAGATTGATCATATCAGTTGTTTACCCTAGTGACCAGGAGCTGCGGCCCCCGCCTCTGCCCAGCATCACAAGAGAATATTGCTAGCCTGGAAAAAAGATCAGGATTCAGAATTCTAAGTTTCCACTGAATCAAGTATCACTTCTGCACCATCGGAGTGAAACATCGTTAAGTGCAACCATCGTAAGTCGAGACAGTCTGTAATCCAAATTCATACCTGAAGTCAGAAGTTCTCACCTGGCAGTGATTTTGCTCCCAGGGGACACTTGACAACTCTGGAGACTTTTTCGGTTACCACGGATGCAGTGCTAGAGGTGTCTAGGGGGCAGAGGCCAGGGATGCTACGTGCAACATATAGTATTGTATATCCCCCTAAACAAAGCATGAGCCGCTATGCTTTTTTGTACCGTCGAGGCTGAGAACCTTTGCCTTTGGGAGTTCAAGTTTGTCTTCACGGTCAAAACCCCAACCCCTGTGTCATGTTATCATCAATCTAATTCTCTAAGGTTCACACCTACTTGGTTCAGCTGAGAAGCTGCTAGAAGCTGTTTTTCATGATGCTTTTGAACTAGCTACATATTTTCTGGTTTTGCATTTTGACTTTCCCTTAATATATGAACCACTTTCTATACTGTGACACATGGTTACCAAAGCATTCCCCCCCCTTCCCTCTTGTGTTTCTTCACGCCACACCAGTTTGAAGTGGGGGCGACAGGGACATCTGTTTGGGCCTGAGCCTCTGGAGGAGGTCCTAAAAATGTCTTGAGAAGAACTGAGTTGGAGACCAAAGAGGCTGCTATGTGTGAAGGCCCTGGGCAGCCCTCTCAGCTCCAGAAAGATATGCTAAAAGAAGTGTTAAGCACTCCCATCTTGTGTTTATACTATTCCTATTTCGTAAAGCGAAAAAAAAAAAAAAATTAAGAGGAGCTTACCAGCCTTTAGGAATTGGAGACTTTTTGTAATTTTTCAGAGCCAGTTGGCCAACCAGAGGGCTTTGGCATTTACGAGATGAACACAATGTACATGTGAAATGATGGTGTTTGAGGTACGAAACTATTTATTTCATTCAAGTCTTTCCCCTTTTCCCCAGTTGATGAACTGTTCACGCATGACTTATCTTGAGTTTGGTTTGACAAAGTCTGCGTGTTGCTGGAAAAGGAAGGAAGGAGAAAACTGATCAATAATACAGCAGGCTCAATCTACAAATGACCCATCTCCCCGCCTGTGATTTTTAGGAGGATCGTGTCTATAAAAAGAGTTGGTGATATGACGACTTTGGTTGAAATGCACTTTAGAGAGATTACATAAAGAGATTTTCTGTAACGGATAAATAGAAGTACCTTGAAATTTCAGTCTCGTGACTATTCAAGAAAAAAGATTTTCTAACAAGAAATATGTATGCTAAATCAAGCTCTCTATGGAGAGCTTGTTAGATAAATAAAATAACTGTAAAATTTTGAAGAACTCTAGAAGGAATATAGTTGCTATAAGCCATTTTGAAATCAAGACACACATGTGAGAATTAGTTTCATAGTTTTTAGGGTAATGTACAGTCTCTGCATGAGAAGGTACCTGAATGTAACTTCAGTTTGCTGTCCTGGAGGAAGAAAGGAGGGAGTTTGGCCAGAAGCATCAAATCCCCTAGATGCTGAGGTTGTTCTCGGTGACTGAACTGAGGGATGATTCTCACTTGTTCATTTCCTTGAAACAAATAACCAACCAAGATGTCTCTGCTCTCCTCCCTGACAAAACACAAAGACAACCATCCCAGTGAGCCTATCTCAGGAAGCACTGGCTCTTTATCAGTGGGTTTCTTTCTACACATGCTCTTAACCAACATTTTCTGATAAAACCCCAGTTTTGAAAGTGTCTTGTCCAACAACCCCATGATTTCTAAGTCAAATGTTTTATGTGACGTCTGTCCTGGTCCGTTTACATAAGCAAATGACTTGTCCCAGACTCGTGACAATATTTGCTTAAGTATTTGGGAGGGCGTTCTCCAGAAGAAAGCTAATAGGAAATGGAATTTTTTCTTTTAAAAAGAAAGAAATGAAGTAGATGGATCATTGCAGCTTGGCCAGTGGGCAGGCAAGCGGCATCAGTTAAAGTGCTGCGTGTGTTAGCGGTGTTGTAGGAAGGTGCTTAAGGCATCAGAGACAGGCAATAGTTGGGAGGTATTGAAGTTGACCTTTACGATCAGATCGGCCTGGATTCAAGCTCCCACTTAGGCAAATACCACAACCTCCCAGAACTGCAGTTTCCTCATCTGCAGAATCTCATGAACCTCGTTAGGGTTACAGGGAAATGCACGCAAAGCCCTTATCACGCGCTCCAGGAACGGGGGCTACTGCTGTTGCTGCAGTTCTTTTTAATATCTACGTAATCCTGCTACCTGTGATATCATGCGTTATGATTTCTAATAGTGTTTGTGACAGGAAGCAGAAAGCCCTTTCCTAAGTACATCCACGTGCTAATCCTGAAACCTGTGACTGTATTACTCTACCATGCAGAAAGGACTTTGCAGGTATGATTGAGGCTTGGGGTTAGGGAGATTATCCTGGATTATCCCCGTGGGCCCAGTGTAATCACATGGGTCCTTACCAGCAGCGAATCTTTCCTAGGTGAGATGAGAGAGAGGTGTGATGATAGGGAAAGGGTCAAACATTCGAGCTTGATGGCTTTGAAGGTGGAGGAAGGCGGTCACGGTCACGAGCCACGGAATGCGGGTGGCCTCTAGAAGCAAGGAAAGGGGTTCCGTCTAGAGCCTCCAAGTGTTGACACCACAATTTTAGCCTAGAAAAAGCTGTGTTGGACCTGTAACCTACAGAACTGTAAGTTTTTCAGTTCATCTTGTTTTGAGCCACCAAGTCTGTGGAATTTGTTACAGCACCAATGACAAACTAATACTCTGAAACTAATCTTTTAGTAATACTACTTTTTTTTCTTATTTATTGCTAAAATGCCTAGAGTTCAATGGAAAAGATGACTTTTGTACTCTTCAGAGATGAAAGGGCCACCTAACCCTAGACACAATTTCCAAATATAATAAATATAATCCAGCATCCTTAAGAACTCCAGAAAGAGATAATTTTTATTGATTTGTTACATTATCATGTAAAATTACAAAATAACATCAGAAATGTAGAGAGACTAATATACCCATCACCTAAATCTGACAGTGTTAACTTTTAACCACATTTGTGCTTCTCTTTCCCTTTATTCCCTTTTAAAATTTTTGGTTAAAGTGTTTAAAAAAAATTTACAGTCCCCATCCCACTGTAACCCTAAATATTTCATTATGTATCTCTACAAGTGATATAACTGCGATATTATTATCAAAGCTAACGGAATTAATAATTATATTAAAATTATTAATAATAATTAATTCTCTTATATGATCTGCTACCCAGTTCATATTTACATTTTTCAAATGTCCCCAAAAGTTGTTTTATAGCTGACGTGTTCAAACCACAATCTAGTCGAGAGCTGTGCATTGCATTAAGTCACTATGTCTCCTGATTCTTTTAGTCCAGAACATTGACCCACTGAATCCCACCCCACAGCTTTATTTCATTGCATTGACTGTTGAAGAAAGTCAGTCTTCTTGCAGATGGCCTCACAGTCAAGATTTGTCTAACTGAATTCTACTTGGTGATAATTTTTTAAGAAACAGTGCAAAGGAAAAATACTACACTGGAACTTCAGAATTTTTCTGACTCTATTATTTTTTATCCCTTCAACCATATACTCATTCATGAAAACGAATCAACCGACATTTACTCTGCCCCTT
Source organism: Neophocaena asiaeorientalis asiaeorientalis (assembly GCF_003031525.2). NCBI lineage: Eukaryota > Metazoa > Chordata > Mammalia > Artiodactyla > Phocoenidae > Neophocaena > Neophocaena asiaeorientalis. Next base: position 9,539,533 of record NW_020173397.1, read on the forward strand.
TTTTCCCTAACACTCACTCTGCCCATTTCCTGAGCGCTTACATTGAAGAGACTCACTCCCCAGCCCCTAAAATAAGTAAGTGAGTCTTAAAGGAAGGAATTATCGATGTTTCTCCTAATCCTTCCTTTGAAACATGAAGAGTCCCAGAATCGTGTTCCTTATCAAAGAATATCTAAGAAAGAAAATGTGTTGGGCAGCAAAGTTTGGAATATATATGATAGTGTTACTAATACCACCATTAGGACTACTGGCCTCATCATTATAGAGCTTCTATGAGGTGCCAGATACTTGACATATATTACTTTCAAACCTCAACATAAAACCTGCAGAATAGGTATCATTATTTACTTAATAATATTGCCATTTTATAGATGATGCAACAGCCGCTCCTAAGTCAAGTACTCAGCCTAACGCCTCCCAGCTAGTGGTGGCAGAGGTGGGATTCTAGCATAGGTGTTTCTGCTTCGGACGCTCGGAGTACCTTCCCCAAACCACGATTCTGCCGTTTCTTGGTATGCTTAGTATTCAAATTGAGTATTCTGTTTTTGATGGCAAAATAATCAATTTTGTGGTTTGTACGTGGTACAGACAGGCCAGTGAAAGTTGTTTCAGGCCCTTCCTTCTTCGTTGATTTAAAGGTGGCCAACTGATCTGTTGGAAAAGACCAGAGATCCTGGGAGGGTCCGTCAATTTCAAGACCTAAAGCAAGGAATCAGCAAACTTTTTCTGTAAAGGACCAGGTAGCAAATTTTTTAGACATTGTGGGCCGTATGATTTCAAGCATGCTAAACTCATCTCTGCTGTGATTAGCATAAAAGCAGCAGGAGACAGTACACAAATGCGTGAGAGTGGTTATGTTCCAATAAAGCTTTATTTACAAAAATGGGCAGGGGCTGGATTTAGCCCGAGGACTCTTGTTTGTCAAGTCCTGCCTTAAAGCAGAGGTAGCAAAGTGGTTGAGCGTAAGTCAAACCTGGCCAAAGATGTCTATGATCAGCTTGCGTCATGTTCAGCTTTTCAAAAAGTTAAATGTCAGCCTTTAAAAATCAGGATATTGCATGCAATAAGCTGGGTGATTCTGGCTCTGTTGAGAAAGTGCAAGTCCTGGTGTTTAGGCCCTCAGTCCCTTAGTGAGATGGAGTTGGGCAGCTGCTCCCTTGAAATGGTCATGGTCTGTCCAGCGTGCCACAGTCCTCAGTCTTCTCTGTTGTCTTCCCGATGCAGAGCGTTTGTTGTCCTTGATCTTCTTGAGGCTGGTCCTCTTTTCTCGTTGCTCTCATCTGCCGGGTTTCTCTGGACACCTCCATTTTCAACCACCACTGCAACGGGAAAAGATAAAGAAAGGTGTTGATCGATGGCGAGAGGGTGTTTTCATAGCAGTCTTGGAAAGTAAAGGCAGAATGATAAAACCTGGCTGTAGTTTATGCTTGATTTTTTAAAAAAGTACAATGACTTGTCCATTATTGGACAGTAAAAGATAATTTACAACTAGCATAGCTTCCACTAGAAGACGCAAATGATTTAGCTATTTGACACCGAAATGATGGGAACAGGACTGGCTCCAGGCAGAAGTGTAGAGGGTGTCCGAGTGGTTTTGCATTGCCTCCGGCCAACCTCTTCCTCATGTTCCCTCCTTCCCTCTTTAATAGGTTAGTGTCCTTACTGCTTAATCGTCATCCACCCACCTTAGGTGTAACTGTTTTTCTTTAATGATCTTTCTCTAAATTTAAATGACACCATTAAAGAAAGATTTTTTACTGGAAGGGATCTAATAATATCATTCATACTAAGAGAGACAAGACTTAAATCATCTCCTGTTGCCTCCATCCAAGGATATTAACATTTTAATTCAGAGGAGAAACTTGAAATTTATTGGGTGTATAGTTGTGGAATTTGGGGATTGGACAGAGGTTAAAGACCCTTTGGCCAGGGTGATGGCGCCTTTCAAATATGTGAAACCCTACTGGTAGCCACCCATTCCTAAAGTTGGCCCGAAGTGTTACTTGAGCCAGAACCTGGACCTATATTGGACCAGTGTAGATGAATTACATTGCATCTGAACTTGGGTCTCTGTCAGGGTTTCCCTCGACCAGTGGGGATGGTAAAAGCTTTGGTTTTCTGACCTGTAGTGTGTATGTGTGGGCGGGGTTTGGGTTAGATATAGTAGTATGGATTGGGGGTACTTGGTGCCACTCACCTCCTATCATTTACCAGATTTCCTTGCAGATCCCACCAGCTTTTTGTCAGAGACCTGAAGGCAGTCAATACCAATCCATCAGAGTTGGCAATTGTGGTGCAGCCAATATTACACTCCCGTGAGATAAACACAGAGGTCCCTGTCTGCTCTCACATTCCATGAGTTCAAGGACCATATGTGGGTCATGTTGAATATTCAGTAGGCAAAACACGTATTCAGTGAACATGTGTCTCCTTTCGGAGACTAGAGAAGTTTAAGCAGTGCTTTCCCCTGAACGCAGAGGAGGGATCTCTCGTCTCATGCAGGCTCTCACTAGAATGAAGCGGTCATGTCATTTAGATGGGGTTATGCTCGCACGGTAGGCACCTTTAAGACAGGCTCTTTCTGACATCACAACCCAACACTCTTGAAAATTGGGCAGAAACAGCCCCAAAGAGCTGGTTTGTATTTGGGGTTCTTTTTAAGGCTAATGTGAATTGTTTGGGACAGCAGTTGCCGTGAGAGATAGCAGAAAGGCAAAATCTTTAGGTGTACTAAGTCTTTGGTGCTTAGAGCCCCATCAGCTGTGGATTTCAGGGTGAATGAATTGAGGGGATGGGGGGGCGTGGTCAGTGATAGAGCCGAAGTCAGTGAGTCACAACTGAGCTGAAATCTGACACCCTGGAGCCTCCATTCTTGTGTTACTCGTCCAGATGTTTCTCCTCCGGGTCAGGGAATGGTTCTGCACAAACAGCCTTTTCAGATATCGGAAGCACTACTGGGTCCTCCTGAGAGCATTGTAAGCTAGACATTCCCAGCTCTGTTCAGATTTCTCATATAATGCATTTGTGATAATTGTTAGATAATGTCACGTATTTGCTCAAAACCCTGCAGAAGCTTCCGTGTCGCTCAGAGTGAAGCCAAAGGCTTTTCCAATAGCCCACGACGATGTGCTATGTGATCTGGCCGTCACCTGCCTTACCTTGGCTGCCCGCTTTATCTTTATAAATGTTTATTTATTTTTAAAATTAATGTATTGTTTTATTACTATTACTTTTTAAATTGAAATATAGTTGCTGTACAGTATTATATAAGTTACAGGTGTGCAACCTTGTGATTCTCAACTTTTAAAGGTTGTGCTCCATTTACAGTTATTATAAAATATTTCCTGTATTCCCCATGTTGTACAATATATCCTTGTAGCTTATTTTACACCTAATAGTGGGTACCCTTATTCTCTTAACCCTATATTGCCCCTCCCCCCTTCCCTCTCCCCACTGGTAACCACGAAGTTGTGCTCTAGTTCTGTGAGTCTGGTTCTTTTCTGTTAGATTCACCAGTTTATTGTATTTTTCTTGTTCCTTCTGCTCCAGCTGTACTCGTCTCTTGGCTGTACCTCTAACACAGCAGGCCAGCCTCAGGGCCTTTGTACTTGCTGTTCCCTCTGCCTAGGACGTTCCTCCCCAGGTATTTTCATGGCTTGTTCCCTTGACTACTTCAGTGAGGCCTTCCTTGGCCACTGCAGCCAAATATATTATGTTCCCCTCCCAGTGTATTTTTTTCTCTTTATTACTTTGTATCATAATATAGATTTTTCCTTTGTCTTCTTCATTCTCTGGCTCTCCTACTACAATATAAGCTTCATTACTGCAGGGATTTTTTTTTTTTTTTTTGGATGACTCACTGCTCTATTTCTGGCAGCTGGAACAGTGACTGACACATAATAGGAGGCCAATAAGTATTTTTAGAATGAATGAATGATTTAGAATCCCTTCAGTATCTTTCTCACGGATTTTTATTAACTTTTTTTTTAAGTTGCAAGCAACAGAAACCTAATTCATACCAGTTTTAGACAAAAGTAGGAATTCATGGGCTTCTATAACCCAGCCGTGATAAAGGCCTTGATTTTTCTAGTAGTGTGGATGGGCATTCTCCGTGGAGTATGGAGTATGTTTGCCAGTAACTCTGAGCTTACACCCCTAGAGTTTTTATCCAGAGGGAAGGAAGAGCCCATATTCCAGCCAGAAAGCAGTGGCAGGGAGACGTCTATAGATGGCTCAGCCGGAACCACATGCACCCTTGGACCACTCCCTTTGGCCAGTGAAACCTGAAATAAGATGATGAGCCCATTGTGGGCCCTGGGCTTCCGCTTACAGGCTGGATGTGAGGACTGGTTAACAGAAGGCTGGAAGAAAGGAATGGCATACCTGTGATAACGGGAATTGTGAGCTGGGCTCCCATTGGTGTTGGCCAGCGTCACTCTCTTCATAACTTGCTCTAACTTGTGTACCTCCCTCCTAAAACAACTCAACATAGCCTTACGGAGATGGGCTAAAGGGTGCATTCTCTGTGTGCATGGTCTCCAAAGCGTGGTGTACACACCCTACAGGATATACAGTATAAACCATTGAGGTGTAGAAAGAAAATATTAGAACTTACTCATATTTAATCTCTGTAAAATATTCATTTTTATGTATGGTTCATAATGTCAAATCAGCAGAGTTGTACGTATACTTGTACATTAGTAAAGTAGTTCAAGTTCATATATATGTATATACACATATATAATTTATAAATAAGTAAAAACTCCACACATTTGGACAGGCTCAAAATATTTTAGTGTTGGGTGAACGTAATCACAAAACTCTGGCCACTGTTCAATATGATACAATTTTAAAAAATGGAGCCTGAGATCACAATATCTCCTTAAAGGCTGCAGTTAACTACTTTAAAAGCTTCATCTTAAAAGATTAGGTAATTTTATCTCCAAGTATTTTTTAAGTGTTGCCAAATCCCTGCAGTAATACGTTGTCCAGACACCTGACGACAGGTGTGGGGAACATGAGTTGATTGCTTCCTTTAGATTCTCAGGGATAACACTTGCATGATTTCTCTCCAAGTGTGAATGACAACATCAGAAACAAAGTCTTTCCGGATTAAACAGCGTATCTCTGATACTTGAAGAAATGTTTGTAAAGAAGGCAAATATAATAACGTAGTGAAAGAAAAATTGTGGGTGAGAAGAAGAACTGATTAAAAAGAAGAAAGGACAACTAATGAAGGCCCAAAGCAGAAAGCCAGAAATTATTCCAGACGGACAGCAAATGTGGTTAGAGAATGAACCCATGTTCAAGTCAGGAATATCTTCTGAATTATTGAAATCCGGATGACTCTCATATTCTATTAAAGAGGAAAAATGGTATTAGAATAAATATTAAAAGGAGTCAAGATCTCGGAGGCATTAATCTTGCCTGAATATTATTAGCATCCTTCAAAATGTACATATCCGTCCATCCTTTTCCACAAACTGTTTTATTAACCCCCCACCCTACCTGTACTTTGTGCAGAGTAAACACCAATATGTATTCTTAACAAACCGGTAATAAAAAATACACACACACACACACACACACACACACACTCATGACTGAAGCTGTTTCTATAGCACAGCAGGACCATGGAGTGAAAAGTCAAAGTTAAGCTGATATTTTATTAAGTTTATTCTAATTTTATTTCAACCAATGTGATTTCAGCCCTTCTAAGTGCCAGGCCAACATTTGGCATTGGAAATAGGCGAGACCTAGTTCTTGCCTTCAAACAGCTGACTGTGGGAAACAGGCTGGAACATAACAGTGCGACAAGATGCTGAATTTTCCCGCAGAAAAAAAATAGAAAAAGAGCCAGGGGACTAGGGGGAGGGGCTGGGGGCAGTGAAAAAACTCTGCCTGGGAGCATCAGGGAAGATGCCAGTTGAATAAGAGGATGTAAAGGATGTTTTCGAATGAAAAAAGAAAGCTAAGAGGAGGGAACAGCAGGAGAAAAGGCAGGGAAGTGAGGAAGGGCAAGTCTAACTGAAGGAGATGTGAAGAGGTCACCGTAGGAGGAAAATGGGGGCAGAGTTTGGACTGTATCGTGGAGATGATGGCAAATCGTTAGAGGATTTTATTTTTTTAAGTAAAAGATTGACGAGCGCAGATCTAGTGACAATTCAGTGGACAAATTGAAATTGGGAGCAGGGAAACCATTTAGGAAGCTGCAAAAATAATCCAGACCACGTCTCTGAAAGTATAGAACTGCGGAAGTCATAGTGGATTTAGCAAGGAGAGAACCTCAAAAGACATTTCTGATTTTAAAATCAACAGAACTTGATGCTTCTATGCTGAGATGGTAGGAAAGAACAGGGACTCAAAGTTGGCCATCAATTTGCATTATATAAATCATTACAGAAGGGAGGGATGGAGGAATGGGCTGTCTGTTGCTTTTGTTTTCCTTTGACAGTAGGGCGTAGCTGTTAAGAACGTGATGGGTTTGGTTTATTTTTTTTCTAATTATCATTTCAATAGTCATAAACCATACATTTGACTTCTGGGGGGTTATATCATTCCATGAGTTTTAACACATGTATACATTCCTGTAACCACCTTCACCACAATCAGGATACAGACAGTTCCACCACCCCCAACAATCTCCTGTATTTTCTCTCTGTAGTCAAACGTTCCCCCTGACTCCTAACCCTTGGTAACTAGTGACCTGTTCACCATCCCTGTGATTTTGCCTTTTCCAAAATGTCACGTAAAATAACCATATGTTATGTAACCTTTTGAGGTTGGCTTCTTTCAGCATAATGCCTTTAAGGTTCACCCCAGTCACGTGCATCAAGAGTTTGTTTTTATTGTGGTGCAGTAGGGTATGGGATGGATGTACCACAGGTAGTTTGGCCGTTCACTTTTGAAGGACATTTGAATTGTTTTCACTTCTGGGGAATTGTGAATAGAGCTGTCATACATATTTATTTTTCCTCTCAGCTGAGATGTAGTTTTTCTCATTATTTTAAAAAGTTGAGGGCTTCCCTGGTGGCGCAGTGGTTGAGAGTCCGCCTGCAGATGCGGAGGACGCGGGTTCGTGCCCCGGTCCGGGAAGATCCCACATGCCGCGGAGCGGCTGGGCCCCTGAGCCATGGCCGCTGAGCCTGCGCGTCCGGAGCCTGTGCTCCGCAACGGGAGAGGCCACAACAGTGAGAGGCCCGCGTACCGCAAAAAAAAAAAAAAAAAAAAAAAAAAAAAGTTGAGGTAAAATATGCATATAATAAAATTTTACCATTTTTAATAAAGTAAAATTTCACTAAGTGTACAGTTCAGTGACATTAAGTTATAAACATTTTTGCACAGGTCTTTATGTGAACATAAGTTTTCATTTATCTAGGGTAAATAAACAGGAGTGAAATCACTGGGTCATTTGAGTAAGTGTATCTTCAAATTTATAAGAAACTGCTGAAATGTTTTCCACAGTGGCTGTACCATTTTGCGTTCCCACCATCAATGCATGAGAGTTCCAGTTGCTCCATGTTCTTGCCAGCAGTTGGTACTGACAGTTTTTTCCCCATTCTAACAGGTGTGTAGTGATATCTCATTCTGGTTTTAATTTGCATTTCTCTAATTGCCAGTGATGTTGGGCATCTATTCATGGTCTTACTTTTGCCATCCAAACATCTTCTTTGTGAAGTATCTGTTCAAACTTTTTGCTCACTTTAAGATTGCATTTTAAAATTTAAAATTCGTGTTCCTTCTGTTGATTTTTCAGAGACGTTATATATTTTGTCTACTCGTCTTTCATTGGCTATATGGTTTCCAAATATTTTTTCCCAGGTAGTAGCTTTACTTTTCATGTATCTTGCGTAGCAGAAGTTTTAAATTTTGATCAAGGACGATTTCTCAATTTTTCTTATATGGCTTGGGTTTTTGGTGTCATAGCTAAGAATGCTACCTAACACAAGGCCTCAAAGATTCTCTCCTCTGTTTTTCTAAATTTATAATTTTACATTTAGACTCATGATCCACTTAGAATTAATTTTTGTATAAGGTGTGAGGTTTGAGGTTTTTTTTTCTTTTTCCACATACATACATCTGTTTCTTCCAACATCAGTTGTTGAAAAGACTATCTTTTCTCCAGTGAATTACCTTTGTACTTTTTCAAAAATGAATTGGAAAAACATGAACTGACTATGTCTATTTCTGGATTATATTCTCTCCTACTGATCAGTGTCTGTATCCCCCTGCCAATACAAAACTGTCTCAAATGTTGTAGTATTGTAATAAGTCTTGAAATTAGTAGTGAGTCTTCCAACTTTATTCTATTTTTCAAAATTGCTTTTGCTATTTAAGTCTTTTGCCTTTTTATATAAATTTTAGAATCACCTGTCTGTAAAAAAAAATCCTGCTGGGATTTTGATTGGAATTGTATTACATTTATAGATCAATTTGTGGAGAATTGACATATTGACAATATTTAGTATTCCAATTCATCAACATGGTATGTCTCTTTACTTACAGTTTCTATGATTTCTTTGATCAGAATTTTGGGGTTATCACATATATATGCTATACATGTTTTACTAGATTTACAACTGAGTATTTTTGAGTAATTGTAAAATGGGATTAAAATTTTTGGATTCCAATTGTTCATTAATAGTTTATAGAAATACAACTGATTTTTGTACGTTGACCTTGAATCCTATGATCATACCAAACTCACTTATTCTAAGAGGGTTTTTGTTGTTGTTAATTTCTTGGGATTTTCTTTGATCATATCATCTGTGAATATGCACAGCTTTATTTCTTACCTTCTGATCTGGATGTCTTTTATTTCTACTTCTTGCTTTATTTCAGTATTTAGCACTTCTAGTATGGTGTTGAACAGGAGTGGTAAAACATCTTCACCTTGTTCCCATTCTTAGGGGGAAAATATTCAGTCTGTTACCAGACTAAATATATCCTTTATCAGGTTGATGAAGTTCCATTCTATTACTAATTTGTTGTCGTTGTTGTTTTATCATGAATAAATACTGAATTCTATCAAATATTCCTGCATCAATTATATAATCATGTAGGTTTCTTCTGTAGACCTTTGTTATGCTAAATTACATTGATTGTTGTTTGACTCTTAAACAGGCTTATATTCTTGGGATAAACCCATTTGGTTGCAATATAGAATTCTTATTATGCATTGCTGAATTTGATTTGTGAATATTTTGTTGAGAATTTTGCAGTTATATTCCTGAGAGATATTGGTCTGTAATTTTCTTATGTGTACTGTCTTTTTTTGGTTTTGGTATTAGAGTAATGATGGACTCATATAACCAGTTGGGAAGTATTTTTGGAAAAGATGCTCTTCTGTTTTTTGGAAAAGATTGTTTAGAATTAGTTTCATTTCATCTGTAAATGTTTGGTAGAATTTGTTATTGAAACAATCTGACTGGAAGAGATTTTTGTCTGTTTGCTTGTTTGTTTTTTTTCAGGGAAGAGAGATTTTTAATCATGAATTCAACTTCTAAAAGTAAATAAGATTACTCAGTTTATTTCTACCTTCTTGGGTAAATTTTGATAGTTTGTTGCTTTTAAGAAATTGGTCCACTACTTCTAAGTTTTTGAATTTATGTGCATACAGTCGTTCATAATTTTCCTTATTATCATTTAAATAGCTGTGGGGTCTGTAGTGACATCTCTTCCATTCTTGATGTTGGTAATTTGTGTCTTTTTTCTGATTTTTTTTTTTTTTTAAATCAGTCTGGCCAGTGGTTTATCAATTTTACTGATCTTTTCAAAGAACGTGCTTTTTGTTTCATTGATTTTTTTCTATTACTTTTGTTTTTATTAATTATTGCATTTATTTCTTCTGCTTGATTTGGGATTATTTGCTCTTACTTTTGTTGTTTCTTAAATTGGAGGCTTCAATTATTGATTTGAGGCCTTTCTTTCCAAAAAGCATTTCATGCTGTAAATTTCCATCTAAAGCACTGCTTTAGCTGTATCCTACACATTTTGATGTGCTGCACTTTATTTTTATTCGATTCAAAATATTTTCTAATTGCCCTTGGGACACAGTTACAATAACTTTTAATGTCTTTGCCTGATGATCCCAACATTATCAGTTGTTGTATCAGTTCTGGGTTGGTTTTGATTGACTTTTCTCCTCATTATGGATCATATTTTCCTACTTCTTTACATACCTGGTAATTTCTGATAGGATACCAGACATTTTGAATTTTATTTTTTTGTTTTCTCGCGGTACGCGGGCCTCTCACTGTTGTGGCCTCTCCCGCTGCGGAGCCCAGGCTCCAGACGCGCAGGCTCAGCGGCCATGACTCACGGGCGCAGCCGCTCCGCGGCATGTGGGATCTTCCCGGACCGGGGCACGAACCGGTGTCCCCCGCATCGGCAGGCGGACTCTCAACCACTACGCCACCAGGGAAACCCGACATTTTGAATTTTACCTTGTTGGGTGCTGGATATTTTTGTATTCCTATAAACATTCTTGCACTTTGTTCTGAAACAGGTATAACTTAATTGGAAACAGTTTATCCTTTATGGGTCTTACGTTTAATCTTTGTTGGGTGGGAACAGATCAGCATTTAGTTAGGGCTACTTGTTCCCCCATTCTTGAGGAAAGACTCTTCTGAGTAGTCCACTTGATGCCCTGTGAATTATGAGGTTTTCCACTCTGGCTAACAGGAATCCCCCATTATTTCTGCTGGATTGTGAGCTCTAGGAATTGTTCCTTCTAATCCTTTTGAGTGGTTCTCTCCCCCAGGTTTTGGGTAATTTCTTCATATGCCTGTAAGATCAGTTCTCAGCTGAATAATCCTTCTCTAGAGTATGCTCTCCACATAGCTCTCTCCTCTAGTACCTTAACTACCTTCACCTTCCTGGACTTCCACCTCTGTGCCCTCAACTCAGGGAGTCTGCCAGGCTCTGCCTCAGTTCCCCCTTCCTCCATCAGTGGCCTGGTATAGTTCTGCAGAGATTAAGCTGGGGTGATCATAGGGCTTATCATTATTCTCTGGGTGATGATAACATACAGGTTATTGCCCTGTAGGTGTTTGAAGAAGTGTTGGAAGAGGTCATTTGTGTACAGGAGAACAAGGATCTGCTAGGTTAGCTCACCAGTAGGGGATCTGCAGCTTCAGAGCATGATGACAGCACATGAGTGGATGAAAACTGTGCAGCACATTCCAAGAACCTCAGTGAAACCGGGAGGGTAATATCATTGTCATCATCTTTACCACTACTACCTTATAGAGCTCTTTCTCTGAGATGCAGATGAGAGCTTCCTATGCGTTATTGCATTTAAGCCTGGTGGTGGCCATGAAGAAGCTTCTCTCAGATCCCCAACCTAGGGAAGCGTAATTGAATAACCGTCTCACCTCCTGCCCTCTGGTCCACTGTGTGTGCTGCACTTCCCACAGACTTTTCCCAACCAGTGACCCAGTGCAGCAGGAACACTGATACAGGCCCGTTGCTATGAGACACAAATGACTTTGGCTCCAGGGCTTTTCATTGACCTTGCTGAAACTTCCTTAGAACTGTACCATCATCTAAGACTTTCCCTACTCCAGGTCCCTTCTTTCCCTTTTGCCCCCCACAGTGTCAGTCAGACCTGCCTTCTAGTCTGACAGCTCTTTTGGTCTCCTTTAGCCCCTCAGTTTCCCTCACATGTCGTTTCCCCAGTCAGTCACTGGTACCATCTTGGCCTCTGCTTCTCAGGGGATCCGAACTAGCACATTCCTTAAATAACTCTAGGAGGCAAGGATACTCTTGGTTATAGACTAAATTGTGTGCCCCTAAAATTCCTATACTGAAGTCCTAATCCCCAATTTGACTGTATTTGAAGATATGGCCCTTTCAGGAGGTAATTAAGGTAAAATGAGGTCATAAGGGTGGGGCCCTAGTCTTATAGGGCTGGTGTCCTTATACGAAGAGGAAGAGAAAGCAGAGATCCTCCTCTCACCGCATGTAGAGGAAAGACCATGTGAGGATACAGTGGGAAGGTGGCCATCTGCAAGTCAGAAAGAGAGTGTCACCAGAAACCACCCCTGCTGGCACCTTGATCTTGGACTTCTGGCCTCCAAAACTGTGAGAAAACAAATGTCTTTTGTTTCAGCCACCCAGTATGTGGTATTACCCTAAGCAGCCTAATGTACTATCGTTGCATCCAGTCTACAGATGTGGAAACTAAAGATTGGGGAGGGAGGAAGTAACCTCCCTGAGGTCACACAAGTCATCATTGGCTGACCCAGTATTAGATCCCAGGGCAGTGTGACTATGAATGCAGCCTGTCATAACCAAGCTGTCCTGTCACTCCCTGGGCCTGGGAGGATGGGAGATGGCTTCCTTGTGGGTGGAGACTCCAAGCAAGGATGAATTATTGAGGAAGGCTTGGGAAGAGGTGGAAGGGAATTTGGAGACTTCTAACTCTGGCTGTGAAAGATATGGGACTTGAGGGAGGAGCAGCCTTTACTTACAAGTGAAGCCATTTCTCTAGGTTAAGATGGGAGGAGCATTTGGAGGGAAAGGAAGGAGTATGGATACCCAGGTGATTTTTCTTCCTTAGCTCTTCCTCATGGGAGAGTCATAGTCTTTGAATGGAAAAAAAAAATATTTTGCAATTAAGAACATTTCCAGACCGGGAGGTTGAGGTTAGCAGATGTAAGCTATTATATACGGAATGGATAAACATCAAGGTCCTACTGTATAGCACAGAGAAGTATATTCAGTATCCTTTGATAAACCATAATGGAAAAGAATATTAAAAAAAATACGTATATGTATAACTGAATCACATTGCTGTATAGCAGAAATTAATGCAACACTGTAAATCAATTAGACTTCAATTTTAAAAAAAAGAAAAAAATGAACATTCCTAGAGATAAGAATTTGGTTCTATCCACGTACACCATTAGCAGTCAACATGTGAGGCCAAGGACAGCCCGACGGAAGTCAGTTACCACGTGTGGCTGCGCACATCAAATTGTAGCAAGGAGCTCGCGAAGGACAGGGGAGTGTGAGCCCACAGAGGGAAGTGTGGGAAAAACCCTCGTAGGGAAATTCTAAAACTGCTTAGCGAGAGAGCCGGTGTTGAGGAAATTCCAGCTGTTGGTGACTAGACATAATATCTGAGCAATTACTGACTTTGACTTTTCATCACAATGTTTTGGTGCTTGTAGACAAAGCTAAGATGTGGCGATTGTAAATAATGTAGTATATGTTGTCATTTCTTGCCGAGTTGCCTTAAGCTCAACGTTAGCAAAATTCACCTGAAGTAGAGTTTTCAGTACTTATTTGCTTTTGTGTTACAGAGATGGATTATTTTGCTTGTAAGATGATTTGATTTAAAAAATTAGCTTGTTTCATGGGAAAAAATTATGTGTTAGATATTGTTTTATGTCCATATGTCTCAGAATCTTTTAGGCAGATAGAAATGTGATCCTTCAGCATCAGTTTTCCACTCCTGTAATAAAAACTACACCAGTTCATCCATCAGTGATAGAGGTAGTTTAGGAAGAAATTACATTCCTTTGACTAAAGGAGTCCAAATGTTGTTTTATTTAAATATCTAACTTCCTGGAAAACTTGATGTGGGTGGTGTGCGTGTGTGTGCGCGCGCACGTATGTTGCTGTTGTTAGTAAACAGGAAGGCTTTGAAACAACACACTTCAAGGATTTAAATCCAGGTTTTCTTGTACTTTCTTTCTGAGTGGGTTTTATTTTGTTAATTTTTTCCCTCTTCTTTAAAGAGTCCTAAATTAATTACCCCACTGTTTTTTTTATAACGGTATTCTGAAGTGGTACCCCACAGAAATAATGTTATGACAATGGAATTTCAGTTTTTTGGTTGACCGCTTGGAGAGAGGTTTTATTTGGACAGTAATGCAGGACATTGGCTTTTTTTTTTTTTTTTTTTTTAACACAGAGTATAGCTTTTCTTTCTTTCCTTTTTTTTTTTTTTAAAGAAATTACTTGTGGGAAAATAGTTCAGAGTATCTTCTTAATGATTTAACTCTTGAATTTTTGTTTATTTCCCACCCCATCCTTCAACTCTTTGTAACTAAAAACGAGCTTCAATTCCTCATCTTGGTTACAGTGGTTTAGATGTTTGTTGGTATATGACTTTGTTTAGTAAAGTTTGTGTGATTCCTCTTCTTTATTTTTCCCCCAGTGATCTCAGTTTGCTAAACATTGCATACTTTTAAAAAAATGTAGTAGATTATTATTTGGCCTCTCTAAAGTGTGTAGTCATTGCTGTTTTTTACTTCAGTCCCTCAGAGTATTTTATGAAATCAGTCCAACCCCCAAAGTTGTTTATTCTTGGCTTTGACTCTGGGTGGAGGTGTGCTGTGATTCTCATGAACTTTGATGTTTTCTGTCTTATGTAGGCTAGGACCTGAGAGTTTTCAGCAGTTTCCCTGCAACCAGGGAAAACTGTGTATTCAATGAGGCCCTTGCCATAGGCTACTTAGTCCTCAGTTCTCTTTGATGTACACAGCTCTGCAAATGGGTCTTGGCCAAGAATTAAGGCTGTTCATGGCAAGGGAGGGGTAGAAAACATAGGAACATAGGTGACTGACTCTAGGGAAGATCTTAAATAATATCATCTAGTCCCAAGATATCAAATATGTGGCATGAATACCACTACTCTTCCCTCCCACTTCCATAACAGACATCAATAATCGATCATGGCTCTCTTTCTGTTGAGTCATCCATGGCCACGTGGTCTTTCAACATGGTATCCCAGGACTTCTGCTAAAATGCCAGTGGAGTTGGCATATGAGATGGAATCTCTATCAGCAGATCATAATATACCTTTATAAACACCTGGCAACACGGGGAAGTTCCAAGCAAGGCTGAAGAGCATTGGAGTTTAAGGACAAAGGCTCGAGAGTGACATGATGTGAGCCAGAGCACTTGCTGGCTGTGTGATTTGGGGCAAAGTTCTTCATCCTCATGAGCCTGTTGCCTTGCCAATAGTGTGGATGATAATAGAGGCTACATCATAGAGCTTTTGGTAAGGTTGAACCAAAATAGTTCCCATGAAGCATTTAGCACTGGGTTGGCAGCAGTGCTCAATAAATGTGAACTGTCATTACCATTACCATTCTTAGGGACTGTGACTTGTTTATGACTACAAAGCTAGTTAGGACTGGGCAGGGTTTCTCAACTTCAGCATTACTGATACTTAAATGGCCAGATACTTATTTGTTATAGCGGCTATCCTGTGCATTGCAGGATAATGTTCAGCATCCCTGACCTTTACCCACTAGATGCCAGTAACCCCGCCCCCCCAAATTGTGACAAATGTCTCTAGACATTGACAGATGTCCCTTGGGGGCAAAATTGTCCTGGTTAAGAACCACTGGACTAGACGTAAGTTCACCTGTAGACTTTGTGTGTGTGTGTGTGTATGTGTTTATATTTTGTCCAGCTTTGTTGACATGATTGACATACAACATTGTGTAAGTTTAAGGTATACAATGTGGTTATTTTATGTATGCATGTATTGCAAAATGATTACCATATAAAGATTAGCTAACGCATTTATCGCTTCACATAGTTACAATTTGTGTGTGTGTGTGTGTGGTGACATCTTTCAAAATCTACTCTCCTCGCTACTTTAAAATATACAATACTGTATTGTTAACTGTAGTCACCCTGCTGTGTATTACCTCCCTAGAACTTACTCATCTTATAACTGGAAGTTTGTACACTTTGAACTTCACATAGTTACAATTTGTGTGTGTGTGTGTGGTGACATCTTTCAGAATCTACTCTCCTCGCTACTTTAAAATATACAATACTGTATTGTTAACTGTAGTCACCCTGCTGTGTATTACCTCCCTAGAACTTACTCATCTTATAACTGGAAGTTTGTACACTTTGACCACCATCACCCATTTCTCCCACCCCTGGAAACCACCCATCTGTTCTCTGTTTCTATGAGTTTGGTTTTCGTTTCGATCCCACATATAAGTGAGATGATAGTGTTTATCTTTCTTTGTTTGACTTCGTTCACTTAGCATAATGCCCTCAAGATTCATCCATGTTGTCACTAATAGCAGGATTTCTTTCCTTTTTTAGGTTGAATAATATTCCACTGTGTGTGTCTGCCTGTGTGTCTGTGTGTGTGTATACTGTATTTTCTTTACTCATTCCTCTGTTGATGGACACTAAAGTTGTTTCTATGTCTTGGCTATTGTAAATAATGCTGCAATGAACATATGGGTGCAGATATCTCTCAGAGATAGTGATTCTGTTTCTTTTGGATGTATACCCAGAAGTGGAATTGCTAGATTTTATAGGAGTTCTTTTAATTTTTTGCGGAAACTCCATACTGTTTTCCATAGGGGCTATAGTTGTTTTTTTTTTTTTGATGTTAATATATTTGTGCCTGAATCCGTTGTCAGCGGTGCTAATTCTGTTGGTTTTGACACTAAGCTCGAGGGACTCTTTTTTTTTAATTTTTACCAGTGGCTTTGACATCTCTGGCTTTGTATCAGGCTACAACTTTTTCTATTTATCAACCTGGGCGCAGTTTTGAATAACAGATTAATTAGCTCCAAGTTTTAATTATGTTTTTTGCAATAGAATTTAAAGTAGTGTCAAGGAAAATGTTGACAAGGTGCTCTTCAGTGATAACAGCTATATTCTAAATTATATAATGATAATCGTACGGGTATAGTTAATTTGAGTACCTACTACGTGTTAGGTGCTAGGCTATGAACTTAATGTTCCTCCTGTCATTTCATTGTTACAATGCACAAGGCAAGCATTATTATTGCCATTTTACAGATGATGGAACAGAGGCACAGACTACCTTACTCAAGGTCCCGAAGCTCCTAGGTGGCAGAATACGTCACCCATGCTAGGCTTTTTGTCTACAGTACACACAAAGACACACATGCTAGAGAAAGATCTGGAAGGATATATACCCAGGTGTTTACCTTGATTATTTATAGATGATAGGATTATGGGTGTTTGTTACTTTATACTTCATGTTTTCCAAATTTTCTGCTTTGAGCATTCATTATTTCTTTTAATAAGAAGAAAACAAAGTTATAATTATGCAGTCCTGTGACTTCTATAAAACAAGCGATTATGTTTACAGCAGTTTAGCTCCTATTTATTTGATCCTGGTTATGACTGATTGAAGAGCAGCAGGAATTACATTTGAATTTTTCATGTTGGATACCAGAATAGCAACATACAGCCCCTTAATATAACACATAGCTGTTTAGAAGTGGAGGCTTTACATATTTGTAAGCTGCTCTTCCCGTTTCAGGTTGTTCTGTAAATAATCATATGGAATTTAAAATAAACATATTACATGTTATAGATCCAAAAGAATGTTGTCCTTCAAGATTTCCAACCCTAGGAAATTACATGCTGGTTCAAAGATGCTACCAGTGAAACCTCTTCGCTTGAATTTCACTTTTGATTATCGCCTTTAAAGCTACTTTCTGAACCAGACAAGAAAACCAGGCTTCATTATTTCAGCAAAAAGCCAGGAATTACCTGCTTGATTGCCCCCCAAGGCATGGTCTGAATTTCTGTTAGGTCATTTTCAAAAATCAAACACAGCCACATGGATAAAATTTACCGTAAGAGGCAATGTTTTAACCAATGTCTTGTTTTCTCATGGAAATTCCAAAAAGGGAAATCCAAATGGGGTTTGATGAACGGAATCATTGTTGGAATAAGTGCAGATCCTCACGGTGACTACTTTCACGTGCGCTGCATTCATCTGAAGCATAAATTCAGGTGTGTGTGTTCATTTGCATGATTTTATAGTTCTCCATCATGGGTTTCAGTCCTGAATAGGATACTTGCCTGGCTTTATTCGCGATGGCATACGTTTCCAATTTTAAATAACTCTGAAAGATTCCCGTGTGTCTGCTCTTACAATTGAGAGGTCTTGGTGATTCTGGGATCTGGGGGAAACTAAGTCTAAAAGAACACATGTAAACATGTATGTCGAGCTAGGAGACCTAAAGGTCACCAGAGGCCCAGGGTTTTACTTTGTCTGTTAGGTCTGACATGTAGGATTGGGCACTGGTGGAATCCCAGGTGGGTGGAGATCCCAAGGGTGGGTGGCTCCCCCTCAAGGGACTCCCTCCCAGCTCTCTCCGGGGCGTCTGTGAGCTCTGGGTCAGCACACCTACATTCTTGTCTTTGGAGTTCCTGTAAAGGGAAAATTCATTTCTATCTGAATCTCTCATTTCTGAGTTGGGTGTCATTATCTCTATTTTACAGTGGAGGAAGGAAAGGCCTAAAGAGCTGGGGTCTTCCGATGACAGGGTGATCTTGTCACTTGATCATTGATTCGTTTGGTCATTCATTCATTCAAATATTTAAGTGCCCACTCGATGCCACTGAGGAATTTGTAGTGTGCAAAACAGATCTCTGTCTTCATGGAGCTTATTTCTAAGGAGGGAGACAGATAGTACGTGAGTAAATAAATCAAGAAACAAGTCAGAATTGTACATGATAATTTTGGGAGAAGGGAGAGGGTTCTCTCTGGAAGAGGTCAGGGAAGGTTTCTCTGAGGAGGTGACATTTCAACTGAGACCCAAAGGCTAGAAAGATCTAGCCGTGCAAAGAGCTTGAGGAAGGAGATCATGCCAGGCACGTTGAAGGCTCCAGCTCCTACCGCATCATAAAAGGCGTGGAATAATTGACCCATCAATACATAAAATGGGCATAAAGTAATACTATCTTAAATAAAGCAATCCGGACATAGGTGAATTTCAGAGGACATGAGACAGGATGGAGATCTCAACTATATTTTCTTTCGTGATAAACCAGAGAAGTTAGTTTTAACATGGACACTTCCCTAAGAGCTGTTTTAATTTTTAAAAATATATCATTGTGCTCCTCATGAGATAGAACTGTGCGAGAAGCCAGGGTCTTCCACTTTAAGATTCTCTTTGCCCTAGAAAAATCTGGCTTTATTGGATACTGGAGCAGAGCATTTTTGAGAGTGTGTGTGTGTGTGTGTGTGTGTGTGTGTGTGTGTGTGTGTGTTTGCTTGCTCTGCTCACATGATTTCTTTTCCCCAGAAGGAGACCAAACTGTTTATAGGGAGCAGAGTAACAAACAAACAACTGGGTAATATACTTCCAAACATTCAGAGACACGTGACCTTTCAGCCAGCACAGAGATCCAGTGGGCACACAGGCCAGCCATGCTTGATTCTTACGGAGCACACACGTTTCTGCTTCCTTGGGGATGACAATATAAATTGTACAGACCATTATCATCTCTTCTCCAGAACTCTAACTTCTGAATACTGACCCAGAAAATGCACAGTGTGTTCCCCTGGAGCGTAAGATTCATGCTTCCCTGGCACCTGCTGGAGGGATGAAAGATCTCATTGGCCTCTTCTACCTTCTGCTGTTCTGTGTCCTAAGACAAGCATCCAGAGGAGGCTATTTTCTGTTGCCTGGAGGAGAGACTGGCTGTGCTGTGCCAATTGGAGTCTTGTAGGTACGCCAGAATCGCAATCTTCCCTCCGCCATTTCTCCCCCGGGCCCCGAACTCTTTCCAGTGGAATGCTACAGCTTACTTGGAACTAACGGATGAGTTCTCGCTCTCTCATTCTCTCTCTCTCTCTCTCTCTCTCCCCACCCCAAAACAAAAATGTTGGTGTCATTTGGTTTTTTGACTCTTTTTAGGACATGTATCCTTCTTCTAAGCTAAGCTGGGACCCCAGATACATATATAGAGTGGCCCGATCTTTCCACTGTTGGTAAATCAACCTTCAGGTTCCTTTGTGGTAGGTTCTTAATGACCATCTTACCATTATTATTCGTTGATTTCTCTATTCTTACCCCCTGCTTCAAAACCTACAGTTTTATTTGGCGTTTTCTTATGGTTTAAATAATAACTCTAACAGAAGACATCCTCTTTGCTGACTTGGTCAGTTTATATTGGTAGCTACCACTTTTAGTTTCTTCTAAAAAAATGTTCAATTGAAAAATTACACATCATTCATGGAGAAAGTCACTGGAATGTAAGCTCCACGAGGGCAAGGATTTTCAGCGTTTGTTTACTCCTCTTCCCCAATGTCTCATGTAGTGCCTGGTACACAGTATAGCAAGCAGTGAATATCTGTTGTGTGACTGAATGAAATTGACATCGGGCTTATGTGTGTGAGGGAGGGGCCCTGGCAGATGCCCACTTCTGCTTCTCATAAGAAGGTTCCTCCAAAGTCAGAATGAATCCTTAGAGCCACGTTAGATGTAAAACTATCAGGATGCCAAGGTTAGCCAAAGTCTGGGAAATGAATACTTGTTTTTCCAAACTGTTCAATGAATCTAGTAATCATTCAGACATAGTGACCATTAAAACCACAAGCTGGGCTACATGAGTTCAGGAGCCTTGGAGACAGTGGATGAATTAGTACTGGGAAGGAGGACTTAGTGACAGGCACTGGCCCCTCCACATAATAAAATGGTTCATTCCGTAGCTTCCTACACACGAGATGCAAATGCCCCTGGACTTCCCAGAAGGTGAATTTTAATTAGAACATCCAGATGAAGCTTCTGCCTAATTTAAATCCCATGCACCATCTTATGAGACGTGGTAACCTGGAGTTCTGATTCTATTTGTTGTCGCTTCCTTTACTACGTTTTGTTTATAGACTGAGAGCTAGGAGGCTGACCACACATCTGACATTGTTTATGGAGTCGTGGACTCTACTAATGAAAGTCCGCTTAATCACGATGGGACGAGGTTTGCTGCCAACAGCTTTGTCAGAAACTAGAAGGAGGTCGGTGGTGACTTAGCATGGCCGTGAAGCCTACCTGGAGCTCTCTTTGAGTTACAAACAGCCTCCTCTTGAGCCCCCTCTGTTTTGAAAAGAAAATGATTTGGTTACTCAGTTACCCAGAGAAAGAAGACTGATGTCTGCTTTTCCTTGTGGGGGAAGTTCTCAGATAAATAGCGGTGGCAAGGAGAGGAATGTTGGTGACCCAGAGGGAGTCCTGCCTTCTGCCCTGAGGGTACCTGGAGTAGCGATTCTCATCCCAGGGCGGGCAGTTTTGCCTCCCAGGGGACATTGGGCCAAGTCTGGGGACATTTTTGGCTGTCTTGACTGGGGAGTGATGGGTTCCACTGGCATCTAGTAGGCAGAGGCCCGGGATACTGCTAAACTTCCTACAATGCATAGGACAGTTCCCTGCCCCAAAAGTCAATCGCGCCCAGGTTGAGAAACCCCGCTCATTTTCATGAGAATGTCCCTGCCTGGGGAGGCGATTCTTCTGTAGTTGCTTTCCTGTTCTGACTTGAAAAAATGATCGCCATTTTTTAGTGAATTGAAGGCAGACCTGATTTCAGCCGTGGGTGGGTTAGGCAGCCTAAGCGGAATGATTTGAAAGACACTGAGAAAATCCGGACTTCAAATGTTCCTCCACGTGAGAGCTCCAAGACCTAGAATTCCTTCAGTTGAAACCTGGAGAGGCCCCCCACAGGAAGTCAGGATTCCTGGGTCTTGAAGCGAGCTCTGCTAACTTCCAAACGCTTTTACTACACTGTGCTCAGCCCAGGGCTAAGTGCTGTGCACCTATTCTTTTTTTTCTTTTTAACATCTTTATTGGAGTATAATTGCCTTACAACGTTGTGTTAGTTGCTGCTTTATAACAAAGTGAATCAGCTATACGTATACATATATCCCCATATCTCCTCCCTCTTGCGTCTCCCTCCCACCCTCCCTATCCCACCCCCCTAGGTGGACACAAAGCACCGAGCTGATCTCCCTGTGCTATGCGGCTGCTTCCCACTAGCCATCTGTTTTACATTTGATAGTGTATATATGTCCATGCCACTCTCTCACTTCATCCCAGCTTACCCTTCCCCCTCCCCGTGTCCTCAAGTCCATTCTCTATGTCTGCGTCTTTATTCCTGTCCTGCCCCTAGGTCCTAGAGTCTGTCATACAAAGTGAAGCACGTGTTCTCTTGTTCCACCCTCAGCAACCCTTTAAGATGTGTGCCATTCCTACTGCTAAGGAGTGCATGTCGGTTACCCCGGAACCTGCGCAAAGTGACACGCTGGTAGGCGTGGTGCTGGGATTTTACAACCAGCTATGACTGATGCCCAGGTCTTTGCCAGGAAGCAAGACCTTACCTTCCTGAGCTCTGAGGCATCTCAGCTGACCATTCTATGACTGTTTTCACCTGTGGAAATTAAATTCCATGACTTTTAGGAATCTTTTTAAGGCTATATGTCCTAATTTGTTCCTTTGTTTTATATCTTGCCCTCTTTAAATATTCCCTTTTAAAATGGAAACAGTCCCAGGATAGGTAACCATTGGAAATCCCCATGGAGGGAGTCGAAACCTCCCTGCATATCATTAATCAGGTGGTGAGCTTCTAAAAAAGCCAGTTTCCGCAGTCCCTCAGCAACACTCTGCTTTAGCAGGTTTGAAGTGGGCTCCAGGAACCCTTGTATTAACCTCCCCCTCCCTCAATCCTTGTATTAATCACCCCCAGGTGATTCTGATGCATGAGGTCTAAAGATCACAGTGAAGAGGAGTATTTTAGCCCCTTTTGGGGAATTAGCTTAATCAGCTGGTTTCCTTTAAGATAAGGACGCTGGCCACAGTGGAAGTTCAGTGTTATAAGTGAATTGTGGTCCCCGAATGCCTTAGGCTGGCAGGGCTGGCTGTGACTCCTGTCTTCAGACTCATGCCAGGTCAAGGGTTCCCAAACATAGCTGCTTAGAGTCACCTGGGAAGCTCTTAAAACTCCCCATGCCAAAATCGTACTCTAGGTCAATTAAATCCCAATGTCTGGGCCTGGGAACTGGCCTCAGTACTTTTTTTTCTCTTTTTTTCTTTTTTAAGCTCTCCAGATAATTTCCATGCACAGCAGTTTGAGAACCACTGTTGTGGGTGTTACAGATTCCACACCTTTGCTGCTGCTGAATTTTTACCTGTAAGGCAATTCCGCTCTCCCGGCTCCATATATAGAAATCTCAACTATCTAGTGAGACAGACACATGGGTAACTCACTCTTTTCTCTGTTGTCTTTCCAGATGCCCCCTGCTCACTCCTCTGCTTTTTAAGCTAGGTTTTTTGTTTGTTTGTTTGTTTTTTGCGGTACGCGGGCCTCTCACTGTTGTGGCCTCTCCCGTTGCGGAGCACAGGTTCCGGACGCGCAGGCTCAGCGGCCATGGCTCACAGGCCCAGCCGCTCCGCGGCATGTGGGATCTTCCCGGACCGGGGCACGACCCTGTGTCCCCTGCATCGGCAGGCGGACTCTAAACCACTGTGCCGCCAGGGAAGCCCTAAGCTACTTTTACGGTATTTATCTTACCACCTTGTTTGTATTTACTACGTGTCTTCCACGAGCTAGATGGCATCTTCCTTAAGGGAAGAGGCTCTAATGTATGTGGCTCTGGGCTGATGGGAGCAGAAAGAGTAGGAGAGGGTGGGTGCAGAAGAGACAAGACACCCTCAGTTGAACTTTCTGCCCTGGCTTTCTTCATGACAGCAGAGGGAGAGTAATAACAATGGTTATAGGAGGTCACCGTGGCACTAGACTCCTTGAATAAAATATCCTAGTAAAACGTTTGAACTCAGTTTTCTGGGGAGGAACAAAGAATCCTTCTAAATATAGCACCTTCTAAATAATGACGTTTGACTATATGATATTATGAATTGCGACTTTTGCTGACAAATGGAGGAACAATTCAGAAAGCAAACCAGCTTTCCTCACCAGGTTTGGAGTGACTAGTTAATGCTTGGGAAGGAATTTAAGAATACGTAAAAGCACTCTCCAAGCTTCCCTTCGTCTCTGTTGGTTGTTTCCACCCTGCTCACTTAAGAAACAAACCCTGGACTTCCCTGCTGGCGCAGTGGTTAAGAATCCGTCTGCCACTGCCGGGGACACGGGTTCAAGCCCTGGTCCGGGAAGATCCCACATGCCGCGGAGCAACTAAGCCCACATGCCGCAACTAGTGAGCCTGTGCTCTAGAGCCCGTGAGCCATAACTACTGAGCCCACACACCACAACTACTGAAGCCTGCGTGCCTAGAGCCCATGCTCTGCAACAAGAGAAGCCACAGCAATGAGAAGTCCGCGCACCGCAACCAAGAGTAGCCCCTGCTCGCCACAACTAGTGAAAGCCCACACACAGCAATGAAAACCCAATGCAGCCAAAAATAAATAAATAAAATAAAATTTAAAAAGTACTTTCCTTTAAAAAAAGGAAAGAAACAAATCCTATCATCCTGAACCGACATGGTGGCTCAGTTTTCCCAAAGATGGGAGTCACATAGGAGCTGCCTGTGGCCTTGATGTTCCCTGAGGCTGTACTTTGATTGGCTCACCTAGAATTTTAAAACTGATGACTATTTGGGGAAAGATCTGGATTTTTTTTTGCCTCTCTTGAAAATTCAAAAGCTCTTTCTGTCCTGAGCTTGCTTTTTGGGGGACAGCAATCGGGCTCTGCCCCTTTCAGTTGAGACCTGTGTGCTCAAAGTGCCACAGTCCCCAAGCCTCCCTAATGACACATAACCCACTTGAATAATTTAAGTTGCCTGGTTGAGTTCTCTAGGTTGTGGTATTAGCATCACCTGTTAAAATGTAAAACACTAATTGCTGGGCCCCACCCATCTTCTGTAAGGAAGAGTTGTCACTTCCCCTTATATTTATATGTGTAGATGTATATATATCTACACACATATATATGTGAATATATATACACACACATGTATGTGTGTAAATGTGTGTATATATGTCAGTATGGACTCATGCATATTTATATACATGAGTTATAACCCAACACTATTGTTATTTCTTTGGGTTATAATCCAATACTATTATTTCTTTTCTTGCTCACGATGTCTCAACTTTGGGCATTGGGGAGCTCTTTCAGACTGGCTCCTGTGCCTTTTCAATGAGTCTCTTTTCCCCCACCCCATCTGGGTTTTTTTAAGCACTTCTTATAGCATTTTCTGGCACAAGATGCTCCAGGTTTATCTTGTTTTTTCCCTCCCCACCCCTAGCATTAACTAGTTCTGCAAATATTTCTGATTTGTTTTATCGGAGAATGGTATTTAGAAACCAAGATCTGAGTACCAGGTGTGCTCATTGCTACTGGGGTATCACTACTTCTAGCCTTTCTCAATGGACAGACCTGGGAAATATATGTATGTATACTAACTCAGGCATACAAACTTACGGATTTATTTCTGTATTTATCTGTAAATATATGTTTATATTTTTATAATAATAAATTTATATTTTTATATAAATATATCCTCCATTATTATTACTCTCCCTCTGCTGTCATGAAGAAAACCAGGGCAGAAAGTTCAACTGGGGGGTGTCTTGTCTCTTCTGCACCCACCCTCTCCTACTCTTTCTGCTCCCATCAGCCCAGAGCCACATACATTAGAGCCCCTGTCCATATAGAAACCTTCAACTCCAATCCATTACCATAGGATTCATACTAACCTTGCAGATATCAGATTTTAAATCTTTTTAAGGCTTTTTAATTTTAACAGTGGCTCATGAACATCCTTGGTGGTGGGGGAAGAGTAAACTTCGCTTGATAGCTATTTTATAGATACTACTAACAAACAAACAAATCCCAAGTTTAGCATAACAGAAATGTCAGCATATCCCCCATGTTTAGTATCCTGCAGTCCCTTCAAAAAATCTTCTCTAATTTGGAACTCACAGCCGCCCTGTTCCTGAAGGTGGGTAGACCTGCCTCATTTCCCTTCTCATACAAACACAGTTTATCTCCAGCCCTACAGAACAATGCCTGTTGTAACACTGAGCTGGTACTTGTGGATTCTAAATATAAGCCAAGACACTTCTCAGAGATTATAATCAGAACTTCGCTTTACATGTGAAATCTTATTTTGAATTCAGGTACAATTACTCAGAGACTGAATTATACTGCCTTAGGATAGTATAAAAACAATAGTTTTAGTTATTTTGGGGGGAAGGGGGTTACAAAAGTAACGTTGTTTTCTTAGGAAGGTGAGGTGACTACAGTCTTTGAGAACGTCACAGATACAGATTAACCATCAGCTGTGAGGTTTGCCTATGGTTCCTTCATGTTTATTCATGAAGCAACCATACTTGGATGAGGTCTCCCTTCCTCTTATTATACTTGATGTAAATCTAGTGGTGTTTGGATGTATTTTTAAAAACTGTAGAGAACTGGAAAGAGAATCCAACCAGGATGGCTCACGGGCCATTCGGGGTGTGGCCCCCTCAGTGGTTTGGAAGACATTCTGGGTTTTGAACAGCAGCACTTATAAATAGGGAGGTGTCATCCTTTGCATAAAAAAAAGAAAACAAAACCAAGAAAGCAAAGCCCTTCTACTAACAAGGTTTAGTCACAGCATGTGTTCAGCCTTCCCAAAACCTGTCTTGGCATTTGTTTCTGGCCTGGTGGGGAATATGTTCCATCTTTCTCCGAGCACTCATAAAACAATACAAAGGTAAACAATTGGAGGGCAATTAACAGTCTCTTTGGGGGTAACAGAAGAAGTCACCCTGCTATTCATGTCAAAGGAATTAATCATGGTTTACATAGGTGATTTAGTGGCTTAACTTTGCAAGTGGTTGAAACACAAGAACCCAACAAAGGTTATAAAAGACACCAGCTTGGAGAACCAGGTATGGAGGACAGCTTACAGGACTATCTGTCAGGTAGTTGAAGGCATTAAAGGTTATTGAGATGGTGCCTGTTGCATAAGAGGCCACGCGCACTTCAGATCTGTATGTCTCAAATTTGAGTGTGTGTGAGACACAGCTTGGAAGTTTTGTTAAAATGCAGATGTTGGTTCAGTAGGTCTAGGGAGTGGGCTGTGATTCTGCCTTTTAAACACCCTGTCAGGGGTGGTGCCTATGCTTCAGGCCAGCACATCTCATGTTGCATAGCAAGGCTGTAGATCGTTCTCGTACCTGCGGCAGGTAGTATCGAGCTGCGCATACTCCCTTTAAGTACCTCCAAATTATGAACATGGTACACTCTGAATGTTCAGGGGTTTAGGGACCAGAATAGCTTGTTGGAGTGGAGGTACTTGGCCAAATACTTTATGGTGCATTGTGCATATCAACAACCTCTTTCACAGGCACCAATTTAGAAAAACATAAAACCATGTGCAGGCCATGTTTATGTACATTTATAGAGCTGTGCCCTTAAAAGAAAACAGGACATGCAATCCCTGTAACTAAGGCCCCCCCTCCCCCGCCCCCCGTGGTTAAAACCTCAGAAAGTGCATTATTGTCTCTAGTTTTAATGCTGAGCCTCTGAACAAGTTTTGGCGTTGGGGAAAACCCTTTGAGAGCTGGGATCTTTTACCATTCCCTGACTAGCTTTTCAAGCCTCTCAGTTATCAAATGTGGTTCGTCTCAGAGTCCTTGATAATATTGTATACAGTTGTCCCTCAGTATACGAGGGGATTGGTTCCAGGACCTCCCTCGGATACCAAAATATGCGGATGCTCAAGTCCCTTAGAGTACATCCTGCGTATCTGCTGGTTCTGCATCTGCGGATTCAACCCACCAAATAGCCTAAAGAGTGGGTTGAATCCATGGATGCAGAACCAGTGGTTACCGAGCGCTGACCATACTTTACAACAGGGGAGCCTCTGTTGTTTTCTGGTGTGGGCATATCGTCACATCACAACACAGAGGACACACTTCTCTTGCCACTTACTGTGAAACACGTGATTTTCATTAGCCATTTTTCTCTTCTAGGAAGGAGACTTAGGAATAGCTTTCATTTAGAGAATTCTGACCACTTTTACTAACCTCTCCCTTCCCCCCACTCTCCTCTTCTCCTCCCCTTCTCTCCTGCTAACCCTTTCCTCCTTTCTTCACTGTCTTTATCCACACCTGGATGTCTGCCACACCTGGGGGAGAGGAGAGGGTGAGTAGGGGGTGGACCTTGATCGTTACCCTCTGTGGCCTCAGCCTCTCTCCTGTCTATAAAGGGATATGTGGGTTGGCTGTTTCTGAGAAACTAGGCAGGCCGAATAATTCCCGAGGAGGGGTGGCACATCACTTTGGTGAAGCGGAGAGTGTGAGATGGAAATACACAATGGTGCTGAGTCAGGACACCTGAATTCTAATCCTTGTCTAGCCACTAATTATTTGGCCTTGGAGGACAATTTAACATCCCTGGGCCTCAGCTTGCTAATCTGTAATTTGATATACATACTTGGTTTTGCCTGTTTCTCAGTGTGTAGGAGTCTTGCCACTGGGATGGCATTAGATAACATTGAATGACATATTGAGAACTAGACTCCCTTTGCAATCATTTTCTATCCTTCTGGTTGTTCAAACAACAACAACAAAAACAACACAGAGAAAACAATTTTCTGTTGACATACACGTCATTAACACTTTTCAGGACTTGCCCCTCTTTTTAAAAAAGTTTTTCATTTTAGTTTTTCAGCCACTCTTTCTTTCTAACAAAGAGAAATCAGTAACTTTGTTTTTACTGTGATTGTTTTTAATTTATGGAAGGTGATATGATTTCCCATTTAATGTAGTAACAGAAAAATAAAAGTGGGTGCTTTACAGGAAAATATTTAGTACAATTACCATAAAAACTGTACCGCAATGAGTGTAGTATATTAATTTTTCAAGAACTATTATGTTACGTAGATATGGTGAAAATTAGGAAGATGGTAACTGTAGTTAAAGAAACACTGAATTAAGCGATTTTAAAGTTTCTGTTTAAACTTATAAGAGATTCAGGTATCTCATTAAGTGGCAAATGTCCACTCCACTTTCTGTCCCCCCAAGATGTGCATATGTTCATTGACACAGTATTTGCAGAACAAAGTTGGTGTTACATATAATTAATAGTATGTGACAGGGCACTCAAATGTTCTGATACCTTTGGGGCAATTTTAGCTGCAGTTAACTATAGTTTGCTAATTTTGAATTTACAGTTTTTTCCTATTACTTAAACTATAACGAAATGGGGACAAGCACCTTTGCCTTGGTGTAATTAAAAATGAAATTATGTCAGGAGCATGTGTTTAAAAAAGGGACTTCTATTTGTTTTACCACCAAAAGGTGGCGTCCTACCCCCATGCCCTTTATTGAAAAACCCTTCTTGCTTTAATTTAACAAAAAGAAACTTCCAGTTGATTACTGATAAAGAAATGAAAATGTGCTCCCTATGAATGTAACATGACAGTGTTGAAAATGAACTATATGTTAAACTGTAGTTAAGTTTCCCTCTAATGTAAACCAAGTGGACATGGAATTCTTTAATAAGGCGGCACATTAGACAGTATTATATACAAAATTGGGTACAATATATCATGGGATTTACAACCAGGATTTCCTTTTGTCTGCAAAACTTGTTGCCAATCTGATTTTGGTCCCCCCCCCGCTTTCAAGTGAATATAGAATTTAAGGCAGTTAAAATGCAGAATAAGATCAGTGGCAATCTAAAGATCTTTTTAGTATGGCAATACTAATAATTTTTTTAAAACTCACTGTTCGATCTGAAGAGCCAGATCAAAGCATGAATTGTTCTTTACAGACCATGCATAAATTTGTCACGTTGAAATAAATTGCTATTCCCCTGAGTTATAATTCTGCAACCCGACATATACCATAACATGTTATATCTGGCTTAAACATTGTAGAAATGAAAAACAACAACCCCCTGGCACCCCATAGACTGGCTACTTTGTAGATTTCAATTTAATTCCATGTGAATTCAGCATATGGAATTGCCAGCGATGTTAAAGGGTTGTTGGGAGTATTAACTGAGTTGCCATAAAGCTTCTACATCATTGTCTAGTTCATGGTAAGCATTCAATAAATATTAGATGTTATTACTGACAGCTGTAGCCAGTGAGCTTCTCAGGGGCAGGAATTTTCTTTCTTTCTGCATCCCTCAGTGCCTACTGTATGGTCTAGAACATAGTAGGTGTGTCATGTCTTAATTAACCTCTTGAATCAAAGACAACACAACCCTAGCCTCTAGGAAGCTAGGAGGTGCTACAGGAAGTAAAATGCATTTTCTTTATGTGGATCCTAGTCTCAATGATCTGATGGACGCTTTTGCCTGGATAGCCTGGAATCTTACACAGCGTGCATTTACATGAATTCTACTATGTTGTAATTACCTTAGCGCAGTCTCCCTGTCTCTGGCTTTATTCAGTAGCATGAGTGAATTTTTTTTTTACTTGCAAAACAGAATTTTAAAGTGGTCATCTTATGCTACTATTGAACTTGAGATTTAGAATTCTTCTGTAAATGAACGTTTAAAAATATTTGTATAAAGACATGATCCAGAAGAATTTATAATAACTTTTTCAGGATATTGATTATCTACAACTGCTCTGGTCTCAAGACCACGGGGACAGTACTAGTGTCCCCCTCCCATCGCCACCCCCTTCCGTTGTTGTCTCCTTCTCTCCAAGTACTTCGTAGGAATCCACAGGAGTGGCTTTCAATATATTCTCATAAAGAGTTGCCCTGGTACACCACCTAGACAGTAACTGGAAATGCTGGGAGGTTGAGGTGATGGGTCTGAAAAAAAATTATTTCTGTTAACAACTACAAGCCCTAGAGCCCTATATCTTTCTAAGTCACACCTTGGAAACAGAAAGCCTTCTTCCTCCTCTATTTGTGTTGATAATAGTGAAAGAAATGCGTGTGTCTCTTGTTTTATACATGTATATGTATATTCCAAAACATTTCATTCAGGCTCCTAATTCACTCTTTCAAATTTCTAAATTCCACCGAACTTCAAAGCAGCAAAAAGAAAAAAAAAAAGTCACCTTTTCAAAGAATTGGACAAAGCTTTTTGCATGTGACTGATCTCTGGGAGAGCAGGTAATTTGTGTTAAACAACTGATTGACATGCTAGCCCCCTGGGCGTTTTCCTAAGAGAAACCATGGCAAGAACACAGCTCCCGACGCAGCCACTTTCGCCTAAAGTGGATCTAACTACACATTCCTGCAGTGACTCTGACAAGGAAGTGGGGGGAAGCGTCCCACATTACACTCTCCTGATTCAGAAATACAGGGGGGAAAAAAAAACCCTCACTGGCGGGTTTCTATTTCTTGCAAACAGGGGTTTGTCCTTCTGTTGAACTTTCACCTCCCGAACTCGCCTTCTTTCATTGGACAAAGTGCAGAAAGAAAGAGGAGAGACCGAGGGAGGACGGGAGAGAAGGAGAAAGGGGGTTGAAAACACCACCCTACCTCCCCCTCCTTCAACTGTCACTGATGGCAAAACACTTTCACTTTTAACTGGAGGAAACTCACATGCTTGTCTTTCCTCTCCCCTTCCTTCTGTATTTTTAGCTCAGAAACCAAGCAAATAGCCATCGCATTCCCATCTTCGTCCTTAGTTGTTAACACTCTCCCTCTCCTTTCTTTCCGGTGTCTGAATGGGCGCCCCTTTCCCCATCTTCTGAGGAATCCCCCTCCCCCATGCCCCTCATTTTCCAGGTCTTTCTTGCCTGATCCCTCTTCTGCCAGGGACTGCTCTGGCGTTGCCTTCCTCTCTCTGGTCTGCGGGACTCTGCCTCCTTCTCCTCGTCCCCATCTA
>NW_020173397.1:9571207-9571470 GCF_003031525.2 Neophocaena asiaeorientalis asiaeorientalis
TATTGTGTGGCGGTTGCATGCTGTACTCGCGGCGGCCCGGCCCTCGCCCGGGAGTGCGTGTGTGTGCGCGCGTGTGTGCGCGAGTGAGTGTGTGCGCGGGGGTGCGCGCGCGGGCGGGAGTGGGCGCGCGCGGGGAAAGGCCCGAAAACACCTTAGTTTGCACCGAGAGACCATTTGCAGCGGGTGAGTTTGTATTTTTCCATTTCTGCTCCACTTTTTCCCAAGCCGCCTCCTGCCTTGTTTCCGACCACTTTAAACAACAA
>NW_020173397.1:9571499-9593911 GCF_003031525.2 Neophocaena asiaeorientalis asiaeorientalis
AAAAAAGAAAAGAAAAAGAAAAAAAAAACTTCTTCCCATCTCCCAGCTCCACCTGCATCTCCCCCAGCCCTCCCCAGAGGCAGCCTCTCTCTCCCCCGGGTCGGGGCCCGGGCTCCCGGGGGGCTGCGGGCTGGCGCGGGGGGCGGTGGAGGGGACTCCGGCGGCGCCCGCACTCTTGGGTGCATTTCCATAAGTCAAATGGATGGTGGGGGGGGGCTACGGCGGCTGCAGCGGCGAGGAGGCGATCTCTCCTTCACCTCGGCCCCTTCACGCGTCGCTCTGCGCTCTCCACGGTTGCAGCGGGTTGAGGAATCGAGAATCCCAGGCCGCCTGGCGCAACTTTCGGTGTCCGGCGTCGGGGTGCCTGCCCAGAAGCCGGGCGGGCGCGGGGCCCGGGGTCGGGTCCGCGGCGGGAGGGGGCGCGCGCCGGGTTCCTCTGGAGCCCAAAGTTTGGACTTGGAGCAAACTTTTCCCTTTCGCTCTCCACGAGTGTTTTCCCCCTCGGTGCCCCGGAGCTGCTCCGCGGGCCTCAGCGGAATGACTGAGAACGTCTGCGTCCTAGGCCCCGCGGCTGGGGACGTCTCCGGTGCCACGCACGCCGTGCCCCGAACTCGGCGACGGGGGCACTCCTCTGCCGCACCCCGGAGCCCAGAAAACTCACACACACACCCGCGCACCTCCAGCTAGACACGTACCCCCTCGCGCGCTCGGCCCGGCGAACCCAGCCTCCCCGCGAGGGATCCGAGGCCGCCGTGGCCAGCTCGGCGGGTGGGAGCGGGAGCAGGGTGCGCTGCGGGGAGTCGCCGCGCCCGGATTCCTCTCCGCTGCACCACACGCACTTTCTGGGTGTACGTCCCTCTTAAGCCTGGGGAACAGGGGGGATTTCCCAAGTCCTGATATGTCCTGAGACGTGCGCGAGTCGCCGAGACCCTTCGGCCCTGTCCCGGCGGCCGACCGCCCTCCGTTCCTCTGCTGCGCGCCGCCTTCCTCCCGGGCTCCCCGCGCTCCATTCCTGCCCCGCAGGGAGGATTCAGCTGAGGCAGCCGGCGAGCCGGGCGGGTGTGCGCTTCGGGTGGGGACCGCGGTGGCGGCGCCGGGTGCCGGAGGAGTTTGCCAGTTGCCGCGGGGTCGCGGTCATTCGCTGCCTCCGCCTCCCCTCGCCTCCGCCTCCCGCCCGCCTCCTCCCCAGATACGGCCGCGCTCGGAAACTTTGATTCCTTCTTCTTTTTGGCCCTCGGCTAGTCCCCCTCCCCACCTGTTGTGAGCTCCGCCTTGGTCCCCGGAGACTGGCGGTGACACACGCGGGCGCCGGGGAGCTTCGCGCCCAGAAACAAAGTCTCAGGCCCCCCTCCTCAGGGTTTGCTTCTACGGTCTCGGGATCCTTGCAGGGAATCCCTGGGCCACATCCTCTGTTCCCTCCACGCGCGCTCGCGGGTCTTTCGAGCCCGCCGCCCTCTCGGTCTTGGCCCCCCAGGCTACTCATTTATCCCGCCCCACTCAGTTCCCCCAACCTGCACCGGGAAGATTTGCTGAGGGTCGCCCCGGTTTCTTGTCGACCGCAGAATCCGAAAGTTTGCAAGAAGAGGATAGCGCGCGGCGAGCAAGCGGGCCAAGGGGCAGCGGCTGCGGCGCCGGGGACCATGGTGCTGCCGGCGCCTCCTCCGCGGGCGTGAAGGCGGCATCCCACTCCCTCCCCGGACTCCGCGGGTAAGTCGAGGCGGCCGCGGGCGGGGGCGCGAGGGCTGGTGACACTCTAGAGCTTCGGGCTGTACCCGGGGGTCTCTGCGCCCAAAGCCCCAGCATGGGCGGCGCGAGCGCAGCGATCTGGCGCCGGAGCCAGGAAATGTGCCCATCCTTAAGCCGGTAGGTGCTTTGAAATACTGGACTTTCTCCTTTTTTCCTCTTTTCTTTCCGAAATCCGAAAATCTGGAGATCAAAGTTTAGCATGGAGTGTAAAGTGCTCTGATAAAATATGATGACATCCCTCGCTCCCCTTCTCACCCCACTCCCCCCCCAAAATACCCTTGACGGGCTGATTACAAAGTGTATTGATTTAGTCTGGGCTCATCCTACACGTTCGTCTTAATTCCTTTTCCTTTTGCTAGACCAGAAAACCCGAAATGAAACTTATTTTCTTCCTCTGAGCCCCGCCCCCCTCTCCCCCCAGCCCTCATCTGTGAGGCTTGGGCAGAATAATGGAATTAATATAAACATTTCATTTGGTTGCATTTGAGCTTTTCCAGCCCATTTATGAGGGGCTGGTGTTGCTCTCATGTCCGGTCACAGGTATTTTCCAAGTTCGGGTTTCCCTTTTTGTTACTGCTCGTTAGACAGGAATGTTGGAGGGCCATTCTGTATTCCCCCTGAAAGGAGTCTACACATTGAAACAGTCTGCACTTTACCTTTGGTTGTCCGTAGGCTTCAGGATTTAGGGCTGGCACAATAGCTGAGTTGAGAAAACCTGAGGGATAGTTAAGAGATTTTTTCTCCTGCTGAAAATACATTGAAGAATATTTCCAAATTTTTTACGTTTCACCTCCCTTCCCCTCGTTTTTTCCACAGTGAGAATCAATTTAGGGAGAGATGTCTTAACTAGAATTTGAAGAGAAATGGTAAGAGTTCAGGTGTTTTCTACCAAGGGTTATCCTGTATAATTGAGACACAGGAGTTCCTATTATTTTTGGTTCCAGAGAGAAATGTATTGAATCTTTTTGAGAATTCCACTAGAGTTTTGATTCTCAAAGTGAAAATACCCATCTCTTTAAGGCCAGGAAAAGAAAATTGGGCTCACAGTTTCAGAGATCAGGAATGAGTCTTTTCCATCTTGACTTCCCTGCTTGAAAGGTCTCATAATTAAAGAGTATTAAAAATATTAAAAGGAACTCAACTAGTTACCATTCAAACGCTGTTAGCTAAAATCTCACTGCAAAGGGGGGAAAAAAGGTTTAACATCTTGTCACTGGCTGCACCCCACTTCACCCCCCCTTAGTCTTTGGATTAGTCATTGTATGAGAGGGAGAAAAAAAAAATCTGTTTTTTTTATGATAAACAAATTAAGGAAGCAGGAGAGATCAAACAGAACTGCTGCTGGGTTGTTGTCAGGAGCTCTACACGGAGAACCCTGGACTCTTCCATCAAGCAGCAAAGCTATATATTCACTAATGCAGAAATGGACCATTGCAAATGCTGATCTTTGTGGTGCAAGCAGAGGCTTGCTTGGAAGGAAATATTCAGCCCCTCTCCAGGCAGCATTTGAGCTCCTTATAGATGCTGAGTACCTAAACAAGTTATTTTTATAATGCAGACTTATTTATGAAGAGAATGTACCCAAAAGGGCGTTAAAAGGATAGTAAGTCTTCTAGAGGTTGTCTTGCTACCCAGAACTGTGCAGTGGAATTCTTTTTTACCAACATTAGACTCCTACACTAGAGTTAGATAACGTTTTCTCACATCAAGTTTAGAAGATCTGCCTTGTCAGGGAAGCCAAGGTTTTGTATGTGAGGGTTGAAATCTGATGTGAAGCTCAAAAAAAAAAAAAAAAAAAAACAAAAAAAAAAAATTCCCTGGTGATGAAGTTTTGTGTCAGCCCACTCTTGGAATTTAAAAAGGCGAGAGGGAGCATTCTCCAGATTAGACATAACCTCTTTTTTTAGATTGACATTCAGCATGACCACGTTGCTACTTTTATTCAAGTTCTCTGTGACTTGTCCTTGCTTGTTGTCTAGGAAAATTTAACTGCTTTACATTTTTAAAGGGAGTAGTAACAGTAATTACTTTAGCATTTTGTTTTCACAGGTTTATCAAAGTATAATGAAAGAAACATCAGCTTTTCAAATTAACTGCCTCAAATTAAGGGGGTTGTCTCGCTGGAGACCTGTGAAAGATTTTGTGTTTATATTTAAATGCTGGAGTATAAACTGTGTAACACTTTTTTTTTAAGCTATAAACTATCCCCAAATTAAATGTCATTTCAAATTAAGTAGAACAAAGTGGGAAAAAGGACAGCTAAACACAGAGAAGAATAAAAATAATTGTCATTGAAGGATTGCATTTGTAACGAACAAATGTCAATCACATAGTAAGCACTTTGTGTTTTTTTCAGTCAGAGTTTCATAACCAGAGTGCCCAACATGTTTCAAAGTCTGTAGCTTTTATTGGATATACCTTTTATTGTATCATTAAACAATGTGAGTTAAACATACACATGGATGCTATTAGGCAATTTTCTGCAATATGTAATGTTTTTTAAAAAGCTGTAAATACTTTCTAGTTAAATCATTTGTACCAACAATAACAAAAGTTAACTGGGTTAATGTTGAGCCTGGGCATGGTTTTCTGTTACTAAGTTTTTCCTTGCTTCCTTGCTTCACTTAAGACTCTAGCCCCGGCCTTTGCATTCGGAGGCTCTACTGAAGGATAGGTCTGTTCTCAGCAGTTGTTTAAATTAACAGAAGAATTGTGATATTTCCTCAACAAATACATTTATACCCCCCACGTCCAATGCCAACATAAAGGAAGAGAAGCGAGTATAGAGCCGATGTGACAACTTATTTTGAACCCAGCTTCCTCTTTGCAGCCAGTCTTATTGTGCTGTTGATTTGGTTTTCAGGTTTTACTTAAGATGCAAACTCACTTTTGAAATCTTATCTTGTAAAGAGTCTGCATCCCGCAAACGTGTGTGTGTTCAATTTTGGTGTTATAAAGTACCGATTACTTTTCAGTGGGGATGCCAAGAATATTTACAGGGCATTGCAAGGATTCTGTCTTTTAAAAATAATCTTAGGTACCCGTTAATAAAATTTAAATAGATTGCAGGCTGTCAGAAAATAGTATAAATTTTGTTTATGATTCAGTTACTTTAAGGTACTTACATTAAAGAAACTCATTTAACCCCTGACTGAAGAGCATTAAGTGGGGAGGCAAGCCCTCCAAAGAGCTCCTACTGCCCTTTGCTCTCCCGATAATCTTAAATTACTACAATTTAATTGCAGCTTCAAGGCACCGAGCAGGAGCTGGTTCTCTGTGGCTGAAAAGGGGTTTCCAGAGCATAGCTAGATTTGCACAGGTGGTATTTTTGTTTCTCAAAGAAATTTTTTTGCTTAGGGCTTTTTCTTTTCCTTTCTTATCCTGTTAGGTGTCGTACTCCTTTTATAGAATTCCGTCATAGTAAATGTCATTTTTGCTAAGCCAGCAGTGGTGTTCTTTTTTTTTTTAAGTATGTTTTTTGGACCTAGAGTATGTAAAGGTCTCCAGCAAGTAGGGGTTTGTCTTCTAAAGAAAATAACCTTAAGAGAGTCATCTGCTGAATAGACAGGTGAACTTTATACACCAGCCAACATGGACTTTTACTATTTGTAGGGGATTTTTTTTTTTTTTTTCTTTGATTGATGGTAGTAATCCCACCAGGTGATCAAACACTGAGTTTGTAAATCAAGCCAGCAAGCCAAGTAAGTTGGGCTGGTGTGATTGCTAAACGATCCTTCCTGTGCCTTGTTACACTGGTCTGTGAGTCACTTTGCCATACGTGTGCCATCCAAGGAACCATCTTAAACTGATTTTTAAAAATCTTTCTCTTCCTTGGTGCTTGGCTGAATTAAGGTTAGAGGTTCCGAAGCTAGAACGTCAGCGGGCCACAAGATGAGACAAATTCCTGAAACGGGGAAACCTGGCCAAATATGGGGTGTCTTATACATTAAACTTAGTTTATTTTGATGTGCATGTGATGATGTGGTTAATGGAAATTAAGCAGATTTGGCTGTGCTGCCAACCTAAAAATAAATGTTGTGAGGAACGTTTGATTTCAAGAAGTGCTTTGGTTTTGCATCCCATAGATAATGTTCTTGCAATAATGGCTGCCAAGGCTGGTATTCTGGAAAGGGGAAGTACGGTGGGGTAAAGCGCATGGCAGTCAGGGAAGACAATTTGACAGTGTTCTTTGTTTCTTTAATATATTACTTTTATTAATTACAGTCAGTTGGGGCTAAGGCATTTTTCGGGCCTTATTTAGAAGTCAGCTCCCATTCACAAGAAGGTTGTGCCAGAAGCTGCATCCTTTTCCTCGTACTGTTTTACCCAGTCATGAAAATCTCTTGACCGAATTAGCTTGAGGATGTCTCTGCAAGACTTGTGTTTCTTTTTGAAATCCCCCGACACCAGTTTTTAATTCATGCCCTGCCTTGTGTACAACAGGTGTTTGGTAGTGATTTTATGGGATCGAAAGTGAGAAAAACATTTCCTCCCTAGCCAGCCACTGGGAGAACTGGCTGCCTGAAAGAAAGAATCTGGAACTTGAACATGCATATAGATGGGTTTTTCCGTATGACCCTCCCCAAGCTGTTTGCTTTTAAACAAGTGGGGGAGGGGCTCCATTTTGTGCCTTGATATTTACCGTTAAGTTGTAGTAATTTAAGACTACTGGAAGAGTGCAAAGGGCAGTGGAAGCTTTTTAGTGGTCTTGACGCTTGAAGCTGCTCACGTGTGGGGTTAAATTAGTTTCTTCAATCTGAGTACTTAAAGTAACTAAATCGTAAACAAAATTTATATTAGATCCTGACAACTAATAATCTATTTAAATTACATTAGAATATCTGGACAAAAATTTAATTAAAGACAGAAGTACTGTCAAGCCCTGTAAATATCTTGACAGGTCTATTCAATTGGAACTGATATCACGAAATATTTACATATGTCTGGTGTGTTCAGGAACATCTCGGCAGGGCCTGTGCAAAGCTAATTGCACTTTCTTTCCAAATCACATTTTCAATAAAATAGGTTCTTTTTTTTTTTTTTTAAATGAAGGAGCCTGAACACATGCAAAATTGTGTTCGAGTGTTCTGTTTACTATTTAGTTGTCTCTACTCAGGACCCCTCTCAGATGCGTTTATTTCCTCTAACTGCTGCTAATTCAGACACAAAGCTAAAATGGAGGAATCACTGATTAGAACGCTCCTGTCCTTCTGTTTTATTTCAACAGTTTGAAAATGTCTGGGGCTAGCATGTTAGAGGACAATTTGCTCAGGGGAGAAAAATGGACCTGAACCTGGCATTATTGGGTCCCTGTTTGTATTAAATAGAAGATACTCACTTAGGATGGGACAAAGATGTTTTCCTGAAATTTATTTTTGGATACAGACTTACTTATTAGTAGTAATTCACGTGGACGTTCACAGTTTGCCAGATTCTCTGGTTTTAGCTAATTCTGTGATCAGCTTTATTGGCTGGGACACTGAATAACAGTTCTAGCATCAACTCAAAGGCAGAATTTCCGAGGTTTCCTTTTCTCCCTCCTGGCTCTGCAGTTGAATCATAATGTGACTTTTCTTGCTTCTGGTTCCTTGTCTTCGAATTAGGGGGAGTGTTGAAGGTATGTTCTTCGAGCTTAAAGATCTAAGGGCACCGGGGCTGTGTAGTTACTCAGACTTTTAAAGACGTTCTTGGTGCTCTCAGGACAGTGACTGCAGCTCCTGGGGGGAGGGAGTGATGTGAGTTTGGCATGAGTTTCTCCTGTCCCAGAGCCTCTCCCCTGAGTTGGTGATGCCCCCCCATCAGAGGAGCTGGAGGCTTCCTCTCCCGGGGACAGGTAAGCACAGAGGTGGAGGCGGATACTCTTATGCGAAGTGGAAGGGGGTTGTTGTTGGTCCGAGTTCAACATGTTTCAAAGCGAGTTCCCAGGCTCACCTGCTTCCAGGTCATTGTGTGTCTGTGCGTGTGTACATGTTAGGGGGGATTTATTAAAACACAGATGGTTCGATCAGAACTTTTGCACACAGACGTGCGAATGTGCATTGTTCACAAATCCCCCCTGGGGTAATTCTGATACACACTAAACAGAGACCCATGGGCCAAGGGATTTCTGCTCCTAAAGACTGTGGAACTGAAATATTGATCTTCACTTGGATTTTACCGACTCATTTTTTGTTTTATCTTGAGACCTGTGTTCTTTTTAATGTGTTTGGATTTCTATTAAGAATCAAAGCTGGTGGTTTTTAAGTATGCACGAGGATTGGAATCGCAGCTGAGCTGTCATTCCAAACACAGACATAGTCGCAGTGTGCCTGGGTGTGCCATATCGGGGGGGGGGGCAGCCTTTGCATTTCTGAATAGCTCCCCGTGTGATTCTGATGCCCACCGAAGTGGGAGAACTGGACTCCTCAAAGATCAGCATTGGAGGAATCTTATAGCTCTTCTTAAGGGTTTAACTTTACTGTTTGGACTTCATGAAACCTAAGAAAGGAATATGGGTTCCCTTTCCAGAGGCAAGCACCAAAAGAAACATTAGATACTTAGAGAAATAGAGGCAGAACAAGGGCCTCACAGTTCAGGTGAGTGGTAGAAACAACGTGGCACATCGGTCGTTCTCACCACGTACGAGACATTTCTTTTCAAATTATGCCTCGCTTGCCTCCATGTTTCCAATGGGCGTTGTCACGTTGTAGCTACCAATTAGTGTCAGATGGCTTGCTGGAATTTTTTTTTTTCTCCAAGTATTTCATCTTAATTTAAAAATCTGAACTGTTTACCCATTAGATTAACCCTGCTGGCATAAGTACGTTGATTTTCCTAGGCATCTTGGGAAATTCTCTCTCGTTGTATGTGATGGGGCCTGCAGGAATATTGATGGAAGTAGCCTCGCCAAGGATGCCACACAAATAAAGCAAGCAGACTCCTAAGACAAATGCATCCTCCGAGATTATGAGAGATAAAATGCTAAGGAGGCTTGTTTAACTATTCAGGGCTTCAGCTAAAGATCTCTCCACTAAGGTCAAAAGAGTTATTTAAATAAAAGTTGTATAGATGTTTTTTGTCTGTATTAGTGATGTACCTTTTGAGTTACACAGCAATAAAGTGTTGGTCCAAAATGCCCTCACCTAAACTAAAAAATTGCAACTTGACTTTGGGTGTGGCTTCATTTTAATAGATACCCAAAAAGTTGGCTTTGTTTCTGTCTCGAACTTCACAGTTGCTTGGGCTCTGGGTTTGGGTGGCATTTGGAATATCCCTGTAATACAAGGTTCTTTTGTTTCTGTTCAGACTCTGAAGGGCTTAAAAAATAATCTCTGACGGGCCAAGTTTTAAAACTAGAGTGTCTCTAACTTTGCATGGAGGGTTTCTATAAAAGATGAAAAACGGGACTGGTTGCAAAATTAGAAAGTGCATCGTCGAGGCTGCATGGTCTTCCTACAACTGTCAGCAGTGGATGAAATCTGCAGCGTGACATTAAATCACTCTGCCTTGTTTGTTGAAAAGATGTTAATCATTTCATTAAGAAAGGTTAAGTAATTAACTGATTTATCATTAGGGTATCAATGACAGACCCTTTCTAGTGACATATTACAGAAATTTTCTAATGGAAAGTTTGCTGCATTTAATTATTTGGAAGAAAGTTAGTTGAACCTTGAGAAGGGGGGGTTGGGTGGGACCTCTTTAGAGAATATCGCTGTCCACATCCAACTGTCAATAATTTTGGAGAAGATAGTCTATTACAGTGGAAAATGGTTCAATCTCGGGTTTTCTCTTAGGGGCTTCGTCAGGCGTGTTGTTGCAGACCCGCTGTTTTGCATGCCTTCTCTGGGCTTAGGGAAGGGTTCAGTCACTTAAGTGTGTCCATCTTATTTTCTAAATAATGGCTTTTGTTGCAGTATGATGGCCTGTTGACAGTAAACGCGCTGTCCTAACTTGGGTAAGCTTACAACAAATTCTTATACTTGTAGGAGCAAGTTATCCTCACTGCTGACTGGGGATGCTTCTCCCTTTTGTCTTCCTGTCCTTAAGGCAACAGCAGCACAAGGTTTAAATATTGTGGGATGGGGATGTTGTTGTGGATAGGGTGTGTGTGTGGGGCGGGGAGGAATCAACTCCCCATCTGGCAAAGCATTTCCCTTAGACCCCTTTGTCCCCAGATCATACATAAGATGTGTTTCTAGCTTATTCTTCCTGTGCGTGTATTTGCGTCAACTCAGAATTAAAAAGATACTTAAAGAGAGATGTCGTTTCTGTGTTTGTTTTTGTTTATTTCAGTTAGGAAGCAGGACAGTAGCTTTTACTGGCTACAGAAATCATCTCTGTGTCAGAGACGACTTTTCCCTGGCAGAATACTGAGGTGGGAAACTTCTTCAGGGTAGTTGTGAGACTTTTGAAAATGGTGCAAATGGATTTTATATGGGGGTTTTGGTATTGTAACACGTGCCCCAATTGTTGAATAAAATGCGATGCCTTGGCCTCAAGCACTTCGATCTGTGAGTTGAGAGAGACTTTTGAGGAAAGAAACCTGGCAGATATTTACAAAGCAATTTCTCTTAAAACTATGGCTTACAGCTTTCGAATTTTGTTACGAAATGTGTAAGACCCC
This sequence comes from Neophocaena asiaeorientalis asiaeorientalis, assembly GCF_003031525.2. NCBI lineage: Eukaryota > Metazoa > Chordata > Mammalia > Artiodactyla > Phocoenidae > Neophocaena > Neophocaena asiaeorientalis. The sequence continues at coordinate 9,581,848 of NW_020173397.1, forward strand.
AAAAAAGTGTAATTCAGAGAATAATTCAATGGGCCCCCATGTACCTGCTGCTCAGCTTCAGAAAGAATGTATTTCTGATCCAGGTTGCAGAGGCTCCTGGCATATCTTAGCCCAGTCCTTCTACCCTGGAGGTGACCTCTGCTCTCGGCTGGCTCTTTTCCACCCCGTGGCTTTCATTATACTTTTAATACATATGATTGTATTCCCCCAAATATAGGGTCTTCTTTTGCATGTTCAAGATGTGTTTTGATGGTATCCCCCTATATGTGTTCTTTAGTAACTTGATTTTTTTTGTTCAGTACCGTTAGTAAAATCTGTTCATATGAATACATGTGGCTGTATATTCATTTTTCCGTGTGAACCTTTTAAAGTGCTGAATATTAATTCAAGACAGGCTCTTCACGCTTGAATTTAAAACCCAGCAGCCTTCTGCAGTCCTGTACGTTGAAAATGCAGGATGGATGTGAAACTGTCAGTCCTGGCCACGTCTTCATAATATGCTCGTTTACCCGTGTTTTTTTGTTTGTTTGTTTGTTTTGTTTTGTGGGGGGAGGGAAAAACTTTTAAAGTCAAACATTTACCAGGGAATTTGCTTTCAAAAAAATAATAAATCAAGTGGCTGATCTCTTACATTGAAGGAGGAAAAAAACAAAACAAAACAGACGAGGCATTCATTTGAAGGATCCTAGCCATTTTCTCATTCTAATTTTAAAGACTTGGTTTAGAACTTCACGGTTACATATGCAGGGTAGCAAGTTAAAAAGCGATGTTTAATTAACAGGCACTTTATACTTCCGTATTCTTGTTATGATATAAGCACCTTGTTCTTCAGAGTAGAAAGTGATTTCTGCGTATTTTCAAGGACTGGCATCTTCATGGTAAGAAAGCCACGTAAATAAAGATATGCTTAGATGAAAATCGGAACATGTTTTTAAAATAGTGTGTGTCTCCTTTCAGCTCTGTTATCAAACTTGCTGCCTAAGCCGGAGCTGGTGCTCTGTCATTATGCTAATGACCAAAAGAATCGATGATGCGGAACTAGATGAAATCGGGGGTATAATCGGAGAGAGTTATCGGGGTTTCTTTGGTCATTAAATTTAGTGATAAATAGTACACTGTTCATTTTGAGCAGAGAGAACGTATTTAATTCTGATGTGTACAGAGTATCGATTTAGTTAGGCTTATGGCTGAGTAAAACGATCATCTTTTGTAATTTCAGAGGAAAGATGAAAGGCATTTGTGTCAGCCTGGCTGACTGACTCGGCCGTAGAATTGTTTACCTTGACCAGCCAGGGAAGGGTGGGAAAACTTTTTTTTTTTCCTCCTCCTAGGCAACTTGGATATTTGTACTGACATTTTATTAGGAATATCAGGTACTCAGTAAATAGCATAAATGACTGGGGAGGTTAAACAAAATGAGTGTAAAGGTAGATAGTGTTTCCCTCAAGAATGGAGAAAAATATAACAAAGGGGAAATGTTTGGACAACGCTCTCTTTAAAAGACGGGTGTGTGTTAAACAGGGCCCATTAGAGTCAGTGTTGCCCATTAAACAATGGCTTTAATTTTAAACTTTTTTTGAGTTTCTCATAACAAATAAAGTTATACTTGGTAACGGTTTATTTAAGGAGAAGTCATCCTTGTAACTTAGCATCTTTTTTTCCAGGTTCCTGAAACCTTGGGGGAAAACACTGGCGCCGCCTCCTTTGTTGCAAAGGGGTTTCTGATGCACTTCTCCCTGAAAGACATGCTTCCCTGGGTAGAGTCAGCAGTCCTTTTACTACTGTACAGCAGTACCAAGTGATAAGAGAGAAAATAAAAGAGTAATTAGCTATGTTTTATAGGACGTAAAGAAAGGGTGATGGAAGTCTATAAAAGAAGAAAATCAGATCAAAGGCCGCTGTGATGTTATTTTTTGAAAACGCAGTGTAAAAACGGTTCTCTTAATAGCAGAGACCCCCATCGTGCCTTGGCCAGCTGTGTTCTGCCATTTTCCTTTCCACAGTCCTGTCCATCCTTGGTTGGGTCTTACCAGCCATACCATCTGCCATTCCAGCGGCGGCCTTTTCGGTGGGAAAGCCGGCCAATTGGGTCAACTTTTGTGACCTGGCGTGTGTCCACTGGGAGCTCAGATCAGGTCAGGCTCATTTTTAGGTGTGTCCAAAGCCGAGATTTCAACTTAGTGAAAGGCTGTGGAATTTATTTCCCAAAGTGCTGCCCAAACTCTGTTCTTTTTTTCTTCAGCTGCCTCCTTGGGCTGAGATGATTGCTTAATGCTCTTAATTATGCTGGATCCCTCTGTATTTTCAAACACCTGTGCGTAATTCAGATCACGGGTGGTCACAGAGCCTGGCTCACTGGACAGCTTCGCCTTCGGAATGGGGAAATCCCAAGGAACCTGACCATGGACCGTGTGTTAGGGGGCTGAGTAGCGGCTTAAAAGGATGGAATATTTCCCTTGAACTTCCACTGTGCCATGTGAAAGATCCTTAGTCACTGGGTTGGGGCGAGTCTTAGAACGAATACCTCAGAAACGACGTTTTAAAAAATCAACTCTCATTCATTGCTGGTGGGAATGCAAAATAGTAAGTCACTTCAGAAGACCGTTTGGTGGTTTCTTATAAAACCAAGCTTACTCTTCCCAGGAGATCCAGCAATCCTGGATCCTTAGTGTTTATTCAGAGCAGTTAAAATCTTAACGTCCACTCAGAAACCTGCACTTGAATATTTATACCAGCTTTGTTCGTAATTGCCAAAACTTGGAAGCAGCCAAGGTGTCCTTCAGTACGTGAATGGATAAATACTAACTATGGTACATCCAGACAATGGAATGTTATTCAGCACTAAAAAGAAATGAGCAGTTAAGCCGCAAAAAGACATGGAGGGCCCTTAAATGCGTATTACTAAGTGAAATAAGCCAATCTGAAAGGGCTATATACTGTGTGATCCAAATTACATGATATTCCGGAAAAGGCAAAGCTGTGGAGATAACGCAGAGATCAGTGGTTGCAGGGTGGGGGGAGGGAGAGACGAATAGGCAGAGCTCAGAGGATTTTTAGGGCAGTGAAAATACTCTGTATGATACCATGATAGCGGATGCATGTCATCATACATTTGTCCGAACTCACAGAACGTGCAACATCACGAGTGCAGTGGCACCCTAGACTCCAGTCTAGTGTAGACGTCACTTTGATATGCACTGGGAAACTGAAAACTTTATGCGATTTGCTTTATCGTGATACTCGCTTTACTTTGGTGGTCTGGAACTGATCCTGAAGTGTCTCTGAGGTGTACCTGTACTTGGTCTTCCCGTGTATGCGTTTATATTTTCTTCCTCTGCGAAGAAACCCCATTTGAGGACAGCGCCATCAGGACCAACCTGTGTCTCTGATGTTTGTAACATATATGAGACCCCGGGGTACCTACAGGCCTCTGGAGCTGTAAGATTTTTCTCTGGATACACGTGTTATACCTGTGTGTGTATACACTTGCGTGTGTACGTGTTTGGGAGGTGTATATTGTGAACGGAATAAGATAAGGTTGAGGATCTGGAATTGAGTTTTAGTGAGTGGTTCAGATTTTCTCAATCCTTCAAGGTTAGAAGTGCACGGGTCCCATTATTTCTCCATGAAACCCACTAGTGACGTCTTTCCTTTTCCATGGGCTCTGATGGTCGTACTGAGTACATTTTGGTTTGCAGGTTGGAGCATGGATTAGGTGTGAGGTGAAGACACGCTTACTGTATGTATTAAATACCAACTTTTGAGAATCTGTGACAACCAAGCCGGGTTACCTAGAGTGTAAATAGCCTGTGAAACACGTTATCTGTAAAAAAGTAGAAGTAAAATCCAAGTCTCGTGAAACTTTTGAAAATTGAAACATCAAACTAAAAGTGAGAGTGGACCAGCTATGGGATCTGTGGGCCCGGTGCAAAATTAAAATGGGGGGGGGGGTTCCTTGTGAAATACTGTGAAATATTAAGAATTTCAAGATGGTGACAGCAAAACATTAAACCAAGTTGGGGCCCTTCAGAGCACGGGGCCCTGTGTGACTGCACAGGTCACACCCCCATGAAGCTGGTCCTGCTTGGGATTCATACACTGTCTTGAAGGGCTTTGCTTTTTTGTGCCAAGGTTTCCTCTCCTGCAAGACAGGAGGACAGGGCTGGGACAGACATGGCAGGCTGAGCCCCTCCTATGCTGCTTACTCAGCAATCTTGGCTTTCTCTCTATTACTGAACCCAGATTGGGTTGCAAATCCCTGTGAAAGCACATTCCTCTTCCTGGGTTGTAAGATCCATTGAGTGCAAAATATTGGTCATCCTGTGCGCGAGGTGTTCTCTGCAGGCATTTTACAAGGTCCTGTGAGGGAAGCCAGTCCTGTTCATGCTGTCCTTTTCCTTCTTTGTCTTTTTCTTCTCTAGCCCTTCTCCCAGGGTCGTGATCCTTTGACTGTACCTTTGCTCCCTGTCACCTTCATTGCTTTTCGTTGTCACCTGCCCTTGACTTCATCCTGGGAGAGGTCTGCTGGATGTAAAATCTGAAGGCAGCCTCAGAAAAGAGTTTTTGCTCTTGTTAATTTTTTTAAAAAATTCATTTATTTTTGTCTGCGTTGGGTCATTGTTGCTGTGCGCGGGCTTTCTCTAGTTGCGGTGAGCGGGGTCTACTCTTCGTCGCGGTGCGCGGGCTTCTCATTGCGGTGGCTTCTCTATGTTGCGGAGCACGGGCTCTAGAGGCACAGGCTTCAATGGTTGTGGCACGTGGGCTCAGTAGTTGTGGCACGTGGGCTTCAGTAGTTGTGGCATGCGGGCTTCAGTAGTTGTAGCTCGTGGGCTCTAGAGTGCAGGCTCAGTAGTTGTGGCGCACGGGCTTAGTTGCTCCACGGCATGCGGGATCTTCCCGGACCAGGGCTCGAACCCGTGTGCCCTGCATTGGCAGGCAGATTCTTAACCACTGCGCCACCAGGGAAGCCCTAAAGTGTTAATTATTAAACAAGCAGATTCTGTCTGGAGGTGCATGGGTTGATCGCCTTCAGGAACTGCAGTGAACCAGGCCCTATGTCATGGAGATGTGATTGGCTCAAGCTGCACAAAATGCAAAATTCATTTTATGGCCTGTGGTACTTTTGCTTCGGACGGTCAGGACACCCTTACTGATGAAGATTAAATGCACTTCTCTTAAGGTGGTTCAACAGGGTTTGAAAAAAAAGAAGCGTTTTTTTTTTTTTTTTTTTTTTTTCCTGCCGTACCAAGTTGTAGAATTTAGCATAATGGGATGACTCTGGAATGTTTTACCTTGGGCCAAGTGGTTTTTGTTCTCTGCTGAAATTCGCAGGGATCCTCTGCCCCTCGGTAGCTTCCGTGTCCTGAGCGAGTGACTGAGTCTTTGGGACTCAGTGTATGTTAGTGGCAGTGACGGTGCTGGGGCTTGGACCAACAGGAGGCATAAATCAGCAGATGTATGCGGAGCACTTAACAGAGCTTTTGGCTTGTCATGAACACTTGGATTTTTGGTGATGGTTTATTATTAATAAGAGTGATTCCTGTTATCTAAATTGGTGGTTTTTTAGAACCTGGTCTTGGCAGTTCACTCCCTCCTTTAAAAGGTATGATAACAAAAGTTGGGAAGATTTAAAAACTTGCCCTCCCACGCTTTCTTGCTTCCCTCCAACATTCCCCACGTCTCTCTCCCCACCGGCCTCTGCTGTCCTTCCCTCTTCCGTCGGGCACAATAGCTCTTCCTGACACAACGGCACGCGACGGTTTGAGAAGGCTGTGAATGCTGGGAGGATGTTGTTTGAGCTGACACGGGGGCCGTTTCTGGGAGCCCAGGGAGAAGGCCTGCACGTGTTTTTCTGGGGAGGGGTATGATGAGTTTGTTAGGAGCCCCCAGGGGGCCAGGCTGGGGGAGGGACTCTCCATGTCTCTGTGGCCTTCTTAGGAAGCCAAAGGTTGCCGGAAGCAGGGTGGCACCAGTGTCTGTACGCCGCCTTCGAGAGGTTGCTCTTTGACTCTACTTATGTTTTGTAAATAAGTTCAATTGTACCCTTTTCTTTTTAGATTCCACATATAAGCGATATCATATGATATGTGTCTTTTCTGAGTCACAGATGTAGAAAACAAACTTACGGTTACCAGGGGATAAGGAGGGGAGGGATAAATAGGGAGATTGGGATTGACATATACACACTATTATATATAAAATAGGTAACTAATAAGGACCTGCTGTATAGCACAGGGGTCCTACTCAGTACTCTATAATGGCTTATATGGGAAAAGAATCTTAAAAAAAAAAAAGACTGGATATATGTATCTGTATAACTGATTCACTTTGCTGTATACCTGAAACATTATACACAACATTATAAATCAACTATACTCCAATAAAAATTTAAAAAAAGAAAAAGGAAGGGAGAATAAGTTCCTGTGAGTGATTCCCTGTCTGGCTTCTGCCCCCCCTGACAGTCCGAGGCTGTGGACATCAGAGCCTTCCTATCTGGCTGTTTCCCAGATCGCCTGTTGAATTTTCTCAGCAACCTTAATTTTCACACTAAAGGGACTGGAAACGATACATTAGTTGGGTCAAACGTTAGACTACACAAGGGTTTTATAGTCAGGTTTGGGATTTGAATGTGTTTACGTAGTCTGTCTGTTTTATTTTTCCCTGGCAAGGTGTCTGGTGTTTAGTTCCTAGGCGAACAGCAGAGCTGCTCAGGACAGCTCACCACGTGCACACCAGTTATTAACTTGTAATCCACGCACCCTTTTCGATGCCTCTATTTCTTCACCTCTGCCAGGGTGGCTGGAGCGTGAGCTAGCTGTGCGCTTAGCAGGTTGGGAAGGGGGCCCGCACATTTGCCAACTAATTCCCCACGGTGGTCGTGAACCATGTTAACAGAGCTATTTCCTGTTCGTTCAGCCACACCTGTATGCAGACGGGCTTGGTCAGAACTTTTAACCGCCTCCATCGTGGTGGATGAGGGACGTGCGTGTTTATTTCTTAGGGACTGTGTAACATACACTGGAAAAGTAAGTTATTTTACTGAACATCATGGAATTAACACATGGATTCCTCCACTTATTCACGCGTTCACTCGTTGATTTGCATATTCCTCACTTGTTGGTTTATTGACCCGACATTACTACTGGGCGAGAAAGCATCACTTCCTGATCCCCTTTCTCCCCAGCTTACTTGTGCACATTTTCAGTTGGATGTTCTAACACAGCATCATTTAGACTCCCGAAGGTCATTATTCACAGAGGTCTTTGTCAACAAGCTTATGGGATTTATCTAGTTCCACCTTTTATTTACTAAATATATGGCCACCCAGAAGCCAATGAGTCATCTATACACAGTTACCATTCCCGTAACAAATAGGGCTTTTGGTCCCATTTTCACTGTGAACACTCCACTAGGTAGTATACCACGTATAAGCAGCCGCCTTTTCTTTCTAGCCTGAGCACTTAATTAAAACCTGACAGATTGATTTTTCCATTAGGCCAGAAGGCAGGTGTTGTCTTGAACAATTCTTGATTTGAATTTCTTATTGAGTCTGTTTAGCTTCTTGTGGGCACACAACTCCCCCTGCCCCGCCCAAATATATGTATTTGGTGGGGACTGTTTTACACAGTGAGTTTTACACAATGAGTTGGTAAGAAACAGAAGAAAGTATCTTACTAGTAAGTTCCTGTTAAAAAGGTGCTGATAGGGAATTGCTTTAATGCCTGCTGTATTCTTGGCCTCTCCAGGGAATGCTGCCTGTGGAGTGATGTTGAATGGCAGTCTGAAGTCCAGGAAGCTGTCATTTCTTATCCTGTTTTTACCCCTAATGCTCCATCAGGGACAGAGTGACAAAGACATTGATGTGTCCACAACCCCTAACATCTTGGTGGATGATTTGATTTCTTTCCTTGCCTGTTTTCAGCGTTCGTCCTCCCAAAATGGCACGGAACTAACTGTCCAAAAGGATTGTTGGTCTGTTCCCTGAAATATAAATCCCCGCTTATAAACGTGAAAAAACGAAACAGAAGAAAAACACCTCTGCAAAAGCCATTTAACTCTAGTGATAAAGAGTTTCATTAATTCTAAGGACACTGACAAGGCATGTGGCTCTAGTTAAGGGTATATCCAAATCCCGATCAATGCCGTATGGGTGTCGGTCATACTGTGGCTTAGTGGTTAAGGGCAGGGACTCTGGAGTTTAGCAGACTTGGGTTTAAAGAGGCTTTTTAACGGTTGTTGGGTGACTTAAAGCCTACCGACCTTTCTAAGTTGCCTTCATCTTTCATAAATATGTGTGTGTGTATAGGAGGGTGTAGCAATAGAAATCACCTCGTCCGTTTGTTCTGTGGATTAATGGGTAATCCACGTAGCATGTGACACGTGGTGCCTGATGAGGATAGGAAGGAGCTGTGTGCACGCTAGCTCTTACGATTGCATTCTCCCTATCGGTTGAAAGTCACATTAAATAGCTAAGGTGGATACAAGACGCGGAACTTCGCAAAGGTCACAAAAACCCGAAGGAGGCGTACTTCACCCACATGGAGTGAGTCCGAACCTCAGGTTAATCACCTTGGTGGTGTGTTTTGGAGTTTGTGTTGATTGCCTTGGTTTGATCGCTTGGCTTTTGAATAAGCTCCTAAAATATGGTTTTGTCTGCTGTTTTTCTTTGCTTCCGAAATCGGTGCAGGTGCAGAAAACAGGAAGCGAAACCTTAAGCGGCCCAAGGGAGCCTCATTCAAATCGTGCCAGGCAGGTATAATATACAAGTGTTATCACCTTACTGATAATCTGGCATGCTGTGAGTATTCCACGTGCCATGGGGATTACGGAGAGTGAAGCCATACGGCAGTTTGGCACCAACTTGCCCGGCTCCTTAGGAAGGGTGAGAGAGAGGAAAGCCCTCATTCTCAGAGACGGTGTTCAACACAGCTTCACTCGTCCAGAGGCGCAGGCTTGCAGTTGCCATTTTGTCTGTTGGCACTTCACATTATCTTCGAGGCTGTACCTCTTGAGAGCAGGGGAGGTATCTTTCATAAATGAACTGGCACCATGTCTCTGTAGTTTAAAAGTCTGCTCTGAGTTTGAGACTACATGGCACATTGCTCCATGTCCTGACACGTAGAGGAATGTGAAAGTTGAAGGCCCATGGCTAGAATACAAAGCTTTCCAAACGTTTAAGTATTTGGGTAGCCCAATGGTTATAGCTAAAGCAAGTGTTGCCTTTAAGGTTTAATTTGGTTCTTTGTCCTGGAGGGTTTAGGGAGAGACCATGGCTGCCTTGCCTGTGTGGCCAGGAAGGTCTCTCTCACTTTGTCTTTGGCCAGATGATCATCTTTGCATGTAGTGAGCCCTTGGACATGCATGGAATTGTATAAAATTTACACAGCATGGCCCACTGTTCTGGAGGAGCTACTCCACATGTATTTCTTTGTTGAACTCAGAAGTGGGTCGCCAGGTACTGTGTGTCAGATGCCCATCCATTTCCTGCTTTTGGCAAGAGGGCATCTCAAATCATTTCTCTAGTTCCATGGAACAGCCGGAGCCTTTAGAGCTCTGCCCCCGTTCTCCACTTGGCCACAACTTTGTTTCTTCTCGTTTAGCTTGATTCTTCACAGCCACTCTTTGGCCACAGTCACACACACACACACACACACACACACACACACACTCCCTCCCTCCCTCTCTCCCTCTCTCCCTCTCTGGTCTGTTCCCACCTTTTCTCGCAAGGCCAGCCTGTCTGCTTCATTCACTTCCCCAGCGTCACTCTGCTCACATCCCATATTTTCCAGATAAAGGCATCTGCCAGAGCCACAGTTCTTCTCTTCCCTTTGCTTCTAAAGGAAGGGATGGGATTGGGGCTGGGGCAGGGGGACTACTTGGTTGGGAGGGAAGTACCAATAAAAGGAGAATTGAAGATAAAGGAGTGTGTTCTGGAGGGCCACATCACATATCTGTGGGGCCCCAAGTCATTGTTCAACTTCCTGTTTCAGGAAGACCCATCTCCACCAACAGAAAGACACAAATTATTCCCATACTGACGTGCATCGTCTCTGAACCAGGCAGAACCAGATCGAGTCTCAGTGTGGTCTCTCAGTGTTTGGTGATCTTGGGTAGGTTTCTTACCCTCAGTTTGCACTTCTGTAAAATGGTTCGATGGTGATTATATGAACCAATTAGGGATGCTGTGATGATAATTCACATTACACCAATGTCTAGCACGTCCTAAACCTTCAACAAAAGAAAGATCATACGAGCCCCTATTATTCTAATGCCTGGAGACAGCAGTTTCATTGCGCCTAGTCGAGAATCTAATAACCCAACATGTAATACAGTGAATACAGTAGATACTGTATCAGGCTGGTTCACATCCCCAGACTGGCACTTATCAGCCATGTGACCTTGGACAACTTATTAACATTTCTGTGGTTCAGTTTTTTTACCCACAAAATGGTATGATAGTACCTACCACATAAAGCTAGCGGTGAGACTTAGATAAGTTAATGCATGTAATTCGCTTGGAACAGGGCAGAGAGTCTAGAAGATGGTGAGCCCTCAGTAAATCATAGGAGCTACTGTGGTTGCCTTGATTATGCCCGTGTTGATTATTATTACTCCTTCCCTATCCAAGCAGAAACAGCCATTGAGAGGACTCACGTAGAACTCTTTCAAATCCTTCCATCTCTTGACAGCCTGGGGGCAGACACCCAAAACTGAGACTTGGTTGGAGAGTCTTGGTTTTAAACCCAAACTCCTATCATCAGGCCTGAACATTTGGCCCTTTTTCCTTTTCGCCTCGGATGGAGACACATGGAAATAGTTTGTAGCAGTTGGGTATAGGGCGTTGGCTTTGCAAGTGGAGGATGAGAAGAACTTGCTTGCTACTTGCCGTAATTTATTTGCATTTTCATTCTTTCTTTCTCCACCCTCCAGGAGAAAGAAAAAGTGAAACTGATGTGGGAATACATCTTTGTAATTTCCTAAGTTAGAGGGGTAGTGAATGAAAATACTTCACAAGGTACACACTGGTGTTTGATGATGATGACTTTCATGGAATAGAATTTGATTTGCCTTGAGTGTGTCTGGGACCACATGTAAGGGGCTAGTCAGCAAATGCCAGAGCATGCAAAATGCTTAGTGTGTGCAGGTACAGTTGTAATGCTTTTTTTTTTTTTTTTTTTTGCGGTACGCGGGCCTCTCACTGTTGTGGCCTCTCCCGTTGCGGAGCACAGGCTCCACACGCGCAGGCTCAGCGGCTATGGCTCACGGGCCCAGCCGCTCCACGGCATGTGGGATCCTCCCGGACCCGGGCAGGAACCATGTCCCCTGCATCAGCAGGTGGACTCTCAACCACTGCGCCACCAGGGAAGCCCAGTAATGCTTTTATATGTAGTTCATTCTATCCTCACGACAACCTTACCAGGAGGGTATTTTATAGATAAGAAAATTGAGTTACAGAGAGATTGAGAGCTTACCCAGAGTCACATAGCTAGATATTTCCTATTTTGCCTAAAATACTGTAGCAGGTCCTGGTGGCAAGGACCTTGGTTACCATCTGATTCAACTGACTCTTCTGTTTGGTAAAACGTTTGAGATATAATTCATAAATTCACCAATTTACAGTGTACTGACTTGTGGTTTTTAGTATATTCACACAGTTATATAACCATTACCACAATCGACTTTTCACCTCCTACAAAAGAAATCCCATACCCTTTAGCACGGGACAACAACTAATCGATTTTTTATTTCTATAGGTTTAGATATTCTGGACATTTCGTGTAGATAGAATCATACAATATGTGACCTTTTGTGTCTGGCTTCTTTCACTTAGCACAGTGTTTCTTAAGGTTTATCTGTGTTGTAGCACAATCAGTAAGTCATTCTTTTTCATGTCAGAACAATATTCCACTGTGTAGCTATACCATTCATCCTTTTTTTTTAATCTTTATTGGAGTATAATTGCTTTACAATGGTGTGCTAGTTTCTGCTTTATAACACAGTGAATCAGTTATACATATACATATGTTCCCATATTTCTTCCCTCTTGCGTCTCCCTCCCTCCCAC
>NW_020173397.1:9594020-9830230 GCF_003031525.2 Neophocaena asiaeorientalis asiaeorientalis
ATTGCTTTACAATGGTGTGCTAGTTTCTGCTTTATAACAAAGTGAATCAGTTATACATATGTTCCCATATCTCTTCCCTCTTGCGTCTCCCTCCCCATCCCACCCCTCTAGGTGGTCACAAAGCACCGAGCTGATCTCCCTGTGCTACGCAGCAGCTTCCAACTAGCTATCTACCTTACGTTTGATAGTGTATGTATGTCCATGCCTCTCTCTCACTTTGTCACAGCACACCCTTCCCACTCCCCAAGTCTGTTCTGTAGTAGGTCTGTGTCTTTATTCCTGTCTTACCCCTAGGTTCTTCATGACATTTTTTTTTTTCTTAAATTCCATGTATATGTGTCAGCATATGGTATTTGTCTTTCTCTTTCTGACTTACTTCACTCTGTATGACAGACTCTAGGTCTATCCATTAAGTAGTGTATTGTTTAGCCTCCATGTGTTGGTATTTTTTACTGATCTTTTCCTGTACATTCATCCCTTGATGAACACTTGTTTTCCTTTTGGCTTTTGTGATTATAAGAGTACTGTGAACATTCATACACAAGTTTTTGTGTTGACACATGTTTTTAATTCTCTTGGGGATATACTCTGGTGTGGAATTGTTGCATCCCATCGTACCTTTTTTGCTTAACCGTTTGAGGAGCTGCCAAACTGTTTCTAAAAGCAGCTGCACCACTTTACGTTCCCACTGGCAATGTATGGGGCTTCCGATTTCTCCACATTCTCCCCAACACTTGTTTTTTCTTATCTTTGTGATTAACCATCTTGTTTTTGAAAATAGGAAAATGAAGCTGGGTGGATTTTAACGATTTGCTTCAAGTACCATAGCCGGTGGTAAGAGCCAGGTTCTTCTCTAGGTATGGAAGATAAAGGATGAAAAGCATGACCTTTATTGCAGAAGCTCACTGTGTATGGGGGAGTCAGACTTACAGTCACAGTGCATGGTGACGGTGGCTCTTTGGTGACAAGGTATGGGAGGACTTGGAGCAGAAGATTATCTCAGACTTTAAGAAACAGAAGATTATTTAGTGGCCTGTGTAAGTGAAAGGTCTGGTAGTGATTAGCCTCAGGTACAGATGGATCCAGGTGCTAAAACAATGTTGTCAGAGAGCTGGCTGTCTCCATCTCTTGTCCTTGCTCTCCCATTGATTCCTTTATTCTTAGCCGTCTCATTTCTCTTTTGGGAAAGATGGCCACCAGCAGACCTAGGCTTATATTCTACCACGTAAGCATCTCCAACAGAACAGGAGTTTTTCTTTCCCCATGGTTGTAGCAGGAGGCTTACATAGGTCCCTCACTGGCCCAGTAGGTTAATGTAACCGCCTTCCAATCAGTTAGACCCAGTGTTCTGACTGGCCATATTTGCTTCACTGCCTAACCTGGACCTTAGAGTGGGGAGGGGTCAGTCCCACCTAGACCATGGGAACTGAGAGTGGGTGAGGCGTGATTCCCAAAGGGAAAACCAAGGTTCTGTTTATGGAAGAATAAGAAATGATGTGTGCTTGGAGAATTGTCCATTCTATAAGTTAGGAAGTGTGCATTCACACATGACAGAAATCCTTAGTCATTCTGGCTCAAACGGTAAGGGGAAGCATTAGCTCTTTTAACTGGAAGTTCAGAGGTCGGGTAGCCTTTAGGCCTAGCTGAATCCAGTGATTTAGTTCTTAGTGATTCCCTGTCATTACCTTGGAGGCAAGATGGCCGTAGCAAGTCCTGATTGCCACAGTATCCGGAGGAAGAGAGAGGCTGTCTGGTCCAGGTACCATCTTTCGCGAGTGAGAAACTGCCTTCTAAGCAGCGTCCCAGCAGACTTCCTACGTGCTGTCTTAGGTGGAATTGCCCGTTCCCATGACCAGACAGACGTCATTCCTTTATTGCCTTTAGCCTAGGCTTCTAAACCAATCATGGTCATCATTCATGCCCCCCTCTGGGTAAGGGTGGGGCCAGCTTTCCTTGGGGCTCATGGGTCCTGTGGGAGAAGGGTGCATGTCTGAATCACGTGAAGATCGCCTGCAGGAGGAAGATGGGAATGGACAGTGAAAATCTAGTTGGCCGCCCCAAGACTGCTTTGCCTACAAGAATACAGGTGTCTAAGGAGATGCTGTGGGAATGGGAAACAGACATTTCAGGCTAAAGGAGTAGCATGGGCAAAGCCGTTCTTTCCTGATTTTTCCTATAAAACTGAAGGTATCTTGGTTATCTGCACCTTTTCTTGTGTGAATAAAGAACTTGAAGAGCAGAAAGTGAGAAGCAGGATTGGCACTAGAGCCTCTTCTCACTCTTCTGTGGAGGTGGGACGGGCAGTTGAACGTGAGTGGTCAGCCTCAGAGCTGCCTCCCTACTGTGTGTCTTACAGCAGAATAAGCCAAGCAGAAGGATTTCTTCTTTGTTTCCTTAGCTTTTGGTTCGCAGCTCTTTGCATAGCTTTAAGAACTGTAAGTGTGGGGTTGATCTGTTGGGCTGTGCACGATAATTTGGGGACATAATGGACTTTTTGCTTTTTTTTAAATAATCAGACGTTTTTCAGGGAAAGTTGTAAGTTGACTCTTTCAGAGGTGGAAGGTAATATGGAGACATGCCAGCATTTAGTTATTTTTTCCCCCAGACATACATCTTACGAATTCCAATTTTTCCTCTCCCATCCATGTGGTAATAAGCTAGTAATTCTCCAGTTACATGTTCAGAAAGGTATTCTTGTGATATGCCCAACTTGGAGAATTGTGATTTTATGAAACTTCCTGGTATAGCCCTCACCCATAAGAAAAGAGTTTAAATGGCCAAGATATAGAAACACCCTAGTGCCCATCAGTGGATGAATGGATCAAGAAGATGTGGTATGTGTGTGTATATATATGTGTATGAATACTACTCAGCTGTAAAAAAGATGAAATCTTGCCGTTTGCAGCAGCATGGGTGGACCTTGAGGGTATTAATGCTCCGTGAAATAAGTCAGATGGAAAAACACATACTGTATGATTTCACACATGTGTGGACTATAAAAAAAAAAATGAAAAGACCAAAATAATGAATCAAATGAAACAAAAATGAACACTTCAATACAGAGAATAGAGTAGTTGTTACCAGAAGGCTAAGGAGGGGAGGGGGCAGGCAAGAGGGTAAAATGGATAAAGGGAATCAGCAGTATGGTGACAGATGGAAACTAAATTTTTGGTGGTGAGCTCACATTAGGGTATACCGAAATATAATTTTGTACACAGGAAACATATAATCATATAAATGAATGGTACCTCAATAAAAAATAAATCTTAAAAAATGCACAGGATATAAACAAATCAGTTGTATAAATATAAAAATACCATTTTAGATTGAGGTCCAGTGATACATGTTTCCAAAAAAAAAAGAAGAGTTTATATTAATATCTTTAGTATATTTAAACCTAATCTTTTTTCCATTTGTATGAACAAATACATGCAGGTGAGATTGAACACTTTCGTTTCCTGCTTATATATTAACATATCATGAACATTTTTTGGTATCATTAAATATTCTTTGTAAGCATGACTTTTTATGCTGTGCCATAATTTGTCTAACCTTTCTCTTTTTGTTGGATGTTTACATTGTTTCCAGGCTTTTGGTACTATAAATTATGCTGCAGTTAACATTCTAGTACATAAATTTATTTGCATCTCTCATGATTTCCTTTGGATAAATTCTGTAAGTGGATTTACTGGATCAAAGGATGGTGAACGTCGACATTCTCTTGGCTGTGTCACCAATTTGTTTGATATAAGAAGCTTTGGCAGTTTCTACTTCATAGCACCAGGGCCAACGTTGAATAAACTAATCCTCCACCCTTTTTAGTATAGACAATTGGTTTTCTAGGTGAAAGATGGTATAGAATTCTGGCAATATGCTGTTCTTTCAAAACTGGCACTGGTTCGAATAAAATGGCACTTTCTACATCCTTTGGGTTTTGGCTGTTTGTAGCGCTTCTGTGATTTACCTATTTGTATTATATACTGAGTTAAAAAATATGATGTTTGTATTAATATTATTGACTTATAAGATACCTTTTTACATTATGGATTTTAATATTTTTTCCAAAATTTTCTTTTCCTTTTAAATATTCTATATAAAGTATTTTCAGGATCATTAATCTCATCTTTGTTCTTCATTCTTTTATGTATGTTTTCTGACTTTCTGTAAAACTTAGATTTTTCCACCCAACACATTTTTTTCCTTATCATTGCTTTATGGTTTCTTCCAGTTCTTTCTTCCTTCCCTTTTTTCTTTTTCTCTCCTTTTTAAAAAAATTATTTAACTCTCAATCTGTCTTAATTTATTTCAGTGTATGGTGTGAGACAGGGGTTTGATTTGACTGTTAGAAAATTAACTTATGGTTCCAGAATTATTTATTGAATAATACTTACACATTATTGATTTAAAAAATGCTTTAGTGTATGCTAAGTTGTAATTTAAAATAAGGCTTGTTTCTATGCTTCCTGTTCTATTTTGCAGAGAAGTGGTATTATATAGTAGTTGCGTGTTATATAGTAGTTGCGTGTTTGGATTCCGGTTATTAGGTTCCACCAATATAAGGTTTATGGCCCTGGACAAGTTACTCTACAGCTCTAAACATGGTTTTCTTATCTGAAAATGGAAGGAGTAATGGAACTATCTAATGGGGATGCTCTAGGGGGTAAATAAGATAATGATATAAAGGGGTGACCGTTTATATCAGTTTGTTAGGGATACTTCTAATTTTATATCTACCGTTCAAGAATCCTATGTAGCTTAACATTTGTCTCAAATTTTTCATTTTTTAACAAAGATTTATTATAAGTAGACCTTTACTTCATGTGCTTTTTCTCCCTCTGTGTGGTCTTACCTTGTAATGTGGGAGATGCCTGTGTAGTGACCTCTGAAAGATGACCAGCGATAATCCCTTTTCTCTTCTCCTAACCCTTTCTGGGTGTGCCATCATATTAACCACTGTGTTTCAAGGTATGTGTGCGCTGGGATGAGTGGCTAGGGACTTATAATTCCATCTGGTTTGGGTCAGGGGAAACATCGGAAATTTCAGGTTAGTTTACATGAAATATATGGGAAATAGAGTCTGAGAAATCATGTTGCAGAGTGTAAGGAAGTAGTCTGAGTGTTCTTATTTGCAGCAGTAGCTGTTTTGGGTTTTTCACTTATTAAATGGTATGAATCTACAATTATTTATTTTTAATAGCCAGTAAATTAAAAAAATATATTCTGTAAACAAACACTTTTGGCAACAAAGAGCTTTCAGAAGCCCGCACTTGGACTTCTTGGTGACCCAGTGGTTAAAACACCACACTTCCACCACAGAGGGCATGGGTTCGATCCCTGGTCGGGGAAGTTCCGTATGCCACGCGATGTGACCAAAAAAAAAGAGGCATCATGATGTCACAGGGCTTCCAGAAAGTATCAAAACGAAAAGAAACAGAACTTGTTTAATGAAATAGTCCCTGACTGATTTTCTATTTTCAAGAAAGTTGACCATGAGCATTTACTCCCATAAAATGTTTTTGACATTTATCATCTACTGGGTGTCACAGTAAAATCATTGAACTTAGAAAAATAAGGAGATATATTTTTTCAAGAAAATACTGCACATTTTTCAAAGTTAGTACTTATTTTAAGAAGACAGTGGCCTCACACAGCTGGAGAATGTGCATTTATATTTCACTCTGTGAAGCATGACTTTTCATTTAGATCAAATGACTATTTTTCTAAATTAATTTCATTCGTGTTTTCTTTAGCATGTACAAGAAGTGAATTGATAACTGTTAATATTGTTGTAGTGTGTACACAAATACTTTCTAAACAGTAAATGATAGTCTCATATCAGTATCATTGGATGCTTGAAATAGGAAATCAGTTAGGGTAATTTTCATAGTAATTAGATTTTTTTTCTCAGCCAATTTAGGGAATCAAAGTAAGGCTCTTGAAATTTCTTTCTGTTGAAGGTAAAACCTCTAACATTATTTTGGATGATATTAGAATTTCTGTTAAAGAGTTTAACACTGAAGATAAAATTATTTGTTTTTGTGGGGATGATATAAATATCAGTTTTGGTGGAGAATATATGGTGGTAAAACTATTTTTACTAAATAAACCTGTGGAAGAGATATGTGCTTGGAAGTGATTGTGGTGAACCCATATTTCATAATCATGTTCAGTTTGAAATATATATCGCTTGAATAGAAGCTATAGATACCAACAGTCAGAAATATTTTTATATATATACAGTAACCAAATTACAAAAATTTTGAGTTGAGGCTAATATTGGATACAAACAAATACTTTAGATTTCAGTATTGTTTGAAACTTTGAGAAACTATTTTGTAAATCAGTGTAAGAGTTCCAAGATAGTATTAAACTTTTATAAATAAGTGCTCTAACTTTTGGTTACATTTTGTTTAAAATCAGTTGGATATACTAATAACTCAAAGGGTGGAGGGTACGCGCACACACACATACACACACACAGAACTTTTTGGGAAACTGTTAGCAAATTACAATTATTGGGAAAAAGTGTTGCAAATGGAACAGCATTATAATTCTTATCCCTACAAATGCAAGGGAATAACTTAACAAATTACATAATGAGAGCTCAAAAGTGAGTAAGTTTTAATTTTAAAATTCTGTAGCTTTGTCATATTTCACCAGCGGGAGATGAAACTTCTATTTTAAATCAGATAATGTGACTTCTATACAGAAATGAAATCGGTAAGGCTTGCGATTTTACAGTATCTATAGTTGGCCACACATTTCAAGGAATCATAAGCCAAATTTACTTATTTGTTTTGTAAAAACAGTTGTCAAAGAAAGGTGCTCAGAATGGAACTAAAAAAATGTCCTTTGAAGATATTTGCGCTACAGTATTTACACATTGCAATACAAAATCATATTGAGAATATTCTCCATTTAATGGAATTTGCTGTAGCTAACAGGTACTTCAGTGCCTGTAGAGAGTATATTTTCTCAATATTATGGACCAGAGATACTGACATTTGAAGGTATCAGAAATTCATATTTATTGATCATAAAGTACAACTTTGAAGAAGAAGATTGCAGGCAGTATTATGAAATAAGGAAAAATATTAGGACCAACATTTTTCCTAATTTATTGGTGATGTGGTAAAAGAGTTAAAACCAAGAAGCTGATTAAAATATAGGAACATCTATTAAGAAAATTATTCTGCTTATGTTATTGTTAATGTTAATTATAAATGAATCTGAATTTGGATGATAAATTAGTTGTTAATTCTAAATATAAAACACTTGGCATATAGCTGTTATTATAACTATTATAACTATCATCAGTATTCTTATTATATTTTCATTGATTTTTCTGTCTACTTCTTTCCCAATCCCATGCTGTTTTAGTTACATGGCTTTATAATATGTTTAATGTTTCATAATCCTAAGTACACTTTAAAATTTTATTTTTGCTTTTTAAAAAAATTTTTCTAAACTCTTAAAATTTTTTTTTTTTTTTTTTTTTTTTTTTTTTTTTTTATCCGGACGTGCAGGCTCAGCGGCCATGGCTCATGGGCCCAGCCACTCCATGGCATGTGGGATCTTCCCGGACCGGGGCACGAACCTGTGTCCCCTGCATCGGCAGGCGGACTCTCAGCCACTGCGCCACCAGGGAAGCCCCTAAAATTTTTTAACAATAATTTTCTTATGTATTTTGATTGAAATTCAGAATAACTGAGTTGTCTCAAAAGAATTGATATCTTTTCTGTTCATGTAGGAAATAGTTTTTTAAATTATCTTTTTATTCAAATATTCCTTTTTGTTATGAAAATTTTGTAGTTACATATCTGTACCAGGAAAAGTAGTACATACTTCATATAAGTTTACTGATTATTTTTGGTATGTAAATAGCTCTGTATTTTATATTTGATTACCTCGTTGGACTCTCATTAGGGCTTATTTTTTTTATTGTTACATTTCAAAAAACAACATTTGACATCTCATAGATAAGAATGTTACCTCCTTTTTCGATACTTTTCCTGCTTTATTGCATTGGTTTTGCTTTACAGAAAAGTGATCAATAATAGCGGTGGTAATAATTCATACTTCATGTGATTCTCTTTTGGGCTAGACTTAACTCTCTCCAGGGCAGGACTTTGTCTTATTTCTCTCTGTATCTCCATGCCTTCTTCACACAGAGATAGACATTTAGTAAAGGATGAATACATGTTTTGTAGAATACTGTTGCAGAGTTAGAGTAAAATAAACGTACTAAATGCTGAGTACTTAAACACTTCTGAGATGGAATGGTTTAGAGGTGATAACATTTGATAGGATTAAGTAATATGGAAGAACTTCAGGGGATATGCCTTAACAGTATATCCTATCCTTTGAATTATTTCCACCTGAATTGTACTAGAAGCCTAGTCATTGATGGTAGAGATCAAAAGATTAAAGGTTTTATATCTGAGGCGGTTTCATTACATCACAGTTTATAATTGGCTGCTCATATGTAGCAATGATTCTTTATGTATTTTTGCATATTTCCCCCCAAAACAGTTATAATTGATTTTTGAATGGAAATGCAAAATTCCATTCAAACAAATAACTAAAGATAGAATATTTCTTTCTTAGGAATATATATATATATATGTATATATATGTATATAATCTAAACTTTAACTTGAGGATCCTGGAATATTACGCATGTGAATTGTGGCTGTAACCTTTGTCATCTTTCTGTGCAGGTCATTGCCACATTTATTACTTTGGTTTCTATTTAGTTTCTAAGATTTTCTTTTGACCAAGGAAACACCACTCACCAAAGAGGAAAATAGTTCTTTATGCCCTACCCTTGAATTTGAGTAATCCCAGTAGTATTTTTGGAGAAAGATAGTTATATGTCGTTGTGTTCAGAATCAACAAATAAAAATATACTGTAATTTATGTCATTTTGTTTTATAGCACACTTTACTCCTGTAACTGACTTGACATTTTATAGAATGTTGTTGTGGATAGAGCCTGATAGTTTTATGCTGTAGCAGTTGTTTCCGTTGGAAAACTTTATATTTACTCCTTTGAGAGTTTAAGCTGGAACACATGCGCCAAACAACACTGAAGCTGTCCATTTCAGCCGTTATTCTTCTCAGAATCTCACTCTGAAGTGCATAAATATTAGAGAAAACAACTTTTTCAATGTTTGTTGGTAATATTTTTGAAGTGAGCAGGAGTTTTTGTGTCTCTAGCTACATAATTTGTCTCTTGAGAAAAATCCAAGGATCTAAAAAGTCTGGGAGGAAACGCACCGACAATGACAGCTCATCTTGTTTATTGAGGAGCTGCAGAGTACGTTCTGTTTGAAGGGGGGTCTAGGGTCTGTAGTTGCATAGCAAGCCCCCTGCTTTTACCTCAACTGTGTGCTATAGAGTGGTAACAATATAGTGAGTACAGAAAGCTAGAAAAATGCACTTCTTTACCCTGTCTTCGAATGTATGAGCTGATCTGGGACTGCTCATTATAATTTGAACCAAAAATCCAAGATGGAGACTAAAAAAATGGACTCTGTATACCCGTAAGTGGGATACTTGTAGGTTTATAGAAGCAGAATCTGTTTTCCTCTCTTCCTAATAGTTTTCTTATTTTCATAAATTAAGTTGCCTGAACACTTTTAGGCACATGCTTCTATGGTGTTGCTTTTTATTCACCGGATATTAATTTATTTAAAAAATATACTTAGGGCTTCCCTGGTGGCGCAGTGGTTGGGAGTCCGCCTGCCGATTCAGGGAGTGTGTGTGTGTGTGTGTATATATATATATATATATATATATATACACACACACACACACACACACACACACTTAAAAGACAGCAAACAGAGCTTGTGGGTCTGCCCTTATTCCAATTGCTTTATAAGTATTAGCTCAGGTAATTAACTTACCTGTCTATCATGACTCAGTGAGGTAAGTACTGCTGTCATCCTTACTTTACACACGTGGAAACTGAGACCCTGAGAGGCTATGTAACTTACTCGTTCAAGGTCCAACAGCTAGTAAGTGGAGAGGATAGGATTCAAACCCAGTCTTGTTCAAGGGTTTGTGCTGTCGATCAGCTTCCTGTGTGATTTACAGTCATTTTACTTTGGTGGGTGTTGGGGGTGAGGGTAGGTAGTGGGATTCGGGAGAGCTCAGGTTATGCAGCCCCTCCCCCCCTTTGTGCCATCCCTGACACTAAGGATGTGGCCGCTGCTGAGAATAAACTGTGTTAAGGGCTGGGGGAGGAGGAGCCCTCTTGCTTTTTTTTTTTTTTTGCGGTACGCGGGCCTCTCACTGTTGTGGCCTCTCCCCTTGCGGAGCACAGGCTCCGGACGCGCAGGCTCAGCGGCCATGGCTCACGGGCCCAGCCGCTCCGCGGCACGTGGGATCTTCCCAGACCTGGGTACGAACCCGTGTCCCCCGCATCGGCAGGCGGACTCTCAACCACTGCACCACCAGGGAAGCCCAGCACTCTTCCTTTTGATTCATTTATGCTCTGTTTGAAACGCTTTCATACAATGAACTTACATTGGTAAGTATATTACAGTCGTAGTATAGTTTTTAAAATAAAAGGTGTCTTTGAAAAAATGTTTTTTTGTTTTTGCAGTTACAGAGGTCCTGTGGACATGCAGACACTTTATTATTTATTTAACTATTTTAAAAACTTATTTCATTGAAGTATAGTTGATTTACAGTGTTGGGTTAATATCTGCTGTACAGCAAAGCGATTCAGTTATATATGTATTTACATTCTTTTTCATATTCTTTTCCATTATGGTTTTTCACAGGATATGGAATATCGTTCCCTGTGCTGTACAGTAGGACCTTGTTATGTATCCATTCTCTATATAATAGTTTGCATCTGCTAATCCCAAACTCCCAGTCCATGCCACTCCCACCCCCTCCCCCCAAAATCTTTTTATATGCAGTTAGCTTCCAGCTTTAGAAAGGTGTGTTCTAAATACAAAGAGGCGTAAAATGTTTAGAAGTTTACCAGGGAGCATTGGGTGGGGAGCAGTGTGCAACTTCGGAATTGGAGCATTCTGTAATATAATTTACCATTTCTTCCATCTTAAAGGGCTGTTAGTAAGGTTCAGTTCATCTGAAGGTTAAAAGTTAGAGTCCAAGCTGAGAAGCGATTTCATTCCCATTATCGTATCTCATCTGTGAAAGAAAATATTCTGGATATAGATTATTAAAACACATTTGTTTTAGGATCTAGAAATATCCATTTTCAGTTAGTACAGAAGTTGGGGATGAGACAGAAGATGAGTGCTGAGGTGTTGCCGTGGAAGAAACACTAGCTGAGTGCTGAGGTGTTGCCGTGGAAGAAACACTAGCTGGGAGAGAAGAACACTTAGTTTGTTATTCTTTCCCTTGTTAACTGTAAGTGGCGGAAGCTTGGTATGTTGCTAAGATTTGCGTCGTATCGTGTATAAAGTCAGCGCATAAATCTCACAAAGTTAACATTAACCTTGGGAGTCCAATGTATAACTAACTTATGGACCCTTAGTAACTCAAAAGTCAAAAATTAACTTCTTCAGTTAATACATCTTTGAGGCAGTGTGGTACAGTGGTGGTAACTTGCTTGGGTTTGAATTCCGGCCCTGCCTCTTACTGACTTTGTGACCTTGGATAGGTTACTTAAACACTTTGCCTTAGTTTCTAAATCTGTAAAACGGGACGATTCATCTCGTACTAATGAAAAGCGTCAATGTAATACAAATTAAACACGCTGGTAACGGTATGAGTATTTTTACACAGCAAGTGCTGCTTAAATGTGAGCGATTATTGTTAGTACTCGTTTCGGCTTTTTGTTTCGACTTTTGTCTCATTTCTCGTGGACCAATAGAGGCCAAGTCTAGTTTGAGGGGAGTAGGGAATATAGAGTAAGGAGTAAGTAAAAAAGAGAGAATTGGAGGAGAGGGGCAAGCACCTATATTGCATTATTATAGCCTGTTACTCTCGTGATGCTCTTGGGGAGGAAAATAATTTCGTATCTCAAAATGACAACGTCTGGTGTGTGTGTGCACGTGTGTGTGTGTGAGTTCTAAACTACAGGTAGGATCTTGCCCTCACTGCTTATTTAGCCTGCACTCGCACGAGCCTTTAACTTAATAGGGCCAATTTTCTTTTTAAACGTTGACACTAGTGGTGGTGATCAGTGGTCTCATGTGCACATCCGTCACATTTTCCAGTGTGTGTTTACCCACGGGTGTGCCCTCTGTGCTGGAATTCAGATCTCTTCCAAACAAAGAAGGGAGCCACACTGAGAGGCCCCAGCAGACAGGGAACTGCGGGGTTGCCTCATCCTCTCTCCCTGTTCACTTTTCCAGGCCGCCCTTTGGCCTCGTACGAAATTGGCTGTTTTTCCTGGCCCCTCCCCTGGGACTGGATAAGTCCATGTGGTCGAAGAGGCCTTTTCTGATTTGAAGAGGAAACCTTAGATCTTTTCTTCCAGTTAATATAGATGAATACAACGGGGGGTCAAACGTGTGCTGCCAGAAGACCTTGTAAATATGGGAGGTGATGACGACCAGCCAAGGGTTGAAAAGGCCAGCAGCTGTCCGCTGTCTCTCTCTGGACCTTGCTGGAATGTGCTAGAATACTTCATATACTACTGATAAGCAGCCAGCCAGGTGTTTGGTTGAGGAGGGTGTTGGGTACTTGTGTCAGAAATAACAATCCTCCGCAAGAACTTCTTGTGTCTTTAATCTATATTCATCTCTGTCTCGTGCCCTAAGAGCAGCAACTTGCCCAACTTGCCTTTTGATGTGGCAAAAGGAAGAAAATACATGTGTTGCTCCTTAATCGTGGCTGAGTGGCCCTTGCTGGGTAACTGGACTTCCTCGGTGGCTTTCAGAGCCATTTAAAGAAAAGGATGTTGACCTGGGTGCATAGGAACACAGGGGCCCACGGGGCTCGTCTGGGCCTCACCCTCGCCCCACCCCAGCCATGCACCTGGATAAGGCCTGAAATGTTTGTCTACCTGCCAGCCTCTTCTTTCCTCAAATAAAGAGCGTTTTCTCTGGGTTTCCACAAACCTGCTCTCCAGCCCTGCGCCTTGTGTGCTTTGAGCTGGTCGCTTGCGGCTGCTCTGGTTCCATTCTGGAATCCTCACAGTGTCAAAAATGCAGAGGGAAGCGGGTGAAAACCTAAACTGCTGGGGAGAGGAGCGTTGCCCGATCCAAATGGTTGTAGAAACCTGTAATTTTTAGTTTATGTAAAGCCCAGCTATATTCAATTCCCTTGAACCTTTTTGCCTTTGATAAGAGTTTTATTTCCTCAAACTGACAGCAAAAACCAGTTGTATTGGAATCCAGCCACGAGTATTTATTTCTAGATTTCGCAATTTGTTTTGTCTTCATGGCGAGCAGTTTCCTTCCTCCCGCCTCGTCTCCTGTCTCTCCCCCACAGCAGCCTCTCCGTCCCTTTCCCTCTCCATCTTTCCATCTCTGTCTCTTCCTTGTTTTCTCCTTCCTCCCTCCCTCCCTCCCTCCCTTTCTTCCTTCTTTCCTTCCTTCCCTCCTTCCCTGAGCTCCTGATGAAAATGGATCCTGAAATTTTCTCTTTAGCTGAAAGCTAAGAGGACGAGCCCACGCTGGGCCCTGGTGGTACCTGGGTGGTGCTCGCAGGCTGAATTACCATCATTGCCGTCATCACCCAGGAGAGAGGGGGCCGCAGAGACTCGGCCGCTCCCTGACTGTTGCCCGTCCAGGAGCCTCTTGGGAAAGCGCGGAGGAGCCTCTCTGCCCTGCGGGAGCAGGGAGTGGCCTTGGCGCTGGTGCCGTTCATTCCACGAGGCATTGGGGGTGCACTTCGCTGTCTCAACAGCAGCGTGTGGGCATCAGGTAACGTACACCCACGCTGGAAGGATACCGTTCCTTTTTCTGGATGGACTCTTTTCAACCTTGCGGGCCTGTATGGTGGCAGTGGGGTGTGTGTGTGTGTGAGTGATATGGCAGAAGGATCACTGTCCAACATCAAAAGTCTCTTTTAAAGGGACCTTGTGAAGAACCACATGGAATTTGTAACTTGATCACAAAATTAGTACCGTTAAGGACCTGAAAATAGGTCTTCAGGTTTGTAGGTCACACCTTTGTAAGCTGAGTTAATGAGCAAATCTTTATTCTTTACAAGATTAGCCAGGTGTATTTGGCTAGTGTTAACTTTAGTCTTGGCGGCTCAGCCCTCTTGCTAATGAGGCCAAAGTGGGAATTCCTGCGTCTCATGGACCAGTTACTTTCACTCTCCTTCCTGGCCACTGACTGCTAACCCTTGCCGTCTGGCTCGTGAACGTCTGCGCTTGGACGTCGGAGGGGGAGAAGTTGTTCATGCAGGGCGCCGCGTGGGTTAGCGCCAATCTATACCCGCTCCTGGGGAAACCCGCGTACACACGGCCCACTGTCCAAAGGTCAGTCGCGTTGTTTCCACTTCTGAAAGCCAATGGAGTTGGTTAGGGTTAACTGGAAAATGCTGATGTGGCCTGGAATTTTGGTCTTTTGCCAGGACATATGCACCCCTTAAAGCGTTTTAGGGAAAACCGTTCCGTGGTTCATTGGTGGAAGAATTTCGGAGGAGCACAACAGTGGAAATCAGCAAGGAGAGAATGGTTACTTTGAAATAGGCTGCGTTGCCAGTAGATGTGACCTGCGCTTAAAAATACGTTTCCTGGGAATGCACTGTTTTCCAAAATCTTACGTTGGACCGAACCATGTTTGGGTTGTAGGTGCTTTAGACTTTTAACTCTTGATTCCTACCTGTTGCCAAAATGACGGGCTATGTAGGTTGACTTTGTATTATATTTATTTATTAAGGAATTGCGAATTAAATGGAAATCTTTCAGTTACTGGAAACTTTTTGGATTTTAAACAAATGCTGAGGAACATATAACGTTCTGGAAGATAAATATTTGTTTAAGGCAATTCGGTCCTTCAACATGTGTATTTTTAAAAACAAACAAAAACCCCAGCAATATTTACCCTAAGTGTAATTTGCAGAGTCAAATGAGAGTAATTTGGAAATCCTGTGGAACTTGGGTTCATTTATTTTCATAGGAAGGATTCACATTTTGTCATGATAAATAGGCATTGGAGAGCTGTTAGGAAAACGATTATTTTAGATTTGGGGGATTCTAACCCTGTCCTTGTTACACATCAGTCTTTTCCAAGAAAAGAAAATTAGGCCCAGAGAAATGGGGACTTGCCTGAGGTCACACAGCTAGAAAGTGGCAGAGCTCTGGTGAAAACCAGTTCTCTTGACACTCAGGTCAATGATACTTCCATGACCGCTTGCTGATTTTATTGCGGTGGTGGGAGGATGTGTACGTCCCTGTGTGCACTTGTGTGTGTGTGTGTGTGCGTGTGTGAGAATAACTATTTTGCTTTTTCTAGCAAACTGGTTGTGAGCTCAGCCACTTGGAAATATCATTTTCTTTATCATCCTTTCAAGGAGCATGTGCAGCCTATTGCTTTATAGTCCGAACAGCTTCTGATATCTTTAGATACACAAGTGAGTTAGTCTTTGCTTTGTAAGCTGTTTATAGCAAGGTACGATTACAGTCGTAGCTGAATCTGGGAGGAAAAAACTCTATTATCTTGCCCGTCTCTCGTCATTCCCTTGAAAATAACTACGACCCGAGTTTCATTTAAACATGTGGTGACTTACAAATGTTGTGGTTTATAAAATATGTAACAGTTTGGCCCTGCCTTCTTTTTTCTCTCCTCCGCCGTGGTGATCAGATTCTGCCTGCTTTAATGTACAAACAGCCAACAGTGTTATTTTCAGAGAGACCAATCCGTTTATAAAATCGAGTGGTCTTTAATTTGTTTGGGGCTTTGAACGATTGTTTAGCTTTTTCTTTTCAAATACAGAAGTAAGGAGAGCTTCGGGTTTGGTTTCGTAAACATGTATTTTTGCCATTAACATCAGGGCAGAGGACCTCCTTTTCCTTTTTTTATTTGATGGGACAAACTGTGTTCACTTGTAGTACTTCCATGTCTTTTCTTTGCTGCTTTTCCCTTTTTTTGATCCAGTTTTTCCTTTTGTTTCTTTCCATTTCCTTTCTTTTTCTGTGTCTTGCAGGAATATCAAGGCTGAAGTATGTGTAAGTGACCAATGCCGCAGCAGTTAATAAAGATGTAGGTAATTAAAAGATGGCAATTTTAAAATAAAGCTTTAAAAAAATTGCTCTAACGTTGGTCTCTTTGGCATATTTCAGTCCTGATTTTCCTAAAAGACATAAAAAGAAAAGTAATAAGTGTGTGTGTGTGTGTGTGTGTGTGTATATGTGTGTGTGTGAATACGCACACACATGCACACACAGTATATAGTAAATAAGGTTTGATATCTTTACAAATATATTGAAAAGAGAACCATTTAAGACACATGGACTTTTCCTAAAGATCGCATGTACCTTTATGTGGCGGTCGAAGGGTTCTGGCACTTCCTTTGTCAGATTGGAAGCAGTTGAGTAAACCAGAAAGAAACATGCTGCCTGACTGCTCTAGGTGTAGAATTAGGGGACCCAGGCAGGTAGCACTCAGTTTCCTGTGAGTCTGCTCACCCACTTGGTTCTGAGGCACAGACTAGGGGATGTCAGCTCCTGACAAGACGTGCCTGGCCACATCTGCACCATGGCCAGCGGAGAGCCATGTAGGTGTCACCTGTCTCACACGCCCTTGAGTCTGCGCATCTTGGGGGCACTACCGCATATCACAGCCTGGTGCTGTGGCTCAGCGTGGCCGGGTGGCTGACCAGGGCTTGGTGTTGACCGCATTTGGGGTGACGAGAACACTTGAAGGACACAGGGATACCATGCAGCCGGAGTCACCACTGTTCACAACCAGAGCTTGGTGCCCATTTCGCCCTGACCCTCCTCAATCCCTTTTCAAGTGGAAATTTTGCAACTCAACTCCTGCAAGCATGCGTAGTACGATTTGGCTGACGGCAGTTTCTGGCAAAAGAAATAACCAAATTATTATTCAGTCATGGGTTTTTAACAGCCACAAAGCAAGTGGATGTTAACTAAATGATGCAATTTATTCCCTTCTCTCTTATTGCCAGCTTGCCTATTACAGAACGACTGCCAGTTTTCAATAAGTGGTACCCAGATGGTATTCGCATGCCGCCCACTTGGTTACAGAGCCGAAGCGGGGAATAACTCGGCAGACACTACAAGCTGTGGGTCAATTGAGGGGGAATGCCTGTTGCTTCACAGTTTTGCATATGTAAATCTGTTAATGTTATGTCAGTATTGTGCGGGCTAAACACAAGCATTGCCTTTCTCTGGGGGCCCAGCTGAACTTGGACCGCAGCCCAGTCCTACCGAGGCTGAGAGAGCGAAGCTGCAGTTTGAGGATGCTGCACAGCCTGCTTCCCTCCACTCCCGCCCCGCCGCTCTCGCGGTATCCGCAGCCCGACTTGGATGCAGGAAGTGTCTGCCATAGGCTGACTCCATAATAGGACAGGCAGGCCCGGTTTTATGAGGTTGGATGCGGAGGGTGGAGGCGTGTGAGCGCGTGTCTATTTTTAGGCCAGCCTTCAAGACAGCTCCTCCGGCCCAGCCTGCGCCTGCCTGCCTCGCTGGCACTCCCCTCTGTGTGTCTGCCACACTTCTGCTCTCCATTTCATCAACTGCAGATGTGGCACACAGCCGTCTTAGAAGAGTCATGAACTGTGTCGTCTGTGCGGCTTAACAGCCAACATCTGTTGCAGCAGGCTGAAGGGAGAGGCAGGGAAATCATTTTCGGGAAGGCGTTCAAGTACCTCAACTTAGCCTCTTCTTTGGCCTGTGCAGACAATTACTTTACACTAATTGCATCAAGATAGCGGCTATAAAAACTCGGTTTGAAGCTCTCTCCTCCTCCACCCCTCGTGAAAGTTGAAGCTACAAAGGGTAGTCCTTTTCTTCCCCCTTTTTATTGTGGTTTGCGTCTTGTTCTCCAAAGCTTATTACGTTGGGTGCAAACAACAACAAAAATGCTGTAAAAAGGCAAGAATCGTAATATGCCTAAGAGCTTAAAAAGACCTATGGTGTTGGTGTAACCAGTGAAAATATTCCTGTAGGTACGGTAAAATTTACGCGCCATATGAAAAACATTAAGGGTGTTGTTTCTTCGTGGAGGAAAATGTTCATCGTTGAGCCGTTTTGTAAATTATTTTAATGCTGCGTTTCTGCTTAAACCTCATGATTTTGATATATAAACCAGTTTAATGTTTTCTGCACAGGCCCTGGCTTTTTAAAAATTTTATATATTGGAAAGCCCGTGTTTGTATTGGACCTTTTGGTTTGTTTTATATTGAAAATCCGTCTTGCGTGGCCCCCTGCCATGTGGCTTAGGAATAGTTTGACACGAATCAAGCCTCAAGTGTTGACTTTTGAGTCCTAAAAGCTAGGCAAGACCTTATTGATAAATATAGAGAAGTTTGGTGGTGGTCTTTTTTTTTTTTAAAGGAGTCATTTGGCAACAGTAAGAATAGCATCTCCACAGGATGGATTTTCTGATACAGTGGTCTGTTCTCAACTTGCATCCACTTGTAATAGAGGCAACATTGTGTTTCGTACCCAGATCTTACTTTCTTTTTTTTTTTTTTCCTCCAAGGCTCTCAGAGTAAATTTTGGTTAATTACGCATTCCAGCATCTCTGATTCTCTTGAAAGATTTGTTTCCGTGACATTTTGCCGTATATGCTGTGCAGCTAGAGTGGCATGCTTCTCTCCTCACATTTCAAGTCTCTAGACTTTGTTCTGAAGAGCCAGATGGAAGTATGCAGATTGTTTTTATCTTTCGTCCTTCACACTGTAACCTGATCCCCAGCATATCTAGACATCTAGCAGAAAATTTACTATGTGAAAGCAAGGAAATGATTTAGAATATGGACCAGGCAGGGGAGAAGGGGCTCAAGATGCACTTTATCAAAGTAAATCTCCCCACCCACCCAATCCCCACACCCATCTTTTCTTTTCTTGAGAAACGGTTTTCTGATCAAGGGCGCTTTTAAATGTGCCCAAATATGCTTCTTCCCACTTACCCTGGGCTGAACATTGTAATTGACCAGTGAGTTTGAAACGCTTGTAAATATGTGTACAAAAGTTGACTACTTAATGGTTGAAAGCTTAGAAGAAGAGTGAACTGGTAGAATTATAGACTTGGCAGTGGCCTTGTAGATTAGGGCAGGGCAATTTACTAAGGCGAGGGACATTTCCAAAGTTACATATCCGGTTTAAGACAGATCCAGAACTCAAACCCAGCATTCCCCCGAGGGCCGCAGGAAACAACATAATCTCAGGCTTCGTAATATGTGTGGTTTTAATGGCAAAACATTTGCGAGCTTTTTGTTACGTGTTTCATGGTCCCTTGCCGGCCTAAAAGAGAGTAAGGGCAGTTGTCTCCTTCTAAGCTTTGATTTCTGTTGGAAGTCAAATTTGTAACTAGTATGAGGATATTCAACTTAGTAACTGTATCAAGGTATCAGATATTTGCTACACTTTTGAGTAAGGGTGTACAGTATGTTTATCTGTTTGCATACCTTGTGTAATGTTCATAGTTTGGATTTATGCGACTTAGGTTGAAAAACTAGCTGTGGCCTTTGGGAGATGTGAAGCCTTGGGTAGGTTAACCTAGCATCTCTGGGTCTCTGTTCTGTCTGGTCTGTAACGGTGATAATAGTAGTACTTGCCTCAGAACCTTTCCAAGAAGTTAACACGATTACGTACAAGAGA
Source organism: Neophocaena asiaeorientalis asiaeorientalis (assembly GCF_003031525.2). Taxonomy (NCBI): domain Eukaryota; kingdom Metazoa; phylum Chordata; class Mammalia; order Artiodactyla; family Phocoenidae; genus Neophocaena; species Neophocaena asiaeorientalis. The sequence continues at coordinate 9,613,748 of NW_020173397.1, forward strand.
CACTTAGCACGGTGTCAGCACAGTAGACCATGTGAAAGTAGGCTTGTCCTTAGTGAAAGTTTATTATTTGAATTGAGTATCCACTATTATAGTAGGGATGAATACCATATTTAGCCTTGAGTTTCAGCTTTTCCTCCTACAGAGTAGATTGGTTCCTGCTTCTTGGCTTCCGTCTTTCTCCCCCCTCCTACCTCTCTCGCCCCTCTGGCACCCTCGGAAGCATTCTTTGTTTTAACTCTGGGTGTCGTTATACGTTGTTTACATCGTTGTCAAGAGGACCAGTGCTGTTTGCGAAACGCTCAGTGCTTCCTCCACTACTTACCCTGTTCTCATCCTTGTCTAGTGACATTTTCTTCAGCTTCTTAGCAGGAAAAACTAAAGGAGAGCTTGTTCAGTGGCGGGGACGGGGGTGGGGCTGGTTCTCACCTAACTTGTTCTCTTGCCTGTGAAAATGTTTTCTCATGATAGTCAGTAATATCTGTAATCCATAGCATTAGAACCGATCTCTGCCTTGAAAAAAACTAATTTGTGTTTTTTTTTTTGCGATACGCGGGCCTCTCACTGTTTTGGCCTCTCCCGTTGCGGAGCACAGGTTCCGGACGCACAGGCTCAGCGGCCATGGCTCACGGGCCCAGCTGCTCCGCGGCATGTGGGATCTTCCCGGACCGGGGCACGAACCCGTGTCCCCTGCATCGGCAGGCAGAATCTCAACCACTGCGCCACCAGGGAAGCCCCGAAAAAACTAATTTTTAAAGGCATATTTATTGCCTAAAGTAAGAAATACAGAGTAAATACTTTCTATTAGTGTTAAGAACTTTATTCACTGAGGTGTTTCTTGAGTGCCTACTATGTGCTCGGTGTACAGGATGAACAAGACAGATGCTGTGCTTGCCCACAAGGACCTTGGAGGCTGACACATTATACCTTCTTGAAATCTAGCTGTGTTTTTACTTCCGTTTCTCTTCAGCTTTTGTCCTTGTTTCTTGCACACTCACCTATCACTTTCTACAATTTCAAGTTACAGTTTATATTAGTCAAAAGATTTCAAATAATTCCCTTTACTTTAGCATCAAAACTTACTTAGTAATACAGGCAGACATCAGAGATATTGTGGGTTTGGTTCCCAACCAGCACAGTAGAGTAACTATCGCAATTAAACGAGCCTCACGAATATTTCAGTTTCCAAGTGTGTATAGAAGTTATGTTTACACTATACTGTAGTCTAAGTGTGCCGTGGCATTATGTCTAAAAAAAATGTACACACCTTAATTTTAACATGCATTATTGCTAAAAAAATGCTAACTGTCATATGAGCCTTCAGTGAGTTATAATGTTTTTGTTGGTGGAGGGTCTTGACTCCACGTTGATGGCTGTTGACTGATCAGGGTGGTCGTTACTGAACGTTAGCATGGCTGTGGGAATTCCTTAAATAAGGCAACGGTGAAGTTTGCAGCACCGATTTACTCTTCCTTTCAGTTGAACGTGAAGAGGCCATTGTTGGGTTATTAACTGGCCTCATTTCAATATTGTTGTGTCTCACTGTATAGGGAGGCCCGAGGAGAGGGAGAGAGTCAGGGAAACAGTGCGCTGTTGGAGCCGTCAGAGCACACACAGCATTTATGGATTAAGTTCACTGTCTTATATGGGAGTGGTTTGTGGTGCCCCCAAACAGTTGCACTGGTAGCATCAAAGGGCACTGACTGCAGATCGCCGTAATAAAATACTAAAAATGAAAAAGTTTGAAATGTTGCGAAAATGAGCAAAATGTGGGACAGAGATATGAAGTGAGTAAACGCTGTTGGAAAAGTGGCACTGATCGGCTTGCTCGATGCAGGGTTGCCAGAGACCTTCAATTTGTAAAAGACACAATAAAGCGAGGCACAATAAAATGAGGTATGCCTGTATATTTAATTAAAGAAACTACAAAACATTGTCAAAAGAAATTCAAGAAGACCTAAATAAATGGAAAGATATCCTGTGATCATAGACCAGAGGTCTTAGTATTGTTATGACGGCAGTACTCCCCCCAGTTGTTCTACGCATTCAAAGCAATCCTTATCAAAGTCCTGGATGTCTTCTTTTTGACAGAAATTGATGATTTGATCCTGAGTGTCATATGGAAATGCAAGTTATCCAGAATAGCCACGTACCCTTTGAAAAAGAACAGAGTTTGAAGACTTACACTTCCTATTATTAAAACCTGTTACAAAGCTACACTAATCAAGAAAGTGTGGTACTAGGAATAAAGGTATACATGTAGATCAGTGGAGTAGAATGGGGAGTCCAGAAATAACCCCTTACATTTATGTTCTTGATTTTCAACAAGGGTGCCAAACTCATTCAGTTGGGAGGAGGGGGGAGGAATAGTCTTTCCAACAGATGGTGCAGGGTTAACAGGATATCTCTGTGCTGAAGAATGAAGGTGAACCCTTGTATCACAGCATATGCATCAAAAACCTAAATCTAAGAGCTCAATATATAAAACTCTTAGAAGAAATCATAAGAGTAAATCTTTATGATCTTGGATTAGGCAGTATTTTCTTAGATATGACACCAGAGCACAAGCAACAAAAGAAAAAATCGATAAATTGGACTTGATCAAAATTAAAAGCTCTTGTGCTTCAAAGGATACTATCAAGAATGTGAAAAGACTGCCCACAGAATGGGAGACAGTATTTGCAAATCATTTATCTGGTACAGGTCTAGTATCCAGTATATTTAAGGGACTCTTAAAACTCAGCACTAAAAAGACAACCCAGTTAAGAAATGTGCAAAAAGATTCGTACAGACATTTCTCCAAAGAAGATAAACAAATGACCAACAAGCACGTGAAAAGATGTTTAACATCATTAGTTACTAGGTAAATGAAAATCAAAAGCACAATGAGATACCACTTTGCACCCACTGGGATGGCTATCATCAAAAAGACGGACAATAACAAGTGTTGGTGAAAATGTGGAGAAAATGAAACCCTTGTACATTGCTGGTGGGACTGTGAAATGGTTCAGCCGCTTTGGAAAACAGTTTGGAAGTTCCTCAAATGTTAAGCAGTTACCATCCGACCCAGCAATTCTACTCCTTGGTGTGTAACCAAGAGAAATGAAATCATGCCTGGACAAAAATGTGTACATCAGGGTTAATAGGAGAATTATTCTTGATAGCCAAAAAAGTGGAAACAACCCAAATGTCCCTGGACTGAAGAGCAGATAAAGAAAATGTGCAATGGATATACCATGGAATAATATTGAGCCATAGAAAGGATTGAAGTACTGATACATGCAACAACATAGAGGAACCTTGAAACGTTATACTAACGGAAAAAAAGCCACGCAAAAAGTCACATATTGTAGAATTCCGTTTACGTGAAATGTCCAGAATTGCCAAATCTATAGAGACGGAGAGCAGATCAGCGGTTGCTGGGGGCTGACGAGAAGGGGGAATGGAGGGTGACAGCTGAAGGCTTACAGGGTTTCTTTTCGGGGTGGTAAGAATGTTCTAAATAGGTTCGGGGTTGGTTTCACAGCTCTGAAAATACTAGAAATCATTCAGCCGCATCATTTAAAAGGGTGATTTTATGGCATGGGAATTATATCTCAATAAAAAGATTTCAGTATCTCACTATCTGGATTTCCTTACTTATAACGTGAGGCACAGCTAACACTTACTGAATGCTTCCTATCAGCTGGTGCAAGTGTCGGCAAATGTTTTTGTGAAGGGCCAGAGCGTCAGTGTTTCAGGCTTTGCCGACTGTACAGGCTCTGTACTCTCTAACTTGTGCCCTTGTAGTTGGAGAGTAGCTGTAGACGGTATTTGAATGCATGAACGTGTGGCTGTGTTCTGATAAAACTTGATTTACAGACGCTGCGTGTCAATTTCGTGTGATTTTCACACATCACTAAATATTATTATTTTAATTTTTACCCACCACGTAAGAGTGTAAAAGTCATTCCTAGCTTGCAGGCTGTAGAAAGCACGTGGTCATAGGGATTTGGCCATTAGGCTGGTACGTGGCCCCCTGGGCTAAAAATGAGCTTTGAATGAGTTTCAGTAGCCTCGTGAGGGAGGTATGATTCTTTTACCTATTTCTCAGACGAAGCAACTGAGAGTTTGAGGCTGCAGTAAGTCGCACAAGCCTGGGCCATGACCCCAGTGTGTTCCAGAACTCATCCTCTGTAACAGCTGTGTACCGTCTTCCTCCCTGTGCCCTCCGGAGCAGTCATGCAGCCTAACCCTTTCTAGCTGTGCTGATCCCCTCCTGCTCCTCTGGGTGCCTTTGGTGCCTTCAGGTATCTTGCATCCTCCAGTTACTCTGGTTTGGCCCCTTCCTTTCTTCTCTTCTAATGCTCTTTTCCATATTGATAACCCAGTACCCACGTTGGGCCTTGGGGAAAAATAAATCTGCCACCTGGCCTCCCTTTCAGACTTCCCTCGTGACTCACTTCTTCTGGAAAGGTGATGCCTCTGCCACCTTTTTTTTTTTTTTTTGTGGTACCCGGGCCTCTCACTGTTGTGGCCTCTCCCATTGCGGAGCACAGGCTCCAGACGCGCAGGCTCAGCGGCCATGGCTCACGGACCCAGCCGCTCCGCGGCATGTGGGATCTTCCCGGACCGGGGCAGGAACCCATGTCCCCTGCATCGGCAGGCAGACTCTCAACCACTGCGCCACCAGGGAAGCCCATACCTTTCTTTCTAAAATTTATTTTATTTATTTATTTGGCTGCATTGGGTCTTCGTTGCTATGCATGGGCTTTTTCCAGTTGTGGCGAGCGGTGGCTGCTCTCCGTTGTGGTGCACAGGTTTCTCACTGCAGTGGCTTCTCTTGTTGCAGAGCACGGGCTCTAGGCACGCGGGCTTCAGTAGTTGTGGCACGCGAGCTCAGCGGTTATGGCTCATGGGCTCTAGAGCGCAGGCTCAGTAGTTGTGGCACATGGGCTTAGTTGCTCCACGGCATGTGGGATCTTCCCAGACCAGGGCTCGAACTCATGTCCCCTGCATTGGCAGGTGGGTTGTTAACCACTGCACCACCAGGGAAGTCCCTCAGCCACCTTTTGACCCTAGATCCAGCTGGAACCAAGGCCGCCTTGCTGACTGCAGTGCTCTCCCCTTATCATCCGTCTTTTGACCGGCTGTTTGTTTGGCTGTGTACCATTTAAACCCTCTGCAGTGACTATTTTTTAGAGCCTCTTTGTTTAATTTAGTGCCCAGAACTTGGTTAGCACGTTCAGGGAAGTTCAGACATCAGGGGTGCCTTCCATTTAGAGGTCTTTCTCTGGCTCAGACTCAGTGCTGTGCTGGCCTTTCCTGCTCTGCGTCTCACGTCCGCGGACCATCTCTCCACGGCTCAGGCGGGCAAGAGGCAGAGGCCGTGGGGGAGGCGAGTCACTTTTCTATCTGCGTGACCATCATGCTTCCTTCCTGATCACATGTGCTGCTCTTGGGGAAAACGGGGTGGCATATGCGAGGGCCTCTCCTCCTGTTCCATTCTCTGTCACTCCCATAGATGCTCCATCATCACCATGGGTTTGCTTGATGACACATCAAGGACGTGTTACATGGGACCGTAGAACCTCTCCCACAGCGGGCAGGTAGCTTTGTTGTGCCTCTGCTAGGATTCAGTTCATTTCTCAAACACCCATGCTTCACACACAAACTTCCTCTGGAAGCTATGTTTTCTGCAGTCTTCTAAGATGGAGCAACATCCTCTCCCCCCCTCAAAAAATATTTAATTAATAAATGAAAGGAAGGAGAAAGAAAAGAAATAATTTAGAAGTGCTTACGTGATTAATGTAAGCTCTTTGCTTATGATTCACTCCGTAGTTGAGAAAAGAGTCCTTTTGACTTCAGTACTGTTTCCATTCCACGTCGTTTGGACTCTGTTAAGTATGAAAAATGAGAGTGTCTCCAAAGAAGTCTCTGCCAGTAGCCAACCAGGGTGATGGTGGCGGTGGAGACGCTGATCGTCTGAGCAGTTGGGTAAGGGATGATAAGGGTGGTGAATTACATTCTTTTGCAATTCCTCGGTTGCATCTGAATTATTCAGAGTCCAGAAACTTTCCTTCTTTGGCCTAAAATATTTTAAAAATAATACTTGGAAGGCTTATATGGTTTTAAGGAACAGAGGGGAATGTGTTGGAATGATTTAGAGTTGTGTCATGGAATATATGGGAAAAATGGGGAACTGGGGACCTCAGGAAACAAGACATCTTTCTCTCCCTGTGTCACTCCTCTTGTGTCTCATTGTATCTCGGCTGTGCGTTTTCTTGCTCTCCCTGCAGACTGCCTTGACAGATAGTCTGCAAATGGCCCATTATGACTGCCCCCAAGGGTCACCCTCAGTTCCTGAGACTTGGAGGATGAGGATTCTGTCTTATTTATGTCTGTGTACTTAGCATTCTTGCTAGGAGTCTTGGTGTTGCAGGTAGCTAGCAGACAAGCCAAGGGGAGAGGGAGGCGTGGTGGTTATTGGAAAGATCCTGGAATCACCCTGGGATGCTGTCTCTGTGAAGGGAGCAGAACCCGGAAGTAGAATTATCAGGAACATCCTCTTTTTTTTCTCATCTGTGTTTCTCGCTGTGCATCTACTTTGCTCTGTTCTCTTTGTAGACTCACTCACTGCTTCTCAGGCCACGACCTGCTGGCCCCAGTTTCTCAGTGAGCCTGTTATGTTCTTATCCAATGATATTGCACTTCACCTGGAGGTTAGGTTCTGAAGTCGGCACATCAGGTGAAAATTGCTTATGGTTAAAATTTCCTTTGGCGGTCCTGGAAATCACTGGTAAGTGAGGAGAGATGCTCGGAGTCTGTGGGGCATGTGGGAACAGAGACCTGCTAAGGGAACATCAGCTTTCCAGCTTCTGTTGCTTCAGGGCATTTGCTCATAATTTGCACTATTAATAAACATGCTTTCTCTTCCCCCGGTTCCTCCTCCAAGCGCTGGTAGTTGCCTTTGTATGAGTTAAGCTTGAGAACAATGTGATTTCACTGAATCTTAGACCAGGTTCACGGGGGAAGAATTTAATGCATCTGATTGGCCCAGCTTGGGCCATGTGTGTGTCCCTAACCCGTCAGCTCTGGCTCACAAGCGTCGGCTCCATTCAGGAAATATTCATACTTTTCGCTTAGGTTTGCCAAAAAAAAAAAAAGATTAAAAAAAAAAAGACATAGACTGAGTAATGGGAATGAGACAGATAAAACCACAACGTAGAAAAGTGACAGTTGGAGTCTGGTCCCTGGCCCTGATGGAACTCTGAATATAGTATATTCCAGGGTGTATGTCAGAATCCCTTATATACCGTTGTTCAAATGGAGCTCCCCTGACCCCATCCCATACCTGCTGTATCTGCTTCTCTAGACATTGCACCTAGTATCTGCATTTTAAATTAAGCTGGCCAGATGGTGAATGTTGTCCACACCAAATTTTGAGAATTGCTGCCTTTAAGAGAAAGCTGTTGGGCTGTTTCAACTACCTTTAGGGTAAAGCGTTGTGGTCCTAGAGATAAATAATCATGTTCTTCTCATTTTAGAGCACTTGGCCTTCACATGGCACTGAGCGTTAGGGCTTTTCTTCTATTCATTATGGGTGACAACTACTGTTTTGAGCAAGGTGAGTTTGAAATAAGAAAATTGGGGGTTCTGTGATTTCTCCTATTTCTTGAATCTTTGGAGGATCACTTCATATTAACTGAAGACTTCCATTATTCATTAAAAAAAGAATAAGACTGATATTAAAATTTATCTGGAAGCTGTTTTACATATCTTCCCAGCCCATGTTATTGTCTCCTAGAAAACATCACACACACACACACACACACAAATCATTCTGCAGAATGAAAGAGTTGGAAAGGGGGATGGATTTGAAAGTGCTCATAGAATGTACATACCTTTGGAACGCATCTTGCCCAGTGAACGTTTATGAAATATCGACACAGTGTTGTATCTTTATGTCATATCATGAAAAGTGAAAATATGTTTGTAGCAGTTGAGTTCTCACTGGCTGCTGTCAAAGTGTTTCTGAAAACTGGTATGGTAACCTTAACTTCTAGTAGATTCTAAACTCTTTTGGTTGTTACACAAGCAAAATGTATTGCCAGGGTCCTGTGCTTTGATTGGAATTGTTTAGATATGACTCATTTTTGTTTCCTTCAAGGATGAAGAATGTACATCTCAGAACATCCCTCTCCCCTGAAGATTTATGCTTAGAAACACAGAGTGAAATTATTGCTAGATACGTGGTTGGGATGGCTGGTGTGAACTCAGTTGTTGCTTAAGGCACTTTCTGTTCTCTCTCTGGGTGCAGGAGAAGGGCGGAGCAGCTGGGCAGCTGGGAGAAGTAGCTTCCCTTTATTTTTCCTGCCAAATTCAGTTAAAAAAAAAAAAGTGCCCCACCTTTTTTTTTTTTCTCATGATGAAATTTTGGCACCTTTGAGAGTTTTAATAAGCAAGTTAATTTTGTAGATGTACTTTTTTTTTTTTTTTTTTTTTGGTGGTGATGCGCAGCATGCAGGATCTTAGTTCCCGGACCAGGGATCGAACCTATGCCTCCCGCAGTGGAAGTGCGGAATCCTAACCACTGGACCACTGGGAAATTCCTGTAGGTGTACTTGTAGATTTCCTCCCTTCAAAACTCAGGCTGACGGCCAATCAATTCCTTTAAAATCATTCAGCTAGGACCTGTCTTGCCAACACTATTGGGTTTAAAAAAAAAAAAAAAAAAAAAAAAAAAAAAAAAAAAAAAAAAAAAAAAAAAAGGATGCTAGGCAGCCAGTGAGCGGATTTGGTTGAGGGACCATCCACCTGTTGGTGTTTGCCTGGCGGCATTAATAGTTTCTTTACCATGCCGGGAGGGAGTTGGGGAAGGAGACTTTGCAGGAGATGGAACTAAGAAGGCTGCCTGTAAATACTTTGGAATCCTGTAGCACCTGAGACTTCATAAAAGTAAAGAAATAAAAGGGAAGGTAGAGCTTCCCTGGTGGCGCAGTGGTTGAGAGTCCGCCTGCCGATGCAGGGGGACACGGGTTCGTGTCCCGGTCCGGGAAGATCCCACATGCCGCAGAGCGGCTGGGCCTGTGAGCTATGGCCGCTGAGCCTGCGCGTCCAGAGCCTGTGCTCCGCAAAGGGAGAGGCCACAACAGTGAGAGGCCCGCGTACCGCAAAAAAAGGGGGAAGGTAGAATTGATCACGTGGAAATCACGTAAATGACCGTCTTTTTCTGTATAGTGTTCTGAAATCCCAGAGTGCACAAAGTGAAGACTTGGGTTGTAAATTTCATGTGTCCTGCATTTACCTGCACAATCAGGTAGAGTCATAGCAAATACTGGGTCATCTGTCCTCCTCCACACACATCCATTCCCAGTCAAGCCCTTTCCATGTGGGGTCCAGTTTGTTGGCCCATCCCAGATACCTGTGGCTTGGAATTGTTACCTTTACCTCTTCAGAACTGTAAACCATTTTCCTCCTAAATGATCGTGTTGGAGATAACCCTGCAGTTAGACAGGGAAGCAAAAGAATATGCAATGTCCTGAGAAAATTGTGTATAATTTATTACCGTTTCTTTCCTAAGAAGGCAGTGTCCCCTCCCTCCCTCCCCCCGGCCTTCCTTCCTTGCTTCCTTCCTTCCTTCCTTCCTTCCTTCCTGTTTTGCATCTTTGCTTCTTTCTTTCTCTTTCTTTCCCTCCCTCCCTTCCTTCCTTTCCTTTTCTTTTTCCTTCCTTTCTTCCTCCCTCCCTCCCTTCCTTCCTTCTTTTTCTCTTTCCTTTCTTTCTTCCTCTCTTCCTCCCTTCTTTTTCTTTTTCCTTCCTCCCTCCCTCCCTCCCGCCCTCCCTTCCTTCTTTTTCTGTTCTTTTTCCTTCCTTTCTTCCTCCTTCCCTCCCTCCCTTCCTTCCTCTCTCTCTCTTTTCTGTTCTCTTTCTCTTTCCCCACTTTCTCTTTTTGATTTTCTTTTCCTTTCCCCCTGTCTTTTTGGCCAAGTTATTCCTCAAGCAGAGCGCCCCTGTTCACACCAGGGCAGGCTGAAAATGTATTTGCTCTGAGCGCTTTTCCTGTTGAGGGTTCCAGTTTCTTCCCCTTTGAACATTAGCGGTTCGCAGCTGGAGCTGGAACCAGGCAGGTTAGCCTAGTGGCTCCTTGCTGAAAGTGGCTGGCCAGGCAGCTGCCCGGGACAGTGGTTAAGCAGCAGGCCCTTCCCAGGTGACCTTGGGAAGTGATCGCTTTGTAAATTCCACCTCCGCAGAGTTCAAGAATTGAATTGAATTGAATCCTACATCGTACATGAAGTATTGACTCATACTAACAGGCTCTGGTAAATTAAGGATGAAAACTGTAATTTGGTCATTAAAAGCTAAAAGTCACTTCAGCCTACAGCTCCAGTCGTGAGGCTGCGAGGGAGGAGGGCTCGTTTTCCAACCTGTAGAGTCTGATGTTGGGAGGTTTGGTTTTTGGTTTCCTTCCTAGCAGTCACAGAAAAGCCTCCTGTATTGAAATGTAAGTTGTGTCTTATAATTACACATGGGGCAAAGTTTCGCCTTATATGGCATTCTCTTTCAAAACCAGGAATGTCTCTTAGCTCAGCACTACTTAGTTACACATTTCACAATCACCATTTGTTGGAGATACTTAAGACTGGAAGACTGTCTTAGAAAACAGCTTGTAAAGAGCACTGCCTCGTCTGTCTTTTACACCTAAGCCCTCCACCTTCAGGCCGGAATTTTTTTAAGTTCTGTGAAATTATCCATTCCTATTTCGTTGGCGTAAGCTGTCATAAGTACCACACACGTTTCTGTATGTCTGCTTACCCTATTCTTCTTCCTTTTTCTTATTCAGGTAGTCAACCCTCATATAATTTTGTTTGTCCAGTTTAAGTGTTTCTTCAAATTGTATCCTCTCCATAAATCAGCGTAAATGAGTCTGAGTCACTAACTTCAAATTAATCTGTGACCTCTGCGTTCCCTGACAGTATTGGAATGGAATGCCAGCGGTCCACATACTTCTATATTGTGAATAATTTTTGAGGACATTAGAAGGTCAAACATTATTTATTATTTCTCTGGGTTGCTTGATGGCAATCACAGCTGTGTAGAAGTCAATCAAGTCTCTTGATAATTCTGTTTAGGCGGTATATAATTAGGCATTTAAAATTAGTTAAGCGTCTGTTTTGCTATGCGTTTCACGTTCTCTTCCGGAAAGCGTGTTTACCAGACGACTTTGGGGACATCTTTTACTTCAGCTTTTGCTTTTCCCCTGAGCTGAGAGTTTGAAAGTTAGGGAATTCTTTCTACTTGTATTACCTGTTTGTCAGCAATTTACCAGAGTTGTTTTTATTTAACACTGAACAAGTGCCCGGGGGATGTAAGCACAAACATGTTTTTATAAAGAGAACAGAAAAGAAACCACAGCAGCGCGTGCATTGTTGGGGATCTGCATTTTTAGGTGTGTGAGAATTAAAAAAAAAAAAAATCTCTGCACAAAGTCCTTTTCCTTTTTGCTTTTTTTTTCTGGCACCTCAAAGTCTTGAAAACACCGTGGTCTTTCTCTTTGAATGATCCATACTTTGTATCATTTTGGCAGAAGTGCCATTGGCAAATTAAGAAAAGCTGGGACAGTGAGCCAGTGAGTATGGCAAGCTATAATTTAAAAGGAAACGAGTTTATTTGAAATCAAAGTGTAGGCAGTACAGGATGAACTGTTTAAAAGTCAGGGTAATTTTTGAGTCTTCAACAGCAGGCTTCCCTTGGCATCTTCCATGATGGATCTTTTGTCAAAGGATGGACCTCACATAACACAAGCATTTTTTTTTTTTCTGTTTGTGTTTTCCCCCTGTTGCATAGATGGTCCTCTCATGAAAACAGAAATTATGTTTAATTGTACTGTGGTAAGGCCTTTTCCTCGTTAGCCTCCAAGGAAAGGAGCAGAGTGACCTGGATTCTGGTTACTCTCCACTACTTTCCTATTATTCATGGCTGGGGTCGGACTTGAAGCCAGGTCTGTATAGAGCTTGAGCCCTTGTGCTTTGTTTATGGCTTTGAGGATCATCTGTGCTTCTGGGTGAGCTCACCTTGTTGAATCCCCCAGCTTGGATATGGACGTTCAAGGTCTTCATTGGTTAAGGACATGACGAAGGTCACTCAGCTTAGGAGCAGATCATCAGAACAGGATCCTTTCCAATCTGCTGGGTGAGGCCAAACTTCTGGAAGGCAGGGACTGTGTCTTTATTTCCAGCCAGCAGGTCTTCCTAGTGATCCTGGAGAGAATCATTAGCCGTTGTTAATATAACAAATCTTTACTTGTGGAAAGGTGTCCAGGGACTTCCCTGGTGGAGCAGTGGTTAAGAATCCGCCTGCCAATGCAGGGGACATGGGTTCGATCCCTGGTCCGGGAAGATGCCACATGCCACAGAGCAACTAAGCCCGTGCGCCATAACTACTGAGCCTGCGTGCCACAACTGCTGAGCCCACGTGCCACAACTACTGAAGCCCGTGTGCCCTAGAGCCCATGCTCCGCAGCAGGAGAAGCCACCACAATGAGAAGCCAGTGCACCGCAACAAAGAGTAGCCCGCCTGCTCGCCACAACTAGAGAAAGCCCGCGTGCAGCAATGAAGACCCAACGTACACATACATGCATACATGCATAAATTTTTAAAAAAGTTGTCCAGCAGTCACAAATTGCCTGTCAGTCTTCCGTTGGGCTTCCCTGGTGTGAAACTGGGAGTTTTTACTGCATGAGTGCGCCCTAAGAGCTGCCTTTGCTCTTGTTAGGCCCGGCCCCTGTCTGCGTCAGTCTAGAAAAAGAGGTGCCTTTAAAAAAATGGAGCCTGTAGTTCTTCTGCTCATCCAGTCTTGCCTTCCCCCAGAGCGGAACTCTTCTGATTCACACAAATGCATGGGTGGGGTGACTGAGGCATAGGGGTGAGGCTGTATATGACCATGGTGCCACATTCAGGGTTTTAAAATAAATATTGATTAAAATATAAGACCCTAAAATGATTCATTTGCTTCTTAGAGCCCCATTTCTGCTTTGGATGGAATTCCCTTACTGTATGAATTTCTCCCCAATTTTATTCCTCACGGGTCTCTATATGACATGTAATTTGTATTTAGACTGTTAATAACTGTACATTTCAGCAGGGGTCACTTGTATCTCTTGACCTAGGTTTCAAGATTTCCCTGGCAGAGAACGTCCACCTTGTCAGCTGAGGGACAGATTTGGGCCTAAACTCTGGATTCTTACTTCGTGTGCATATTTATGGGATCTATATGACCCAGAAGGAAAGGGCTGGCCCTGTACTTCTTAGCTCATCGTGTGTCACTGTCACCCTACATTTGGTCCTTATGTTCACTGACATCAAATACCACCAGTACTCACTGTTTGAAGCGATATCAGTAGTTTCTTTTAGTACCTGATTTTTTTGTTGTTGTTGTTGAGGTAGTTCATTTACAATGTTGTTAGTTTTGAGTGTACAGCAAAGTGATTCACTTATACATATGTATATATATTCTTTTTCAGATTCTTTCCCGTGATAGTTATTGCAAGATATTGAATATAGTTCCCTGTGCTATACAGTAGGTCCTTGTTGTTTTTATCTGTTGTTTTTATCTGTTAATTGTATGACAGATATGATATTTGTCTTTCTATGACTTAATATGAGGATCTCTAGGTCCATCCATGTTGCTGCAAATGGCGTTATTTCGTTCTTTTTTATGGCTGAATAATATTTCAGTGTGTATATGTATGCCCCATCTTTTTAAAAAAGTAAATCATTTTACATTAAAAAGAAACAATTACATTTATTCTTGTAATGAGAAAAATCATCACTTGACATAAGTAGAAGGTGATGATAAAAAGAAATGCAAGGGCCTCAGCAGAATCATGGGGGGAGACTATAAAGGAAGGAGGATGGCAGTGGCATCCTCATGCCCCCGGCATTTTGTAACCTTGTCCGTGAGGTGAGACTTTGTCCCTGTTATGTGCCAGGGCTCTCAAACGTGATTGTGGGTGAGAATCACTTGGGAGTTTTAAAATAATATGATTTCCTAGGACCACAGATCCAGTTGGTTTAGAACAAGGACCTGAAATCTTTATGTAATTTTTAAAGTTCCCTCCATCATTGGCGGGTTCGTTTTTTTTTTTCTGACATTAGCGAAAATTAAGATTTTTCTTAAAATAGGTGACCCATGTTTCGTGGCAGCTGATATTCTCTGTTCCTGTCTCTAGCCATGGCAGAATAAGGTGTTTCATTCAACATTGATATTTCCTTTTATTCCTAAAGCTATTTTTTTTTCCTGCCCCAGTTTTGGTGAAATTATGTATCACTTGTGATAATTCATTTTAAAAATTCCTGAGCTGTGTGGCTCACTTTCATGAAAATTCATTTAGATAAAATTAGATATTATTGTTTAATGAGGTGGCATTTCAATTTAGACCTTGCATCAGGCATATACCAAGAGTTTTTTATGGAAGAATTAGGTTCATTTGAGTAATAAAGGCTGAATCATGGGGGCTTTAATTCTTAATCGCTGTGAGGATTGTTATCTGTGGGATGTGAGCTGTCTTAGTGGTATTCAATCAAGTGTCCACTTAGCCATGACTGGAAGTAATTGCTCCCAAGTGGGCCGAACGGTGACCTGTTAATACTCGCGCTGACCTTGTGACCTTGTCTGCCCCATTGTTTAGGATTTTATAGCAGGCGAGTCTGCATTTCTCTGGGGTCAAGTAGATATCTTGAGGTCAAACATTTTCTGATTACCTCCTCATCCACACTGTAAGTCAGCCAGAAGCTGTTGGCATTGCTAATAGTCATTGCTTTGTAGCGGGACCTGAACAGTTGGAAAATTGTCTTCGCAGCCTGCATGTAAACAGTTTAATATTTTACGGAAAGAAGTTCATCTTGTAAATTAGGTATGAATAATACATTTGTAATTACTCTTTGTGTCTTTAAACACTTGTGTCTTAATTGGCTTGCTTTTTTTTTTTTTTTTTAAATGTATTTGCATTTGCCAGCAAGTTAAAATTAACTCCTGTTAGACACACAGTGAAGTTAGGACAGAGCACACCAGGCCTCTCTGGTCCCACCAAGGTGTAAAACTTGATGGAGTTTTTCATGCACCTGGAAGGTCATTCATTCTCTCTTTAAAACATTTGTTTCTGGCTGGACAGCGAGTTGAAATTGTTTCCTGTTTGGGTTTTTTTTTTTTCTGTTTGTCCTGTTTCTGTCCACAGTGTTATTTTGTGTTGCTGTTTGTTGATTGGCAACATAATTAATTTTTTCCCCCAAAGTTACATGGACACATTCGTCCATATCTATGATGAGTTAAGGAATCCAAGCGAGCTACATGTCTCTCAGCCTTGTGGGTTTTCCTTGCTGCTGGGCCCGCCCTCCGAGTTGGCAGAATTATTAAATAGGGGTGAGGGAAGGAATTAAGCTTGAAAGGTGATCTAGTCCAGCTTGACTCACAATTCAGTCATATCTGAGTCATTTCAGGTCCTGCTGTCACTGAACCCATACCGTTAGCCCTTTTTCTTGATCTTGAATCATTCACTCCATAGAATTTCTACGCATGTTTACGTGGAAAAGTACAACTAGAAAAGACAAAAACAAAACAAAGGAAAACGTATAATTAGAAAAGTTGGCAAGTCATGAATTCAGAATGTCACCTAAGGTGACTTTTTTTTGTTTTTAATATCTGTATTGGAGTATAATTGCTTTACATTGTTGTGTTAGTTTCTCCTGTACAACAAAGTGAGTCAGCTATACGTATACATATATCCCCATATCCCCTCCCTCTTGAGCCTCCCTCCCACCCTCCCTATCCCACCCCTCTAGGTGGTCACAAAGCACCGAGCTGATCTCCCTGTGCTATGCAGCAGCTTCCAACTAGTCATCCATTTTACCTTTGGTTGTGTATATACGTCAATGCTACTCTCCCACTTTGTCCCAGCTTACCCTTCCCCTCCTGTGTCGTCAAGTCCATTCTCTATGTCTGCGTCTTCATTCCTGCCCTGCCACTAGGTTCATCGGTACCATTTTGTTTTGTTAGATTCCATATATGTGCATTAGCATACAGTATTTGTTTTTCTCTTTCTGACTTACTTCACTCTGTATGACAGACTATAGGTCCATCCACCTCATTACAAATAACTCAGTTTAGTTCCTTTTTATGGCTGAGTAATATTCTATTGTATATATGTGCCACATCTTCTTTATCCATTCATCTGTTGATGGACACTTAGGTTGCTTCCATGTCCTGGCTATTGTAAATAGTGCTGCAGTGAACATTGTGGTGCATGACGCTTTTTGAATTATGGTTTTCTCAGGGTATATGCCCAGTAGTGGGATTGCTGGGTCATATGGTAGGTCTATTTTTAGTTTTTTGAGGATCCTCCATACTGTTCTCTGTAGTGTCTGTATCAATTTACATTCCCAGCAAAGATGCAAGAGGGTTCTCTTTTCTCCACAGCCTCTCCAGCATTTATTGCTTCTAGATTTTTTGATGATGGCCATTCTGACTGGTGTGAGGTGACACCTCATTGTGGATTTGATTTGCATTCTCGAATGATTAGTGATGTTGAGCACCTTTTCATGTGTTTGTTGGCAATCTGTATGTCTACTTTGGATTAAATGCCCCAACCAAAAGACACAGACTGGCTAAATGGAAACAAAAACAAGACCTGTATATATGCTGTCTACAAGAGACCCACTTCAGACCTAGGGACACATGCAGACTGAAAGTGAGGGGATGGAAAAAGATATTCCATGCAAATGGAAATCAAAAGAAAGCTGGAGTAGCAATGCTCATATCAGACAAAATAGACTTTAAAATAAAGACAATTATAAGAGATGAGGAGGAACACTACATAATGATCAAGGGCTCAATCCAAGAAGAAGATACTACAATTGTAAATATCTATGCACCCAACATAGGAGCACCTCAATACATAAGGCAAATGCTAACAACCATAAAAGGGGAAATGCACAAGTAACACAATCATAGTAGGCAACTTTAACACCCCACTTTCACCAATGGACAGATCATCCAGACAGAAAATTAATAAGGACACACAAGCTTCAAATGACATATTAGACCAGATGGACTTAATTGATATTTATAGGATGTTCCATCCAGAAACAACAGAATACACTTTCTTCTCAAGTGCACATGGAACATTCTCCAGGATAGATCACATCTTGGGTCACAGAGGAAGCCTCGGTAAATTTAAGAAAGTTGAAATTGTATCAAGCATCTTTTCCGACCACAACTCTATGAGACTAGATAGCAATTACAGAAAGAAAACTGTAAAAAATACAAAGACATGGAGCCAAAACAATACTCTACTAAACAACCAAGAGATCACTGAAGAAATCAAGGAGGAAATCAAAAAATACCCAGAAACAAATGACAGTGAAAATATGATGACCCAAAACCTATGAGATGCAGCAAAAGCAGTTCTTAGCACTACAATTCTACCTCAAAAAAACAAGAAAAATCTTAAACAACCTAACCTTACACCTAAAGCAATTAGAGAGAGAAGAACAAAAAACCCCCAAAGTTAGCAGAAGGAAAGAAATCATAAAGATCAGATCAGAAATAAATGAAAAAGAAATGAAACAGTAGCAAAGATCAATAAAACTAAAAGCTGGTTCTTTGAGAAGATAAACAAAGTTGATAAACCATTAGCCAGACTCATCGGGAAAAAAAGGGAGAAGACTCAAATCAACAGAATTAGAAATGAAAAAGGAGAAGTAACAACTGACACCGCAGAAATACAAAGGATCGTGAGAAATTACTACAAGCAACTCTATGCCAATAAAACGGACAACCTGGAAGAAATGGACAAATTCTTAGAAAAGTACAACCTTCTAAGACTAAACCGGGAAGAAATAGAAAATATGATCAGACCAATTACAAACACTGAAATTGAAGCTGTGGTTAAAAATCTTCCAACAGACAAAAGTCCAGGACCAGATGGCTTCACAGGCGAATTCTATCAAACATTTAGAGAAGAGCTAACATCTATCCTTCTCAACCTCTTGCAAAATATAGCAGAGGAAGGAACACTCCCAAACTCATTCTAGGAAGCCACCATCACCCTGATACCAAAACCAGGCGAAGATACTATAAAAAAAGAAAACTACAGACCAGCATCACTGATGAATATAGATGCAAAAATCCTCAACAAAATACTAGCAAACAGAATCCACCAGCACGTTAAAAGGATCATACACCATGATCAAGTGGGGTTTATCCCAGGAATGCAAGGATTCTTCAGTATATGCAAATCAATCAATGTGATCCACCATATTGACAAACTGAAGGAGAAAAACCCTATGATCATCTCAATAGATGCATAAGGTGACTCTGGATGTCACTCCAAAGTAAAATACTCAAGAAGAACGATTATGTGACTCTTCCTGCTGTTTTGAATGTGTGACTGAAAATAATTTATTGGCATTGTGGCTGCTGCTTATTAATCTCAAGTTAAAATACCTATTGCTCGGCTTAAGAGAGAGGTCCTTAATTGCTAAAATTCTAGAACTATTGTTTTTCTTAAAGTGAGGTAAATTGCTTCTCGCTGCATTGCAGTTACCTGTGCTTCTGTGTTTAAACTTTCTTTTTGGACCAGTTTGTGAATTAAAACCATTATCATTAAACACCAGACAGATAGGATGGCTCCTTTTTCAAAAAATTTGTACCTTCCTTGGCTTAATATGAACAAATTGATTTTGCTAGTGCGGAAAAGGTTAGTAAACTCTTAAAGGTATGTGTACACAGGCCTGTGTGAATGTACGAAGAGGCAGTTCTCAAACTATGTGCTGAGGTACCCTGGGCTGCAAGCTCTTAAGGGCTGCTGAAGCGGGATACAGTAGAACGCAGCATCTGTTGGGCACGGTGCAAGCTCCTAGGTTATTCCCAGTTTCATTGTTAGATTTTGTTGTATTCCCATGGACAGTGTGTATTTTAGCATAGCTGAGTTTTTGGCAGATGCTGTGATAAAAGGCAATGTACCATTTGGAAAACCAACATGGAACAGAAAACAAGGGTGGCCGTGTCCAATCTCATTTCGAGGTGTGAGAAACTGTGCACTCTGCATCAGGCACATATGCCCTATTAGTAAATATTGTGTTGTTTAAGAATGAAATAAAAGTACTTTTCCTTTCGATTTATTTTTTCCCCAAAGAGGTACTAAGTTGTTAGGTCTAATACTAGTTGCTTGGACCTAACTACTTAATAAATGGAATTGTTAGGCATTTCTTTGGCCTGGGCTGGGGAGGTGGGGAGAGGAGGAATGCCATGAAAAAATTTCTAAGACACTAAGAGTGCCATAAAGTCAGAACATTTGAGAACTTCTGGCATTGACACAAGAAGTATATCTGTATTAAAAAGAAAAAGTAGTCATGGTAGGCAACTTGGAAAAGGTAAATTAGCTAAATGGAGAAAATAAAAACCCGTGTTGACACTGCTACCCAGAGATATACATTCTTAAAGTTTTGCTGAAAAAAATTCTTTTGGCCTACAAGTATCAGAACCCAGAACCGGCTATTTTTAGAAAAAAGAACATTTATTTTAAGAATAAAAAGGTATTCCATGGAATCCAAATGAGTACCAAGATTTAGACTCCTTAGTCTAAATTTAGACTCCTTTAGTCCAGTGTAATTCCTCTAGTCTTATTTTTTTCTTCCTGCAAATATTAATTATTTTATATTCTTAAATGAAACTTGTTTTTGGCAGGAAATGGAATCCAGTTTGGAACCATCTCCTGAGTTCCTCTCTCACACCTACCCAGCTCACAGCGCCCAGACCTCAGCTTTTCTTCGTCTCTCCTCCCTGTTCCCCACACCACTGCAGCCAGGTGTTGTCTTAGTAGAAATACCCACAGTGGATGCTCTCTGTCTCCTTCACTGTCAGCTCTGGTCTTAATCAGTCAAGGCAGAGGATGAAGGATGCTGGTCGTTCTCCTTGTTACATCCCTTCTTTGCCTGATGGGGAAAAGGAAGGGGCGTGGCCGGCAGTGGGATCATCCCGTAGGGGTTGGCACAAGTATAGCTCTTGGTGTGGCATGGTGGCCCTCCTGAAGTCATTGCCTAAAGGATCACCTCTTCCCTCTCCCTCCCTGCATTCCCACTTTCCCTTCCTTCTTCAGCTCAAACAACAGAAATGTATTGTCTCCCAGTCCTGGAGGCCAAAAGACTGGCTTGGTGTTGGCTGGGTTGGTGCCTTCTAAGGGCTGTGAAGGAGACTCTGTGTGATGCCACCTCATGTGGCTTCTGGTGGTTTGCTGGCAATCATTGGCATTCCTTGGCTTGTAGAAGCATTACCCTGATGTCTTCCTTCATCTTCACGTGGTAATCCCTCTGAGGATGCAGGTCCTATTGGATTAGGGGCCCCCCTCCATTCCAGTATGACCCCATCTTGGCTAATTACGTCTGCAGTGAGCCCTGTTGCCACGTAAGGTCACATTCTGATCCACCTTCTCTTTCTGCTAAGCCCATTTAGTTGAATTTGGGAAAATTAAACGTGCAAACGCTGTGACTGCTCAGAATACTATGGAGAAGAATGCAAACCCATGGGAATTTGAAAGGAAAACTACGCCAGCGTCTCTCTCGATGTTACCGAAGGCCCCATCCGGCGTGCGCCCACCACATCCTCCCTTTGTGCAAATGTCAGACACGTGTGTATAGTAGATGGGCCTGAGTCACGGGTTGTATTTCTTTCTTTCCATGTGACATCATTGCACAGTATTTTGAATTTGTACCCGGACACGGGAGGATTGACAGGGGGTGGCATTGGCCCAGAAAGATCCTGGGTCATGGTAGGGGTCTTCAAGCTCGCTAGTGCCACCTGCTATCTTTGAGACGCTTTATATAAATTGTATTTAACCTTGACAACCAATCTGGGCCGTGGCCAGTGCCTTCTCCGTCTTGGGGATGAGGGTGCTGAGAATCAGGACAGTCACTTCCCTTGCTCGGGGTCACGTAGCCAATTCAGGATTGAAACTCAAGCCTCTCAGAATCCAGAACCTGTTTTCTTTCTGTCCCTCTGTCTCTAACTTATTAAGTACCCCAATTTCCTAGCCTCTCTTGGAAAACACCATCACAGGAAAAGCAGTCTGGTGGTATTTCCTGTCTTTCGGGTCTGTTTGTCTCTCTTTAAACAGAGTAGAGTTTACCCTGAGATATATGAATATTATGAAAAAAAGTTTCTCTGGATTGGATGTGCGGGCATGGACAGATGAGCCTGGGCACCTTTGCCCCCGTCGTTGGACAGCTGCCCGCCGGGAGCTCAGTGTTTCTGGTGCCAGCGTCTCTCTCGGAATTCTTGCCAGGCCCAAGGGTTGGCGTTTGCAGTTGCTGGTGCGTGGTGTTTGAGATGTTTCTGGGTGGTTGTTTTTTTATTTGGGTTTTGTTATCTGACCTTTGTAGCTCTGGCATCATCTCTTGCTGCTCAGGGGTTCTGTGGCTTTCAAGCAAAGAGACTTGAAACTGAACCACGTCAGAGGGCTTTATGAGAAGTTTGGAGTCTTGGAGCCAAGGCTGAGCTTTTAGGGGCCATGGGTGACATGTTAAAATAGCCTCTGGGCCTTCGTGCGTGCGGTTCCCCCTGCCCAGAAGGGGGGCTGCAGACTCGGCAGTCGACAGGGGCCAGCAAACAGGTGAAATGGCTCCATTGGGGTGTTCAGCCTCTCACCCCTTTGTTCTCTGAGAAAAATATTAGTTGGATTAGAGTGGCCAGATCTCTTTTCCTTGTATCTTCCAAAGAAACTAGGTAACTTAAATAAACAGTGTTTACTCTTGATTATTAAAAGTTGGAATTTGAATAAAAGTAGAGCTGATCTAGTCTGCCCAAAGCCAACGCATCTTTGGACCAACTTGGGCTCTCACGTCATTGATCCGCATTTTCGGGCTCCCTGGCTCCCAACCACCTGCTTCTTTTTGCTTCAGGTGACAGTTTCAGGGAAGTAACCTTCCCTGGTATTCTCTGTCCGTTCCCTTCAGTTTAAATGAGGAGGCTTACTGTGCTGTTGCCCACCCCTACCCACCCTGACCTAGCATTTATTTCCCTGTATTTTGATTGTACTTCTCTGTCATTCCCCCGGACTGTGGCTCCTTTCTCACGACGTCCACTGTGTTGGCCCAGAGCGGATGCACGCATGGACGCTGAATGATCACCGAGCCGGCGTTGGTGCAAGTCGGGGGTGGGGGTGGGGGCAGGGTGGGAAATGGTCCTCATGTCTCCCTTGGTGTGTTTCTCTTTCTGTTCTCATTTGCATGCGTTCTGCTTGGTGTGGGTGGCAGAGTCAGGTCATCTCTTTGCTCTCAGATGGCAGCTGTCATTGTTGATGATGCCTCGCGACTTTACCTGAGTTGCTTTAGAGAAAAAAATAGTAAATGTTATAGAAATTTCAGTTGCCTTGTCAGTGCCAACCTGTTTTGGTTCCTACAGGCTAAGTAGAGACACAAGACCGACAGGTTTCTGATACGAACTGTTCTCAGCATTTTGGGGTGGCCTGGCGTATTCATTCCTGTGCTAGAACATTTCAGACTTGAAGCCGTTTTGTCAAGGGCAGTCTCATGCTGACATTTTTAGGCCACATGGAAGAGTGTTTTGTGGCCGTTCTGGGAAATGTCGGGGGAAGGCCCGCTTATATCCTTGTAAAGATGTCCTCAAATCTAACCTTAGTGACAGACAGGGACGATTTCTGACGAGTCACCAAGAGGTTTGCCTCTGATATAATCCTGCAAGGATTCCTGTGGAGTTACATAAGATGGGCTTTCCCTCCTGTTTGGAATGAGAACATTTACAGGGGTCGGCCAGTTTCACGCTGGGAAGTCAGTCTGCACATACACAAAAGTAATGGATATATGTTTTTCAAAAATGTGAACGCTTTTCCGTCATTGAAAAGGAATGTAAAACGATCTATTTTTCAAAAAGGTGTAGAAATTGATGAGGCAAACAGAAGTCTATGAGTAGTTCTTTTATGGGTTAGCAGAGAATATGTTCTGTGTTTCAGACACTCGTAGTGAGATGAAGAAATGTCCCAAGATGACTGGGGAGACGTATGAAGTTAAAAGGGGATGGTGTATGTGTCAGGGGGAGAGGTGTGCCCATGTGCTTTTTTCCCCTTCTTTCTTTGTGTGCATTTTTCTCTTTTTATTCTGTTTTGCTTTTTCCTGTATTTGGTACTAGATGTTTATCTGATTTTAATGTTAAGTCGGGAGGTTGTCTGGTCACCTACCTGTTTCTTAGTTGGAAAACCATGTTGTAGGAATGTTTTGACACGTGTTTGTTGCATCTAACACAGACTCCTTCACAGAAGACATTGTATCCAGCAGGGCCTGGCCACCCTATTTGGGGAAAGTATTTTGGACCCTAGAGAGAGCAAAACATTTGCTTATATCGCCCAGCAGAGCTGGTTAGCACCCTTACAGAGATTCAGCAGCAAACACACATTTTGTGATTTAAAGTATTTATCCCATTGTGTCATTCTTGGTTTTACAAGTTGTGGAGGAATTGGGCTTTGGACTTACTTCTTTGAGGCATCCAGAAGACTGAGTCTTTTAATTTTTTAAGCCAAAGAATAGAATTAAAGTTACCGCAAATTAGGTGAATATAAGGATCTGTTGCTTGAAATCAGAGAAACTGTGGGAAAATGAGGATGGGGAACTCAGGAAGGAGGGCTGAATGAGTAGAGATTGGCTCCTATAAAAAAAAAAAAGTCTGTAACTTCTCAGGAGAATTCTGCTTCTAGTTGTCAGAAGGTTAGGAGGCTCTAAGACCCAGCATCAGACATAGGAGGAGATTTACACAGGGCAGGTCACTGATCTGCGTAGCAGAGAATAAGGCCTGAAATGGGACAGCTAAGCTATAAGGCTTTTCTGCGATGCTGTACTATACCATAGAACAAGTGTTATCTCTCTTAGTATCTCCAGCCTTCCGCACGTGGCCACGTCTCTGTTCGCTCACTCTTTTATCCTGTCTCACATCACTACCCCCATATGTGCAGAACCCCTGCCAGTTCTTTCTGCCCCAGTTGTATCCCCCCTTGCTTTGCACAGAGCTCAGCATTTAGTATAAGCTCAATAAATGTTGGTGGATTTGATTATGAGGTCACAGAGTGAAGGTCGGTGTGTTAGCGAGTAATGCGAGCTGCTGTAACAAATAATCCCACACGTGTATAATGGCTCAAATCCAATAGATGTTCTCTTTCTGATTGATGTCCTTCTCCTCCAAGCGTTGATTCAGGCACTCTTGCTCCTTCCATCTTTGGCTCTGCCATCTTTGGCTCTACCATCTTCTGCCTGCGGTTTAAAAGTTTGGGAGCTTAAAATGAGAGAAAAAACAAGAGCAAAGAGGATCATGTAAGTGAAAATTTTATGGACTAGCCCTGGAAGTACTGTACATCACTTGGGAAAATATTCCATTTAGACAAGTGAAAAGCATTCAAAAAAGGGGAGAAGAGAGCCCAAGAGGAGTCCTTTGGGAATCTGTGTTCTCCTGTGGAACTAGACTGTAATTGCCTGGAGGGCAGGGATCATGTTTTCTATATATTCCTTTCTTTCACAGCATTAGCACATTTCTAAACAAATAACAAGAATGGGAAGGTTTGGGCTTGATTGACCTTGAGTTTGAGTTTTCCCACCTGTAGAAGAATTCTGTTGCCTAACAAGGGTAGAAATCCGGAGTCAGGGAGTCATTGCTGCCCGTGATCTGATGAGATCATCTGGTCCAGCTAGCTGTTTGTATTAATTACATTTCTTAGAGAGATGCATGTACTTAGATAAGATACAAAAAACACCAGAAAATGTCCAGCAAGATTCTGTCTTAGAAGGATAAGTTGAGAGTTTTTCACTGGGGAGAGTTTACTTATTTATTTTATTTTTGGCCACACTGGGCTTTCGTTGCGGTGCGTGGGCTTTTTCTCGTTGTGGCGAGCAGGGGCTACTCTTTGTTGCGGTGCACGGGCTTCTCACAGAGCACAGGCTCTAGGTGCGTGGGCTTCAGTAGTTGCAGCACGCAGGCTCAGTAGTTGTGGCACACAGGTTTAGTTGCTCCGCAGCATGTGGGATCTTCCCAGACCAGGGCTCGAACCCATGTACCTTGCATTGGCAGGCGGATTCTTAACCACTGCGCCACCAGGGAAGCCCCTGGGAAGACTTTATTATTTTAATGTTCCATTGCACCATTTAAAAAAATTATATAAGTTATAGGTATACGATATAGTGACTCACAAATTTTAAAGGTTATACTTCATTTATAGCTATTATAAAGTATTTGCTGTATTGCCCTTTCTGTACAATATAGTCTTGTAGCTTATTTTATACCTAACAGTTTGTACCTCTTAATCTCCTACCCCTAACGTGCTCCTGCCACCTTCCTTCTCCCCACTGGTAACCACTAGTTTCTTCTCTAGATCTGAGTTTGCTTCTTTTTTGTTACATTTGCTAGTTTGTTGTATCTTTTTAGATTCCACATGTAAGTAATATCCTACAGTATTTGTCTTATTCTGTCTGATTTATTTTACTTAGCATAATGCTCTCCAGGTCCATCCATGTTGCTGCAGATGGCAGCAACAAAGAATGAAATCTTTCTCTTTTAGATCTGAGTAGTACTCCTTCGTATGTATATACATACCACATCTTCTTTATCCATTCATCCATTGATGGACACTTAGCTTGCTTCCTCCACATCTTGGCAATTGTAAATAATGCTGCTGTGAACGTTGGGGTGTGTGTATCTTTTCGAATTAGTGTTTTTGTTTTTTTCAGATATGTAACGAGGAGTGGAATTGCTGGGTCATATGGTAGTTCTGTAGCTACACGTAAAAGAATGAAATTAGAACATTGTCTAATATCATACACGAAAATGAACCCAAAGTAGATTAAAGACCTAAACGTAAGACCAGATACAATAAATCTCCTAGAGGAAAAACATAGGCAGAGCACTCTTTGACATAAATCATAATATTTTTTTGGATCCAGCTCCTAAAAGAAAGGAAATAAAAGCAAAAATAAACAAATGGGACCTAATTAAACTTCAAAGCTTTTGCACAGCAAAGAAAACCATCAACAAAATGAGAAGACAACCTAGTGAACGGGGGAAAATATTTGCAAATGATATGACAGAAAATATATAAACAGCTCATACAACTCAACATCAAAAAAAGCAAACAACCCAGTTAAAACATGGGCAGAAGACCTGAATGTACCATTTCTTAAATAGCTAGTTATTGAGTGGATTTGAAACTTTGAGGTACCATCCAGTGCACCTAATGGATTTCTATGAGAAATGTTAGCTAATATTGTCACTTATATAGCAGAGGAATATGCCAGAGGTAAGATGAAACAAATCACTCAGTGTGGGTAACAGTATCTCCAAACACTTAATAATTTCTTGTTATGTTTGCAGTAACCCACTGAGGCTCTTTGCCCATTTTATAGTTGAGGAAACAGGCCTAGAGTGGTTAATTAGCTTGTTCAAGATAACTCAGCTAAGTGGGGGAGCTGGAATTTGAACCAGGCAGCCTGCTAAGCTAGTGCTCTGTAAAAGAAAAAGCCTTTTCTCCTCTCTGATATGAACCACAGCAGACTTAAGGTAAGGGAGAAGTGATGTGATCAGCTCAGCGTTCCTGGAATGCTGGCCATTCTCTGGGAATGATCGGATGAAAAATCTCAATTCGATTGGCCAAGTTGCTCTGGTGGTAGTAAAATAAACATCATTTCGCTGACAATTATTATAATAGACATTTCCCCAACAGTTAATAAAGTGGTATAGATACTACTTGATAATATAATCCCTGTTGCCAGTTTGGCTGCTAAACCCAGGAAACCCCTGGGCAATGGGAGACAAACGCATTCTTGCGTTGTTACTTCCTTAACTCATGTCACACATGACTAGATAGCATTTCCATCATTTGAAAGCATTTGGTTATTGTCCTCCTGTTGATGTCGTGAGTCTATAAGGACTTGGACTTGCAGAGGTGTTGTGATTGTCATATGTGTTTTGCACAGCCAGGTCTAATTTTTTTTTTTTTTTTTTTTTGGTAGATCACTTTCAGGGTAGGTTAATATTTTTAGCCAAAGTAAGACACAGTATTTTGATCCTTTTTTCTGACTTCTTAAAGCTCTGTATTGAAAATGGGTTATTTTCTCAGTACCAACTAGCATGGCTGACCTCATTTCCAAATTGGGAAGCCATGTTTTTCTCATGCCAATAATGCAGCCATTTGAAATTCACAGTGAGTGAAACAGAAAGCACACAGTCCGTTCTGACAGGCGAGCCACACTTGGCACTGGGTAGGTGCTTTGCAAATGTTTGTTTTTTAAATTTATTTATTATTTGTTTGGCTGCGTTGGGTCTGAGTTGCGGCACACGGGCTCTTCGTTGCGGCGTACGGGCTTTTGTCTCATGGTGCGTGGTCTCCAGAGCGCCTGGGTTCAGCAGTTGCGGTGCACGGGCTCTAGCGCATGTGGGCTCAGTAGTTGCGGTGTGTGGGCTTAGTTGCCCCGCGGCATGTGGGATCTTAGTTCCCAGACCAGGGATCAAACCCTCTTCCCCTTCATTGGAAGGCAAATTCTTAGCCACTGGACCGCCAGGCAAGTCCCTCCAAATGTTTGTTGAATGACTAAATGAAATGAGTGCATGAACAGAAGAATGCATCTTATTCTGGTTACTTTCTTTCATTGTGCAGAAAATAATCAAGATAATATATTTTAGGAGTGAGATTAGGATACAGAGTATGAGCTCATTTTTCTTTTGATATAATTTCAAACTTACACCAAAGCTGCAAGAATGATACAAGGAATTTGCATATACCCTTTAGCCGGATCACCAATTGTTTACACTTGACTCTATTTTTTATCATTTCCTTCCTCCTTACCTCTTTCCTCCTCTTCCTCAGGTAGACACACACACACACACACACACACACACACACACACACACACTCTTTGTATGTTTGCAGATAATTTTCCTAAATCATTTGAAAGCAAGCTAGAAAGCTCAGGCACCTTTGCCATAAAATACTTCAGTGAGTACTTATTTCCTAACAAGGCTGCTCTCTTACATAAGTACAGTACACTTATTAAAACAGAAGGTTTAATATCATTGATATAAGACTGTTGTCTAGTTTTGTCAGTGTGGCAGTAAAGCCTTTGATAGTTACTATTTAACCCGGTCCAGGATCCAATCCAGGATCAAGCAGTGCATTTAGTTGTCATGTCTCTTTTATAAATCTGTATTTAATGAATATTTGATTAGACAAAAGCTGTGATAGAATCTCAAATGAACTACACTGGCCATCCTTCTCATGAATTCTCTTGGATGCAGACAGTATACTGTCTAAATATTAGAGACACAGGGTATTCTGACTCCTTGTGCCTTCCTTAAAAAGATGAGGGTTTTTTGTCATTGTTGTTTTGACAACTTTTCTTATTACTATATCCCTGGATCTCACTACTCTAGTTGCAAAAATATTTTTCCTTATGTTGAATCAGTAAAGGTGCATTAGATAGAACTTACGGTAAACATTGTTCTTTTCCCGGTGTTACGTACTTCTGTTACTGTTTTTCTCTTCTGTAGCCTCCCAGCACAAAAGTCCCCCTTTCTCTACTTTCCTCCTCTTCCTCCTCCTCTCTAGACGTCTTTAATTTCACAGCGGGACCTTGCAGTAATGTTAGATTGGCTCTGGTAAAGGCATTTTGATGACCTCTGTCTCGGATCATTATAGTAACTAATAAAAGCTTGCAAACGACTGTTACTCTGTAAGCGTGATTTCAGTGACTTGCGGCCAGCTCAGCTGTATAAATATGGAGAGTTTTTTGCCGTGTAAATTTCGATCACAGGGAAATGTATCTACCATTCGGTTGAATGTTTCTTTTAAATTTAATCACGTCTGAGTGTAAGATAACAAGCAGAAATAAAATGGCATTGGAAATGTGAGCTTGAGATTCGGAAAGAATGGACGTGTTGGTCCTCGTGAAAGCGTCCTGCTCCATCTTCTGCATGAGCATTCTGGGTAAATGCAGAAGGTAGGCGATGGGTGGCATGAATAGCAAAGCTCTGGTTACGCATTCAACCAAAAGGCCAAATCACAGCCCTGATATTACGGAGGGCCTAGAGACGCCAACTTGTACCGGAGAGAACGGTGCATTATCCTTAAATTCATGAACTGCACTTTTTGAGTTAAAACTTGAAAGTAGATAGCGTGATTATCTTCATGCTGTTGAATTAAAATTCTGACTTCTGGAAAAAAATAATCACTTTTATATTTTTCTTTTGAAGTTGCATGCTGTGGATCTAATTAATTTTCACTGAGTTAAAGTTTTGCACGTTTGAACTGCGTTTTGCTTGAGTTTGGACTGGGGCATCTCAGGAGCCAGTGGAGTGGTGCTTTGGAGGGAGGGTGGGAAAGCGCTGGCCGTCTGTCTTTACTGGAGGTGGGGGTATAAGGAAGATGAATTCTGAGGCTGTGACTGGGCCAGTGGCCAAAAGAGTCGAGCTGCTGCCCCGCGTCTGCTCGGTGTGCGGGACACAGCGCTGTGATGTCTGAGCCAGGGCTCTGCTGAGTGTGGACGCGTCTGCTTTTCTTCCTTACCTCTGGGAGGCAGAGACACTACACCCTGGCCTGCGGGGGAGCGAGTCTACTCAGAGGATCCCCTCCTCTGGCTTCTTTCCTCCATTCGGTCAACAGATATTTACTAAGTGCCTGTTTTGTATCTGGCAGTATTTAGGAATGTGGGATAAATCAAGGAATAAAATACATTACCACCCCTGTGGATGCTCAAAATTCGGGAGGGAGACGGGTGGAGATGGGGGTGGGAACAGACAGATGTAGTAAGTACGTTATATCGTATGTCCTTTTAGATCGTGTGGCCAGGTGACTCTCTTTAAAGGTGCTGTTTGAGTAAAGGCTTGAAGGAGGGAAGGGAGTTAGTCCTATAGAACATTCCAGGCAGAGGGAACAGTTAATGCAGAGGCCCTTTGGCGCAGGGCAGACTCTGCATGCTTGAGGGACACAGCCAGGAGGTGAATGTGACTGGGAGTGGTGAGCCAGGTGGAACGTGGTACCAGACGGGGCCTCAGCATTGAAGGGCTTGCCTTGACCTTGAGTATCCTGGTGCCATTGGAGGCATTGACCAGATTTAAATTTCAACAGGATCCCTCTTGGTGCTGTGTTGAGAATAGACCATGGTGGGTGTAGGGTGGGCATAGGGGTTTAGGAAGAGCAGGGAGATCTGTGAGGAAGCTTTGCAGGGATCCAGGGGAGAGGTGATGGTGGCCATGACCAGGCTATTGGCAGTGAAGGTGGGGAGCAGTGGTGAGACCTGAGATCGTTTTTTTGTTTGGTTTTTTTTTTTTTTTTTTTTGGGGGACGCGGGCTTCTCACTGTTGTGGCCTCTCCCGTTGTGGAGCACAGGCTCCGGACGCGCAGCCTCAGCGGCCATGGCTCATGGGCCCAGCTGCTGTGCGGCATGTGGGATCTTCCCGGACCGGGGCACGAACCCGTGTCCCCTGCATCAGCAGGCGGACTCTCAACCACTGCGCCACCAGGGAAGCCCCTGAGATCGGTTTTGAAGGCAGCTTCCACCTGACGGAAGAGATGTAGGATTTGATAGAAAGTTATGAGTCAAGATTGACTCAAAGACCATTCCCTGAATGTGACTAGGAGGATGGGGTGGCCATAAATTGTGAGGGGGAAGGATGCACGTGGAGCCTGTTTCAGACGGCAGATCAAGTTCTAGACATCTTGAGTCTGAGATGTCTAGGCATCCCAGAGGACGTGCCGTGGAGGCAGATAGGTACCCAAGTCCGGAGATGCGAACAGGGATGTGGGCCGGGCTGGGAGCCTGGGAGAGCTGGAAGCGCCTGGTAACGGTTGCCAGGGTGAATTATTTTCACGTCATCCTGAAAGTGACCTACTGGTTATTCGGGGAATCTCCAGTGTGCTGCTAATCCTATGTGCTCCCTGTTAAGATGCTCGGTTGAGCTCTTAAAGGTGATGCTTCCTTGGTGTTAAGTGTTAGCACCTGAGCTTTGCTGGGTTGGGGTGCTGGTTGTGTGCCCTCGAAGGAAGCTCTCGGAATCACGGAAAGCCTGAGCTAAATGCAGACTTAGAGGTTGTCTTTCTCACCCCTGACTATAGGAAGAGGAGAGTGTGTGCCCAGCTGCGGGGCAGAGAGTGGAACTGGAATCTGCGTTGGCTGACTCACTGTCCCGTTCTCTTTCTGCTCCACTGAGCAGTGACCAGCTCCTGTTTGAAGAGGCATTCAGAGAATAGATAATGCAGTGTTCTTGCTTCTTGCATCCGTTTGTCCATCTTTTATCACCCAGGAAAAGTTAGAGTGCGTTCTAGAAAGGAGAAGACTGCTGTTGCTTTTCTGTCTTAATGATGAGTACCTTGAGTGTTTCTCAGCAGGGCAAACCAGACTCTTCAGGAACGTTCAGATGATGCTTTTGGTAACAAAACGGGAAGGTAAGAGTTGGGGAAGGTTAGGGATTCATTTTCAGGGGGGGATTTCTTCCTCTCTGTCCTTCTGGGAGAGGAAGGATGTAGCTCTTTGGGTTTTCTTCCTTACTTGCAGGGGACACCTGCTCTTGGACCTTCTCCTGAGATGGGGCTTGGGCTGTGCTTGCCTGTCCCTAGCCAAGCTTAGAGGTGATTTAGGGCCGGGTATGTGACCCTACCCTTAGCTAGGCCCTGTATCCTGTCTCTAAGGCACCACTGGGAGGCAATATAGCACAATCTGAACGAGATTCAAATCCTGGTTCCTCTGTTGAATTGCTCTGTGAGCTTGAGCAGTTACTTAACATCTCTGAGCTGCAGTTTCCTTTTCTGTAGAAGGAAAACGTCCAACATTAGAATGTTGTGAGGAGCCAAAGGAGAGCAAAATGTATGTCGAGGGCTGGGCCCTGCACTTGGCACAAAGTAAATGTTGAGTTAATGGCAGTTGTGAGCATCGTCATAATCATCGCGGGCATTTCCTGTGATTCCTACCTGAGGCTTAGGCCAGTTTCGTTAAGCTCGATATAGCTTCCAAAAAAGATGTGCTAATTGGATTATTGCATTTTCATGCTCTTATATTTATATATGTGTGCATGGCTTTGGAATCTACACATGTATATATTTATCCATTCAAGTTTCTCTTTTAAAAATCTGTAGGAATTATATTTTTGAGTCATTGAACCATGAGGAAATTGTTTTTCAAAAAAAGATTGCTATAAGTGATCATTATGTAGGCCATCAAAATGGAGAATAATGTAGAACTGGAAGTTAGAAGGAAAAGAAAAAAAAGAAGCTTGATGTTCATACAGAGCCGTTAGTAGAGCACATATTGTTATAACCTGGGTATTTAAAAAGAGCGGCACTTGCCTGCCTTGTTTCAAGGTTGGATGGCACAGACAAGGCTGTTTCGGGCTTGGGATAAATATTTTTTTGATGAATGCTACCACGTGTCGGCTTGTAATCAGGAGTGGCTTATCAGCAGCTTTTCCCAATCTGACATTGCACACGGAATGCCCCGATGGAGGAAAGTTAGCACGCTGAATGCTTTTACAGTTGAATTCCACACACATGAATTATGACAAGTGAGGCGACTACTCTGTGGTTTGTTGTGTCTGGTCTGGTTCCTACTTTTAAAGTTGCAGTTGCGTTTGGTCATTTGAAGCTTATTTTCACAGTCTGGCCAAGCCAGCAGGGTCCCGGGGCTCTGTAGGGGACATAAACCTCCAGCCTTTAAGTTAGAGCGCTCAGTAGATAAGCATTTCAAGACTTCATTGCATCATACAAAAGGACTTATGGGCTTATTTAACATACACTATTTGACTTCATTTAGATATTTCATGGAAAGAAAAGCCTTTTATTATCACCGAAGGAAAGGACTGCCAAACGTTGTGGGGCTCAGTTGAAGTATTATAACGGAGGTACAGAGCGCAAATATATTTCACCGCCTTACATAATGGGGTGTTTAATAATGGTTGTTGCTTTAAATTCAGCACATGTATCTTAGATATTTGCACTTGGTAAATTATAGGCTGTGGTTCAAGAAACTCCATTTTGTGTGTGTGTTTTTAAAAATTTGTTTGAATAAAAGCATGGACTGAATGTTAAAAATGACCGTCGAGTGTGTGATTTATGTTTATTTCACGAGCTCAGATTGAAGCGTCCACGCCAGGAATGAGCACTTTCCCTCCTGTTTTGGAACAGATGGAAATGTGAGCCATAGCTGGGACTGCTGACCTGCTTGGCCACAGCGTTGTCGACTGTTTTGTTGGGTGGCCATAGGCCTGTGGTGTGGATCGGGGGTCCGGGAGGAGGGGCTGGGAAAGCGTTACACTGTGAGGAAGAGGCCCTTGGCTGTCTAGGAGGAAACCCTGCAATCTTGCTGTACCTGTGTGCCTGCATCATCCCCAGGAACTGTACCTGCTCAGGTCGCCAGGGCTCAGGATCAACTGATTCTCCGTTTGAGGTCTACTCGTGTTCTTCCAGAACGTGGGGAGCTGTAGGGACTGAATTGTGTTCCGCCTCAAATTCCTATGTTGAAGTCCTAACCCCTAGTACCTCAGAATGTGACTTTGTTTGGAGAGAGGGTTTTTAAGGAGGTAATTAAGTTGAAATGAGACGATTAGCGTGGGACCTAATCCATTATGATCGGCATGTTTGTAAGAAGAGGAGACGAGGACGTAGACACACAGGCAGGGAAGACCGTGTGAAGACACAAGGAGATGGCCATCTGCATGCCAAAGAGAGAACCCTCAGAAGAAACCAGCCGTACTGACACCTTGATCTCAGACTTCTAGCCTCTAGAACTACGAGAAAATAAATTTCTGTTGTTTAAGCCACCTAACCTAGGATACTCAGTTGTGGCAGCCTGGGCGAACGGACACAGGAGCAAATCAGAATCTACAGGAGGGCATGCCTCATTTGAAAAAGTCTATTTCATATTATATTACAAGTTGAAATTTGGAAAATCATGGCAGGAAAACCTTTACAGGAAGGAAAACCTCTAAAGCTTGGCCAAATCCACGTGGCAAGTAGCGCTGTATTAGTGCATGCTGCAGGACAGATGGTCCGCTATTTACGATGATTTGACTTGAGATTTTTCAACTTTCTGATGGTGCAAAAGCAATCCTCATTCAGTAGAAACCGTACTTTGAATTTTGAATTTTGCTCCTTCTCTAGGCTCGCAGTAGGCGGTACAGTACTCTCTGGTGATGCTGGGAGGAGGCCTGGCTCCCATTCAGCCACACGATCACGAGGGCAAACAACCGACACACTTAGAACCGTTCTGTGCCCAGACAACCAATCTGTTTTTCACTTTCAGTGCAGTATTCAATACATTATGTGAGATATTCAGCACTTCATTATAAAACAGGCTTTGTGTTGGATGATTTTGCCCAGCTGTAGATTACTGTACATGTTCTGAGCACGTTTAAGGTGGGCTAGGCTAAGTTGTGGTGTCCCACAGGTGAGGTGTATTAAATGCATTTTTACTTGGCGATATTTTCAATTTACAGTGGGTTTATTGGGACATAAGCCCATTGTAGGATGGGGAATATCTGTGCTAACATGTAATATCTATTGAGCACTCACAGTGGGCTGGACCCAGGGAGAAGGGTCTTGCCTACATCATCTCCTCAAGTCCTCATCACAGTCCAGTGACGTGGGAGCTATTATCTCCATCTTATAAGTGAGGAAACTGAGACAAAGAGGTTAAGTGACATCCGTGGGATTCAGAGCCAGGCAGCTGTGCTCCAGGCTTGTCCACGTTTTTGCTTCTCCAGCCCTGGGAGGTTGGGGTAGAGGGAGGGGTGGTCATCCAATCCATCATGACTGTTGGCTAAAAGATACTGGAACTTGCTGTCTTAGACCACGTTTTGGTCCCACCACCAGAGAGAGGCTATCGAGTGTGTTGAATGTGGTGAAGATGTCGCTAGTCATGATAATAATCACTCATATTACAGAGCACTTAGTGTGAGCCCTGATCGGAGCTTTGTTTTTTTTTTTTTTTTGCGGCACACGGGCCTCTCACCGTTGTGGCCTCTCCTGTCACGGAGCACAGGCTCCGGACGCGCAGGTTCAGTGGCCATGGCTCACGGGCCCAGCCGCTCCGCGGCATGTGGGATCTCCCCAGACCAGGGCACGAACCCGTGTCCCCTGCATCGGCAGGCGGGCTCTCAACCACTGCACCACCAGGGAAGCCCCTGATCGGAGCTTTGAACCCACCTCTTTGACCCTCACCGTATCCCTAAGTGGTTTTGCCAGGCTTTCCAGCGGGCCGCCTCCAGGTCATGGGACTCTGGCACCTGAACCCCTCAAGCAACGCTGGGCAACACTGCTTCCCCAGCAAGCCCCGCCCTTGCCCAGCCATCTGTATCTGTCACGGGGAAGGGAACAAGGGCAGCTGACATTTGAATTTTAAAATAGAAGAAACTTTGTTCTTTTTCCCCGTACTACAAAAGCATCGTATGATAAATGTAAAAAAATCTTAAAACCAGAGCAAAAATAAATAAATCATCTATAGTTGCATCCCCTAGAGAGGATGACCGCTAGTGTTGTTCTGTCTGCCTTTCTAGTCTTTTTCCCATGGAAATATACTTACTTTAACCGTAAGTGTACTAATATTTTTAGGAGCAGCAGCATTAGTTAGAAAAGAGCAAGGACTTTGGCACAAGACGGGTTAATATCACAGCTTTCCCTTCCTAACCGTGTGACTTTGGACATGTTATTTAATTTCTCTGTCTCCATTTTGTGTCTTTAAAATGAGGATAATATATAAAACTCACTTCACTGGGGTTTGCAGTAGCCCAGTGTATGTAGTGTGCTCTTTTGTAGCATCTGGCACACAGTAAATAAACTAACCATAACTTTAAGAAGAAAAAGTTTTTGTAACACATATCTGTTACTTAGCAACATATCGTTCAACAGACATTTGGTGAGCAGGTATGATTTGGGGGTTGTGTTTCCTTCTGTGTCCGTGTTTATTTTTCCAGCCCTTTTTAATGGCTGCATAGTATTTCACCATCACTATGAATCGTAATGTATTCAATTTTTTTTTTTTTTAATTAATTAATTTATTTATTTTTGGCTGTGTTGGGTCTTTGTTTCTGTGCGAGGGTTTTCTCTAGTGGCAAGCGGGGGCCACTCTTCATCGCGGTGCGTGGGCCTCTCACTGTCGCGGCCTCTCTTGTTGCGGAGCACAGGCTCCAGATGCGCAGGCTCAGTAGTTGTGGCTCATGGGCCTAGTTGCTCCACGGCATGTGGGATCCTCCCAGAGCAGGGCTCGAGCCCATGTCCCCTGCATTGGCAGGCAGATTCTCAACCACTGCGCCACCAGGGAAGCCCCTCAATTTTTATTGGATATTTATTTTTCCCAGTTTTTGTAGACCATAGACAATGCTGTGATATGTTTCTTTGCAACCTTACAGCTCATTTCTTCCCCAGTGGTTACTATTTCATTAAGATCAGTTCCAAAGAGTAAGGGGTGAACAGGAATGCACGGTTTAAATGGTTTGTTGAAGCAGGGCCAAATCCCCCTCCCCGCTCACGCCCGCAAAGGCTGTGCCAGCTTACTGTGAACCTGGCCACGGATGAGAGTACTCATTTCTATTTGTAAAACTTTGATGTAATATTAGATAGATGCGCTTAAAGGATAAACAAGGCACCATTCTTCTCTGTGGGTGACTGACCCAAATCCGTTATGGTGAAGGACAAGCAGTGACTTTCGGAATAGAGAGGGGAGAGACCAATCAGACACTGACGTACAGTTAATTGTGTGGTCCAAGCACAGATGACAATGACAGCTCTCATGTATGGAGCCCTTACTGCGGGTCAGAAGTTCTCCACAGTGTTCTCAAACCGTGTGATTTAATCTTCACGGCAGCGTTTTGAGGTGGGGACCCTTTAGCCCATTTTACAGATGCAGAAACAGAGGACTTTAGAGAAGTTATGTAATTTGTCCAAAAAAGCACACATTAGGCTACCGTTTGGCAGAGTTGGAAGCTGAACCCAGGCGCTCTGACTCTCAGGTTCTTGCTCTTGTCCTGGGGTACTGGAGATGGAGCTGGAAACGTGGATGCAGGAGCCACCATGCAGACGAAGTGAGACCAGGCCTGGTGGCTGGCTGGTCTCGCGGGGAAGGCCGACAGGGTTTCTAGCTTGTTGGAATAGAAGGCACAGCTTTGGCAGCAGACATAGGGAAGCAGAGAGGGGGAACCCATGTAGAGCGAGTGTGCCGATTCAGATGGTATATATGGGGCGATAGAGACTGGGGCTGGAGATCTCCCAGGAGATACAGGCGATCTCCCTTAGCCTGTTTTATGGCCTGTATGCATCATCCTGCTTAATCCTTTCACCGCCCTGTGATGTAGGACTTGTTCTTACCCCCATTTTATAGCTGCAGAAACTGAGGCCCAGAGAGCTTGAATAACTCAGTCCTTGAGTATCACAGCCAGAATCAGACCCCAGGCAGCCAGATTCCTGGTCTGGGCCAAAGCCGATGGGAAGGAGAACTCAGTGGAGAGTTTGCACCCTAGGAGCCACTGTTGGAAGTGGTCTCTCCGTCTTGAACTTTGTAGCGATTACTGTCTGTAGACTTCATCTGGCAGTTAATCATGTATTCCCCGTGACGCAGCTCTCATTGTTGTCCTGACATGTTATTTTGATCATGTATTGTAATTTAACTTCTTGTGCTGGGCAGACAACTGAGCCTTGATAGCCCCCTGACCCAGCCCCCAAACATGTGCACCACAGTTCCTCAGAGGGGGGACTCGATAAATGTTTGACTGAATTTCATTTGAGGGGTCTTACCCTGGAGACTTTAGACAGTGACATTTGGGGAGGGACAGGGGGCGGGAAGGAAGGCGGGCACAGCGCCTAGGATTGTGATCAGATGGACTTGGGAGAACAGAGAGGAGATTGAGCACTAGAAAGCATCTCTTTTGCACCGGTGATGGAAGGACAGAAGGGGTGTCTCGGCCGCCTGCGTAAGCCCCTCTTCTCCTGTCTCCTTCCTCCGTGGGGATGTCCCCTGCGTTCAGGTTGTACTACCAGGGCTCACTTGGCTTTGTACTTCCCTCCTAACCAGGATTTGCTGAGTGCAATTGTAACCCTGTATTTCCAGCTGGGCTTTGTCGTGGGAGGCTTTCCAGATCTTCTCATGTTTCCCATTGGAGCTGTTGGAAGAGTGGTACTCAGTAGTATTGGGTACCATGAAGGGAGGAGACTTGGGTTCCAGATACAGGTGGCTGCATCACTTACTGACCATGGCCTTGGGTAGAGGACTTTGCTTCTCTGAGCCTCAATTTCCACATCTGTAAGCTAGCAGTACTTACTTGTGAGGTTTATAAGAGCCTGGATGGAAATGCTTAGGAAAGAGTGCTGGGCCTGGTGAGGGCTCCATCAACGTTGGCTGGTCTTAGAGTTGGATATCTTCGGGAGTGTATCTAGAGGCCTCCCACTCTGTTGAACACCAAGGTGAAAGGCCAGTGTGTTCCTTTCTTTTCTTGTGTTTACGGCAGACGTTTCACCACTTTGACTCTTGGACACTTTTCATGGATGGTTTGGTCCTAATCATTAGCTCCTCTCCTGGTCTCCTGAGCATTTCCAAAGCACCTCATTCCGCCCCCTTTCTCAGAAGGAAGTGTGGCCCTCAGACCTTGGACCACTCCGAGCCTGGTCATCGTCCTCATCTTTGTTTACCACGGTGATGATGATTATTAAATTTATTTATTTTTGGCTGCATTGGGTCTTCGTTGCTGCATGCAGGCTTTTGCTAGTTGCGGTGAGTGGGGGTTACTCTTTGTTGTGGTGCGCGGGCTTCTCTTTGCGGTGGCTTCCCGTTACGGAGCACGGGCTCTAGGCGCGCGGGCTTCAGCAGTTGCTGCGCGTGGGCTCAATAGTTGTGGCTCACGGGCTCTAGAGCACAGGCTCAGCATTGTGGCGCACGGGCTTAGCTGCTCCGCGGCGTGTGGGATCTTCCCAGACCAGGGCTCGAACCCGTGTCCCCTGCATCGGCAGGCAGATTCTCACCCACTGCGCCACCAGGGAAGTCCCGATTATTATTATTAATATTTTTATTTTGTAAGAATTAACTGGAACTTCTTCTTCAGTCATTTCATCAGTCATTCAACTTTTTTGTTTTCTTTTGAGGTGGGAGACAGATTACTTTGAGGCAGTGGGTCAGATGGCGGTGGCTGGCTGGGTGACCGCATCCCCGCTGAGTCAGCTGTCTGCTCAGACATCTGCAAGCTGAAGTACGCTGATGACTCGTCACCAGCCAGCGTCACGTTAACTTGAAATTCCATTTCTGCTCCTCAGCTGTGGGAGCTTGGATGGCTTTGTGGGTTGTTGGAAAGCACTCCAAGTATTGTTATCGATCGGATTATGGAGCCTGGAATTGTCGGTTATCCCCTGAAGTGACGTTTTCCATTTGAGACCGAGGCATAAAATTGTGAAATGGGATGGTTCAAAAAGGTGGGATTCGATGCTGTCAGTTTTTAGAAAGGGAATGCCAGGCTCTGACAAAGTCATTGACTCACAGAGGTTCTCCAGCAGTTGGCAAAGCCGGGACAAGGTTTGTTCTTCCTACGGATTGGTCATCCAGCACCCACCCCCCTGGGTCTTATTGCCCTTCTGCTAAAATTATCTGGTCAGCTATTTGTTTGGGGTCTCCTTCCTTGAGTGGAGAGGCAATCTCAATGTCAGGGATGGTGGCTGCCTCAAGGCGCCCTTGGCCCCTCCTCCTGATTCATTGTATCCCTGAATCACACTGTAGCCTTGGAAAAGAAGTCTGTTCAGTGTGTTTGTTCTCTCTGATATCTGTATGTTCTGTACATCATCCATCTTGGGTGATGGATAAGGTGCCATACGGGGTTACTTTGCCTCCCTACCGTAACATACATGATGAAAGAATAACGCTTAGTAAATGAGGATGTTTATCTTATTATGCTCTAACAATTTTAACTTTCTTGTTGTTGTGTTTTGACTTC
This sequence comes from Neophocaena asiaeorientalis asiaeorientalis, assembly GCF_003031525.2. Taxonomy (NCBI): domain Eukaryota; kingdom Metazoa; phylum Chordata; class Mammalia; order Artiodactyla; family Phocoenidae; genus Neophocaena; species Neophocaena asiaeorientalis. Next base: position 9,653,720 of record NW_020173397.1, read on the forward strand.
TTTAAATTGGGCATGAGCTTAGAAGATGACTTGAGGATGGGGGGCAGGGGCGGGGGCTGGTATTATTTGCTTGAACAAAGAGTTTGGCCTCTCTGGTTTTATTCCTTTAAGTCATTTGTATTTCACCTCAAAGGCCTGTAGTAAGAAGGCTTTTGTTCCTAGTTGGAATATTGGGACCCATAGAATTCTCTAGAAGAGAGCTTTGGCCCAGCTGTGGTGGGACTTGGTGCTTCATCCCACAGAGTGATTCCTGTAAACAGCACTTATAAGCCCTAGTTTAAGACCATTGGTTTTTTTCAAAAGTTATTTTCATTTTTTTCCCCCTTTTTATTCTTTTTTAATTTTTTTCTTCCCTTTCCAATAATGGAGGACTCTTCCTTTTTACAGTTGAAGCCACTACCTTCTTCTTACTTATAAAGCCGGCAGAAATCATCATTTGACAAGGCATCTCAAAGAATTGCAGTTAATATTGTGACCTAGTTGGTTTCTTCATTTTAAAAAAAGTTGTTTTATTCCTCCCCCATATCAGCTATGTATGCTGATTATGTAATCGTAACTTCTCCCAGAAAATATGGATCCCATCTATTCCTACGACACCGTCTGGTTTCACTGTGGTGTGTCACTTCCCACAGAATGTTACCGCCGGGGAAACTGAGGCTTGGGTTTGCTACTCTCCCTTCTGCTGCGCGACCCGCCATGGTCAAAAATTACAGTGATAAGTTTCTTGTTAGTGGCGTCATCACTCTGAATGTGATTCTTGTTCTCATCTAATAGAGAGCCTTGGTAACCCACAACCCACTTCCAGCTTTTGAGCAGATACATAGGGATGAACTCTCTAGAGTGAAGATGAAATAATATCATTTGTTTACCACCTTGAGTTGTTCACCACGGGCTGTGAAAAATATGTTCTCAATTTAAAAGTTCGAAAAACAAGTGTACCAGCTATCACAAAGCTCTCCCCTCCAAGTAAACATGTTTATAGAACAAGACTCAAAACAAAATACTTGATCACGATAAGCCCAGCCAATGAAAAGAAAGTAAACATGTTTACCCACAAAAGCCTTTATAAAGAGCCCAGGTGGCAGCCAGCTCTCTGCTCACTTGACTGTTCCTCCCGGGAGCAACTGAGGCTCCCCTGGGCCTCAAGGACAGAGACACCACTCACCCTGCCAGTAGGCGGCTCACCTTTATAAGCCCTGCTCTCTTAGCTCAGCCCAGTTTGCCAATGAGGAGGGAAGGTTTGTATTTTGTGCCACTGAACGGAACCACGCGTGGAAGGTATTTGTGAAATTGAGCCTGGAGTTCCCGTGATTCTTAAATAGCAACTTGTCATAGGTAGAGTGCCAAGTAGGCTTATGGGGAATCTTTCTGGCTCCCTGAAAGAACCCAGATTAGTATCACATGTAATGACCTTCTGTGTCCTGGGCACTGTAGCGTAGACATCCAGGCTATAAACCATGAATTACACCCAAGCCTGGCCTCACCCAGACCACTCTGGTGAAGGAACCAAAGGGCTCGAGCAGGAAGTTGGTAGAAAAGACAGGGGTATATACCTGAGTGATACAGGGGTTTTCAGGGTACGTGGAGTGAGCCTTCAGTGCTGTAAAAGAGAGGAAGGTTAGAAGGGGGATGACAAATTGTGCGTGTGGCCAAGAGTTAAGGACTTGAGGGATGGTGCCTTGTGTCTGTGCAGGAGCAAATTCAGGAGAGAGGGCCCAGTCCTAGGTGGCTCTGTGGGAGGTTGTCAGTGAATTAAAGAATTCAAAGTCTTTATTCGAGGTGGAGCAGTTCTAAGCGATGGTGAGATCGAAGTTTTGGCCATGCCCTCAGGTGTAGAGCAAGTAGTTCTGGTTAATTAGCACTTAATGAGCCCTTACGCTGATGGGCAGATATTATCCCAATTTTGGGGTATGGAGGAATTTGCCCAAGGTTATAGCCAGTAAGTAGCATAGCTAGGATGGGACATGGGAAGTCTGTTCCATAGCCTGTGCTCTCAACTACTGCCCTATACTGCTTCTCAAATAGACTGGAAGCTTTTAGGGTAAGAAAGTTAAGATAACCAGGTGTGTATTCACTCAGTGAATGGTTTTTTATTTATTTATTTTTTGAGTGGTACCTTATCTATGCCAGGTCTGATGTAAGCCTTGGCCAGGCTGTTGGAAGGACCGTCTTCATGGCTGTTGAGGTCGACAGAAGTGGCCACAGTGAAGGGATGTAGACCGAAATTGTGAACCAGATACTAAAACAGCTGAGAAAGGTGTAGAAGAGCATCCTTGCCATTTAAAGGCAAAAGCCATGTGGCTGGGTTGGGAGCAGTGGTCGCCTCACACACGGTCATCAGAAGAAGGGTTTTCAAGGATCAGGGAAGCGCAGTGGGGAGGGACAGTGGTGTTCTCCTTGGGGGTAGATGGCAGGCAAGGTAGACTGTTAGCAGAGCCAGAACTTGGCTCTAAGAAAAGGAATTAAAGAAAGGCCAACTCTTCCTTCTTTGTTTGCCTGAGGTCAAGGGATATTGAGTGAATGGCTTCTGGGAAAGGTGAAAGGGACATCTTTAAGGAAAGAGGAAAGTCTCCAGATGGTTCATGATGTTGGTCTCGGAGGGCGGTGGGAAGAAGTGAGCCCTGGGACCAAGATGAAGGATGAAATGGGATTCTAGGACGGCCGGGAGGCAACAGGATGAGGGTACATCTACTCCTTGAAGAGGGGGTGACAGTTAAGTCACTCATTGTCTTTGGCAGGGTTCAGACAGAAGCTGGGTTCTTACTGGGGAGATGGGGAGAGGCAGACAGATGCAGCAGGAGGGCCAGCCTTCAAGTTTTAAATGGAATGTTTAGGGGATTTTTAGTGAAGAAGAGGAATGAACAAACAAAACAGGTTTCTGGTTAAGCCTCAGTGAACTAGGAAAGTAATTACAGACACCATATTCCCCGTGTGTTCTTATTAATCTAATGGGTTTACTTAAAAACCTGTTTTTGAACAGAGATATCAGTAAGTGCTCTGGTGAGTTGAAAGAAATCTTATTAGTGAAAGTTAAGTAAAAGTAATAGTGATTACTTCTAGGGAACTTAATTGAAACGAACTCCAGTGGGCGCACTGAAGCCACCGACGTTGCTGTGGTGACCCATTTGGTTAAATCTGGGTGACCATTTTGACTAGAACTTTAGAACTTAGCTGCTGAGATAGATGCCCATCTAGGGTACATTTGAGGTTACGATTATTTTAAAAGCAGAAGTATTATTTGTTCTTCTCCGAGCCTTATTCATTGAGGCCGATTGGCATTTTATTTGTGAGCTGACAACACACACCATTTTCCGCAGCCGAAGTGCTTTTTGAACTGGGTTCAACATTGTCAGAAAGTTATTCACAGGAGTTGGTGATGGAGCCTGCTCCACCCACTTCTGTTCTCTTTCTATTTTGGTGCTATTTGCAACAAAGGAGAAACTAAGTTAGTAAATTAGAGAAGGATTGAAGCTCTCACAAATGCTCCCCTTCCTATCAGGTTGTGTAACGGATTAGACAGAGTGGGCCCGCTCTTCCTGTGGCTCAGGGACCTGAAGGAACACGGGTGCAAACCCCCTGAGATGGCCTTGGCCGTGTCCTCCCAGGTCTCCTGACCTACCTGATGGAGCTACATGAAGAAACCTATAAAGATGTATATGTATATGTGTATACTCATATGTACATGTCTATTTGTGTGTGCATATGAGTGTGTATGTACACATACACTTACTTATGTTGTGTGGGTCTAAAAAATTCCACATATAGCATTCTCAAGCCAAGGGAAATCTAGTGGAGAAGCCACTGAGTTTGAGTTTTGTGTCAGGGTCCCGGTAGGAAATAGGTGGCTTGTCCCTTTCCTGGGTCTGAGACGACAAAGGGGGGGCACATGGTGGAGCCTGGATACAGTAGCTGTAGGGAGACGACTGCCCCGCAGGAGCTGTGATCCTTCATAGTCAACCTCCGGTGCCCCGGTGATAAATGCCCCGTCTTCTCTGTCCTCCTGAGATGAGACCTCCATTGGTTGTACCAGCTGGAAGCCAGAAGACAAGGGTACCTGCTGATGCATCCACGCAGGGGGGCCTTCCAAGACACACAGAGCAAGGTGGAGGGTTGGGGCAGCATGGCAGATGGAGGATCTGGAGGAACAAAAGGAAAACCATCCGGTCCATTTTGTTCTGTGACCTCCTTTGGGTATGACACTGCCAGATGCATGGGAAAGGTTAATGTGGGACAAGAGGCCCCAGGTCTTCAGGATGGTAAGGAAGCATCTAGCTTTACTTCCCAAAGCGTGGTGCCTGGACCAGTAGCACCAGCATCACATGGGAACTTGCTGGAGATTTTCAGGCCCCGCCCTGTACCTACTGAATGAGACACTCCAGGGGAGGGGCCCAGGAATCTGTGTTTGCTTAGCCCTCCCCGGCGTTCTGCTGCTCGTTCAAGACTGAGAACCACAGCTGGATGTCTTGAGGTTTTGGGTGGCCAGCAAAGTATGCCAGTTTGCTAACATGGCCACTGTTACCTTGCTTGGAAATGCCAGGGACGAGCATGTTGTCTGTTTGAATCCCCTGCTTGGAAACTCTGCACGCTCCCCGTCCTTTTTATTTTTCGGATAGGCACTCTTCAAAAGAAATGGAATAATGGATGACACGTAGGCCATGGGGGCTCATACCCCAGGCAGTTCATGCCTTTAATTTCCAAGTGCTCCTCTGAGCCATGCCAGGAAGTACCCGGCAGGGCCCAGACTTTAGAGGTTGTTTTTGAAAAACAGATGCAAATACTGCCTGTGCTGTTGTTGTTTTCCCGGTGCCTGGCAGTGTTTGGTAAACAACTTGATTGCTAGGTCTTGGCCTCAGGGAACCACAGCTGCTCTTTCCAGCTCCCTGCAGACTTGTGCCGAGCAAGGATTGCTGCAGGGAAAAATAAAGAGGGGAGAACAAAACAAGAGAACAGCACTGTTGTTTTGTGGCTGCCTCTACCTGTTTTCCTGGAGCTGTTTTGCAACCACAGGCCCTGAGTTTTGATTCCTTACTTGAAAACACAAGGCAAGACCCCACGGCACCCCAGGCCTCTTTCTCTTTGGTCAGAGGGGGGAGTGGCCGCCGCGGGACTCGGAAAGCCTGTTGTAGTAGCCACTGGAAGGATCTCTGCATTTTTAAATATGTAAATTGAAAAAGGAGAAAGCTTCATTCTTTCTAATGACCCCCAAGATGGTAATCTGGCTTTTCAAATCTCCGGGAAAACAGATTGAATATGGCACAATTAATGGTTCAGCACTTCTAGGCTTTTCTCTAAAATATTTTAATGGGCTTTTAATTTATTGCAGCTCCTGACTAGCAGGGTTGAGGCAGGGTTGCTGCTGACCCACTGGGCCAAGGTGCTCTCTGGGGCTGTAAGTGAAGTGGAAAAGAACAAAGGCCAGCTGGAGTGTCAGTCGGGACCTCCCCAGGCTGAGCCCCTGGAGCTCACTGGGTTCCTGGCCCTGCAGTGGCGCAGCACTCTTCAGAGTAGAGGCAAGGGCACAACTTCATCAGAGTTCCCTGGAGTATCTGGTAGAAATGCAGATTGATAATCTCTGGGCAGGAGCCTGCATTTCGAGCTGGTGCCCTCGTTCCATATCAAGGTTGCGGTCCAGGACCTTGGTGATTGACAGCCAGTGAGACCGAGTAAGCCAAGGTGGGAAGCAAGTGATGGTGTTGCCGGACTTTTTTTTTTTTTTTTAATTTTGAGACCTGCATGTCATTTTAAAGCATTCACTTTTCATTTACTCCAAAGTTCTCCATTATTTTCACTCCCCCTTCCTTCTTAGATCAAGCAACCTTCTTCCTAAAATCCTTTTCTTTGGGCCTGAAATGCATCTTTCTGAATGTCCTTGTAGAGAGGTGATAAACTTTTGTTTGTCTGAAAAGATCTTTTTATTTCACCCTCATTTTTGAAAGGTAATTTTTCTGGGCATACAATTCTAGGTAGATAGTTTTTGCCTCTGGACAGTGTACTGGATCATTTATTTGGATAGTATCTTCTCTTCTGGTGGGTTTTTTGTTTTTTTTTTTCCTTTTAAATTTCAGTTGCTTTGTTTTTCATTTTTAGAGGTCAGAGTTTTGGTTAGAGTTATAGAACTTGATTTTATAGTATATATGCGTGTATTTTATATATGTATATGCTATGTATTTTTTAGTATATGTACTATGAACACCTAAAAAGCTATAGTATAGTATATAGTTTGTGGTATTTTGGTTAGAGTTATACAGCTTATATTTTATAGTATATGTGCATGTATTGTAGTGTGTATATATATATAGTATGTATTTTATAGTATATGTACTATAAATGCATATTAAAAACTATAGTATCTGTAGTTTATATAGTATTTTGGTTACAATTACAGAGCTTGTATTTTATATATATGTGTATATGTGTATGTATGTATTATATGTATGTGTGTATAGAGTGTATTTATAGTATATATACTATAAGTCCATATAAAAACTACAGTATATGTCATTCATATAGTATTTTGGTTAGAGTTATAGAGCTCGGTGGAGATGGAATTCCGCATTGGGTCAGTTGGATTCTTAACAGAACATACAAGCGAAACCAGAAAAATTCCACACACCACGGTGATAGTTTATCCCTGATTCTTGGATATGCCTGGGGACTGTAATGTTTTAGGAAGTCAAACCGGACAGCACTAATGATACTCTTAAGCGTTGATTGACCAACTTACACCTTAGCTAGAAGCCAGACGCTGCTCCCATGCTGAACAGAAGCGTGATTCCTCCCTCCTCACTGCTGTTCTTTGGTGTGTCTTTCCTGTTTCATCCGCCTGTAAGCCTTTGACCGTGATGTCCTGAACTGATGGGATCCCTTTTCCACCCCATCTTCCAGTTCCTTCCAAAACTTGCCCAAGATAATCGCTCTCAAAAGCCCTTAACTGCCCAGACACCTACTGTGTTTTCCTGTGTCCACTCGTGCAGCTTCTCTGTGCTTCCGAATCCCTGTAGAATTGCAGACCTGAGCCGTGGCGTAACCCTAGCCATAATTTGTTACATGGGTTGCAAGGGTTCTTTTTCTTGTCTTTTTTTTAATGTGTACTATTAAAGGGTTAGCTGCTGTCTTTGAAAAATGAGGAAATTTCCCAAAATAGTCATCTGGATTTCTGCCTTTGTTCGTGGAATTGAAAGCTCCTGTAGCCCTGGGTTCACGTTGCCACGTGGCAATAATGGGCTTGTGGAGCCACTGGCTGCCCTCTTAGCTGAGAAAGCCCGGGCCCTCCAGTCTGCCGCCTCCCTCCTCACTCCCTGTACCTTATACCTGGCCTGCCTCGTTCACTTGCATTGTCTGCCTGGTCATTGTGGGACGCCTTAGCTTTCCCCGTATGAACAAGGAAGCTCAGGTCGGAAAGGTTAAGTATCTACAAGGCCTTGCAACCAAAACTCACTCAGGCAAGCTGCAGTCAGAAGAGTGTCTAGTGCAAGGTAGGCACACACAATTTTTTTTTTTTTTTTTTTTTTTTTTGCGGTACGCGGGCCTCTCACTGTTGTGGCCTCTCCCGTTGCGGAGCACAGGCTCCGGACGCGCAGGCCCAGCGGCCATGGCTCACGGGCCAAGCCGCTCCGCGGCATGTGGGATCTTTCCGGACCAGGGCACGAACCCGTGTCCCCTGCATCATTAGGCGGACTCTCAACCACTGCGCCACCAGGGAAGCCCTCAGCGCCTTTCTTTTTGCTACGTGATGTTGACTTAGTAGCTTTGCACAGCTTCTGTGAGCCTTGGAAATGCTTCTTGGGTGTTAAGGCTACTTGAAGTTTGGACGATGGGGCTTTATCATTTGGACACAAACTGTGATTGGCAGTATCCACCTTCCTTGGCATTTTGGTAGAGATACAGAATCTCAGGCCCAGTTCCAGACCAATGAATCAGTGTCTGTGGGGATGGGACCCAGGAATCTGTATTTGAAAAAGCTCTTCAAGTTATTCTTCCGCGTACTAAAGTTTGAGAAACACTCATCTATAGTACACGTGGGCACTGTTCCATAGGAGTTGGAGCTGTACTCTTGGGACAGGAATGGAAGCCTTCCTTGGGCACCCAGTGAATGTTGTCAGCTGCCGAGGGCGCAGGTGCACTAAGGCTTGGCACTAGTGCCAGGGTGAGAATTCTTCTGCTCAGGTGCACGACCCTCTGCCCACAGCTCAGCTCTGGTATTGATGGCAGATCAGCAGAGGAGTGATTTGTGTTAAAAACCTTCTTTTTAATCCGGAAGCTAATAGTTTAGGTTATTTGGAATAAGTGTGCTTTAACCAAAAAGACAAAGATGCTGAGAGGAAGAAGGGACGTGGAGAGCATCAGTTAATGACCTGACCTTGCAGATGAAAGAACTGGGATCCTGAGGCATTAAGTGGCTTTCCTGGAGCCACACAAGTGACTGATGACAATACTGGGTCCAGGATTCAGGCTTCTCCACTCGGATGTCTACACGTTACGTAGTATGTTTTCTCTTGATGGAAATATCTCCAAGTCTTCCTTCTTCTGTAATTCATAAACATTTGTAGAATTATTTTGGAGGAAAATGACTGTGGTTACCTCTCTTCCCAGTTTGGATGTTCACTGTTATGTTTGAAATAATTTTATTTTCATATGTTTTTATCTTCTGGAAAAGAGAGTTACTTAATAGGAATCAATACGTTTATCCATGTCAGATTTGAGCTAAAGCAGCTTATTGTTACCTGGGCACTTGATAATTGGACAAAAAATATTTTTGTAATGCCAAACTACATAAAATATTTGGCACAAAGTCTGCAATAAACAACAACCTTTCAGGGTATGTGTTCAAGTAATTGGTAACTGTATCTTTCAAAACATTATTTCCGGTTCATATTTTACAGCATCGCACTTGATATATTGACATACCCTCGTTTGAAAGGTGTTTTCCCCTACCTCTAGATTCTATGTCTGTCGTGCTGTTTTCAAGTTTAAGGAAGTGGTGGTTTTAGAAGTTACATCTTAGCTGTGTGTAAAAAAAAAAAAAAAATTTTGTATTGCAGTGTCCCAGGAGCTTTTGCTGACAATTCCAGTTTCCGAACGAAACATTTGGGCAATGGTGAGGGCTTCAGTCCCTTGTCTGATTTGCTGTCAACCATGAACGGACGGATGTGATGCATGCTGGCCAAAAGGGTGAGTGACATTTACGATTATTCGTCTGAAAGTTCATAAGACTAAATGTTGGCTGAAGGGGTCCTGCACGGTGCAGGAAACTGAAAAAAGATCCCAAATTCATCAGAACAATGACACTGAAGATGAGAGGCTCTCGTTTCGAAAGAAGAGTCACCCTGTCATTGTTTAGTGGTATAACCTTTTTGGATAACTTGGGCGATGATCTTAGGATTTATAAAAGACATAATAGGACACGGAAGAACTTTTTTTGTCTGTGTGATTCTTTTACGCATACACCGAAGGGTGGCCTACCTAGATTATGAGCTACGTGCGCGGTTGAAAGAGTAATTGCTTTTCTGGTCCCATTAAAACTTGGTGATAAAATGAACCACCTTGAAATAAGACAATAATAACCTCATCTTGAGTTGTGGGTGGTGGTGGGAGATTTAAGTCTGATTTGTTCATTGAGGAAGTCCCATCGCAAGCCTTCCACATGACTGGGGCTCTTGAAAAAGTTAAAAGGTTGGGAACTGTGGACTCTCAGATTTTCAGAAAGACTCGTGAGCATTTTTTTCTAGCATAGTTCTCCTCATCAGGTTATTCACTGTAATTTTTAGGGGGAAGTTAGAAGGGACGTGATGCTCTTTTTCTGTAGATTTGATGGCGTCTGTCATGTTCTTCAGAACTCACGGGCTCCCCTGTAGTAATGAATGAACAATTGTGACTCGCCTTTATCAGAGACAAGAATTGGTTGAGGCCAGGTGTTTTGGGTAAAAACTCTGACATCATTCAATGGGAGCTTTGTCATAAAACGAGGTCAGCTTTATAGGGAACCATTTGGTTTCAGTTTTGTAGTGAATGGCATTTAATGATAAGAACCATTGGCATAAACTCATCTTGTTTGTCTTAGTGGAGTTGTATTTGAAACAGATTCTATTTAATGGAGGGAAGTCTAGGGGAGTAGAAAGAGCACTGTATTAGAAATTGGGAGACCTGATAGCTAGCTGACATGGGGCAAGTTGGTCTGTTTTGATTTCCTATGTTTCAAATAAAGCAGGTAGGTTAGAGTGTCGTGTTTGTCAGTGCTAACAAGGCCCTAGAAGTTGGCTGTTTAAATCCCCTCACTTTACAGATGGAGAATCTGCAGCGCAGAGAGTCTGATGGAGATGTCTATGTCCCTGGGCTAGGTCCGAGCTGTATCCCAGGTTATTTTATCCTCGGGGATTCTCTCTAGCTTATCTCAATTACAGAGATTGTGACATCCAAGCCCCGCAATTCTGTAAACCTTCTTTGCTGATATGTGTCTCTTTAAGATGTTGTTTTGCATTTTGCTGTTTGGGCCAGCTTTTTAAAGATTTTACAGTTAGAGGTCATTTTGACAAATCCTTCCCATTTCATAGATGAAAAGAGCCCTGCCGGAGCAACCAGCCCGAATATCAGGCTCAAAGAGCCCGTGGGCTTTAAAATTCACTTCCACTTAGGCTAGTTTGGTATCTGACTACTTGTCCTTTGCATTTCATTCTGCTGGAGCTGGAGATGGAGGAAAAACAGAGTCTTGTATCTTCCTTACAGTATTCTTTCATGGCAAGAAATAAAGCAAGTAGAAACCTGTAACACATAAGGCAAGGGTGTATACCATGAAAATTAATAGTTAATGGACTCATGGAATTTTAGATCTGTTAGGGTGCTTTGATCATCTTATGGGGTGGTCCTGGGCAAGTCCTGTGCTTCTTTCTCCTGTGAAGTTCTCCTGAGGTTTTCTTTTGCTAACCAGCTATGATAGACTTCTCTGAGTGGTCTGTAGACCAGTGAGCAGATAGCAGACATTATAAAAAGTTATATCTTTGGGGATCCAGGTAGAGTTGAGAACAAAGCCTGGGTCTGTCTCGTGTAAACATGAGAATTCAAAGAAGTGGTTGGAATTCTGCTGAAGGTATTGAAATAGCAACAAACTCAGGTTTGAGGTTACCTGTCATCTCTGTCTTCAGTACTGAGAGAGTCTGACTCAATGTCACTGTCATAAATTGATGTATGAAATTGAACAAAACCACATGAATGGATTTATTGAAGACTAGGCTCGTTTTATTCATTAATTTCATTTGGGTAAGGCCTGCTGTGTGAAAAATCAATCTGAAGAGCTGTAATGAAAATGATACCTCTTGAGTTGATAAAATACAGTTAGGCCCAGTCGATTACCAGTTTTTTCTAAATAAGGAAATGCTTTGTATTTATCCGATTGTAATCAGTTTGCCTTCGCTGTATTTTTAGTAGGAAGTGGAGATCCCTGAAATCTGATGAACTGGAGTATGTGTTCTGATTCTTTATGATTGTTTATCCTCAGAGTACACCTTCGAGGTTCGATTAAAGGACTGATTCTCTTCCTCTGTGATGCACTAACCTGGCCTGCGATGCATTGTATATCTGATAGCTAGTTAATCCTTCTGTTGTCAAAAACGTATTCATAGTCCTACGGCTTTCAGAACTTTACAGTTGATCGAGTAACCAAAAGAAGCATCAGTTAATTGTTACCGCTGATACCTTGGAGTCTCTAGGCACGAAATCAACTCCAATAATGAGTGAAATGTTTCATGGTAAGTGACCTCGTGATAGAACAAGGTCCCAGTCCCAGCAGTAGACAGCTAGAACGACAGATCTCCTCACTCCGGTGCAAAGAAACAAAGCCCTATGATAAAAGGTTTACGCAAGTAGATCATCGCGGCAGAATTTCAAGTTCAGAAAATGAGTAGTTAGGTAATGTACTCAATTTATGTTGGTGATAACCATGCTTGCATAATAAATTAGCTCAGGGGCAGGATACAGAGAAAGAAGGGCTGAGCACTTGAGGTGTCTCTTTGTGATGTGATTCTTTAACGCCCTCGCCAGCAGGGAATTAGAGTTGGCTCCTGTCTCCCCCGGCGTGAAGCTTTAGTTGATGTTGGTACCTATCTGATGCACATCACGAGACTCCAGGAGTGAAGACCGCCTAAGTCTGTGCATATTTAATAGGCAGTTAGCCACAGTGTTGTTAATAAATGTGACAATAACAGTCTGGATTTGCATAGAGTTTTCTCTAGAAAAGTTGACTGTAGACGGCAAATACGTTGGCTTGTTTGTCAGCCTGTGCCTCGGCGTTGCATTGTTCCTCCCAGTAAACTGTCGGTTGCTGGTGGATCTGGGATAAGAGTATAAGACAAAACAGCATTGTTTTGTCACTGGTTGTTTTTCCTTATTTGCCTACAGTTCCTCTTTGGGTCTCTCTCGTAAACAAATGCCTAGCTTTTGACCTACTAGAAAGAGGTAAAAACACAGAAAATAATCCTTCTCATTTAAGGCTTGATAGTGGGCTACTTGGTGGCTGGAAGTTCCTGGATATTTTTATAAAACTGAAGACTGTGGATTTTGGTCATTGGTTTTGGGGTGGGGTGTGGCAGTGGTGCAGCTTCCGGGAGGAGGTGGGGCAGGTAGCAGGCATCTGGGAACAGGAAGGCTTGCAGGTGGGCTCCCCTTCTCAGCCGCCTTGTGCGGGAAGCTGTCAGTGGGCCAAGCCACTTTGTCGTGCTGAAACTTCCAGTCCCTGAAATTTTGACTTTGAAAAGTAATTTTAACAATTTAATAAACTACATAATATGTTTTATAAGCTGGAGCGAATGATCTTAAGTTTTTTGGTCTCTTTCCTAACACAATGAACCTAATATTGGTAAAAATACAGATCTTCACTCACGCCATAAAGACAGCCTAGATTTAATAAGCAGTTATGAGTGCTGGCAGCTGCCTATCAGATTGTATAACTTGGACTCCAGCACGGGAAGACAGTGTCAACTTACATTTTATCTGGGAAGTATTTTTGAGGCGTTTATTTTGCTTCTCTCTCTCCAGTCCCTAACCTAATACAAGTAATGTAATTGGCTGACTATTTTCCACATAGCTAATTGGCTAGGGGCCAAGGGGGAAACCATTGTCTGGCTTGATGATGATCAGAAATTAACATGACATTTATGTGGAGGTAATGGAATATATTAGTAATGCGGTAATTCAGGATGGTGAGAGGAAGAGTGTCCATCCTTCCCCACCCCTAAGCCGTGGGAGGAGTTCTGATGATGGTGAAAGAACCTCCAAGCCCCCTTCCCTCCCACAGCCCCCACCCAGTACCTCACAGCAGTGGCTAGCCAGTCTCTATGTCACGTTTACTGTTAAATTCTTCCCATAGAACTGTAAGACAAGCTAATGAATTATTCCATTTGTCAATTCAAAAAGAAAATCTGCCAACTACTACTGTAAGATTAAATTCCAATTAGAAGATTGCATTTAATTCGGAAGCTGTAACATTGTTTTAATGAATTCTCTTGGAGGTGACAGTTTATGTGAGATATATTTATATGGTGTAGGTAGATATCAATTCATTGGATAATGTTAAACATGTTACTTCATATATATTAGCTGTGAAATTTAGTTCTTCTCTAGTTATGTCCCCAAGGAGGTAGAGTCAGATGAGAAAACATATCTTCAAAGAAAGAACCCTTTCTGTCCTTTCAGATACTTGCTCTAAAACAGCCTTTTCTCACTTTTATTTAAAAAAAAAAAATCTGTTAAATTTCTGCATTAACTGAATTTATGATTCTTGGTGTATGCTATTTATAAAATTGAATATAGGTTTTATGATATAGGAAATTAGTCTAGGAATGAGAATATGATCCAATTTTGTAATAAAGGTAATCTGCATTTATATTGCAGATATTTTCCATTTCTCTCTAAGCCCCTTATGGGATTATACACACATTTTTCTGGACATACAAATTCACTGTAAACTTTTAATGTAGCGGGCAGGCTTTTGTTCCCCTGACCTCGGCACAAAGCATCGAATCCTTTGCCTAAATCAAAAGTGGCAAACATTCTTGACAGACTTTCGATTTTATAATTCCCCCACCCCTGCCCATCCCTACGCCCCTGGCAGACATCACTAATTGATCACATTCTCTCCTCTGCTCAGTGTGGGTGTGGCCTCAGAATTTCTCCACTTAAATTCTTGGAGGCGAGCTTACCAATTCACCACTTACATGAGTGTGGTCAGAATCATGTCAGGCAAGTGGCTTTTGACTAGTCTTTGTAGTTTGTCTTTGTATATCCTATGCTTACCCCAGTATCTGGCACACGGCGGTTAAATGTGTGTTATATTAATGAGAAGATCTTACGCACAGTTCTGGCAATTATGTGGTTGTGTAACCACATAATTGGATTTTTGACATCACGTGTATACCGTATTTGTATGGTTTGGTAGGCAGTTTATTTCCTACCTTTTAGCTGGTTTGGGGGTTATGTGTATGAAACATTATAGTTTTGTAGGTTTTTTTTCCAATTTATGTAACTTTGGAAAAGACAAGAAAGAGACTCTCCTCACCCTCTTGTAACCTGTGCATTAACTCAGGCTCAGACACACAGCAAGGAAGTGGTGGGGTGAGAGCTAAACTGAGACTTTCCCTCTCCGAGTGCAGTTTCTTTCTTAAAGGGAGGGGCACGCACATGTACCAGGTGCTGACCGGTGCAGGGCAAGTTTCTTGCAATTTCCTTTCGCATATTAATCTTGGTTTTTATCAATACACTGAAGCAAGCTGTACCAGGGAGGAAGGCATTCAGCTATTATATTTCAAATGATACCTTCCGTGATGTAAAATTCTAGGAACTTCAGCTGCATGGCATGTTGTTTTTGAAAATAATCGGTTTTCTCTTCACTTGGTTCAAATAATGCTTGGAGGCTAAGAGAAGGAAATTTCCATTCAGTTTATATGCAGGCTGCTGCCCTACGCTGTTGAGAACTGCCATCCTTTTAATTCCTCCTTAAAAGAATAATGAGCAATTAGCATATTGAAGTACCATTTAGTTAATGTACATTGTAATTTCATTTCAACGTATTGTTTGATTGTTTGTGTTGGTCATGGTAACCAGACTTCTGGAAAGTGGTTGTGTACGTGTGAATTGGTAACCTGTTGGGCCATATTTGTAGGATATGGTTGGCTTTGGTCAAGGATTCCAAAATCTGTGAGCCCCATTATGGTCTGTTCTGGGGGTGGCTCTTGGATTTTGCGTACACAGTGTTTATTCCATGTGACTCCAACCAAGTGATTGGAAGAGGCTCATGAGATGAAATCTTTTTCATCCCTCCTCGTATTCTGTGAGGTTTTAGTAATATTGGTACCGAGTAATTATAGCAGCCAGTCATCGGGCATTTATTTTTCCTGCAGTGGTTTGGATATTATGTTAGGTATCTCATGTCATTCTAACAGCGTCTCTGTGCCCTGGATATTATTATTCTGGTTTTATTGTTGAGAAGACAGAAGCGCAGTGTCTAAGTTACTACTCAGGATCACACAGCAGGTTCTACAAGTGGGTTTTACCTCAAGGCAGGCCAGTTTCAAAGCCTGTGTCTTAACCCGGAGGGCATGCTATGTCCTCATCCTTGATTCCATGGTTCTCCAAGGGCCTTTGATTTAGGCAAGGAAGATTTTGTAGCTTCTAGTTGTCTTTGTGGAAGAAATGGACTCCAACTCATTTAAAATGGCAGCTTAATCTACACACAGTTTTTTTTTTTTTTTCACGGTACGCGGGCCTCTCACTGCTGTGGCCTCTCCCGTTGCGGAGCACAGGCTCCGGACGCGCAGGCTCAGCGGCCATGGCTCACGGGCCCAGCCGCTCTGCGGCATGTGGGATCCTCCTGGACCAGGGCACAAACCCATGTCCCCTGCATCGGCAGGCGGACTCTCAACCACTGCGCCACCAGGGAAGCCCTACACACAGGATTTTTATAGGACCAGTGATTTAAAAAAAATGGGAATAACTTCTTCCAAAAATGTTTCCAAAAATATTCCTTACTCACCGGCCTTTTCCTCTAAATCTAAAATCTCCCAGTTTCATGCAGTTGGGCTCAGTGTTGCGTATTTCCTTCAGGTCCTCTTCTAAAATAAAGATGCTTTTGGTGATGGTGGCTCATGGAGTTCCTATTATCCGAGGAGAGGAGTTTTCTTCTTTGATACAGTATAAACAGGCAACATAGGACTGGCAGGACCGCTGATCCAGAGAACGTGTGCAGGAAGGGAAAACCTGCGCTCCCAGGCTTTTGTGCCCAGGGCCAGAGCCAGGCATTGACAAGGTCAGGTCTGCCACTTTGTCAAGCGCATTTAGGCCCCTTGTCTACGGGCTGCAGGGACTTCTGTCCATCCAGGATAGACTTGCAGGCTAGAGCGCCAGGAGGCTAGTTTCAGGTATGCTCTGTGGAATTTTTCTTACAACATGTGCATTCAGTTATTATTAAGGGGATTTTTTTCTCCGTATTTTTTAATGTTGCATATTGGATTGTGTAAAGGTGAAATGACATGTTTCCTTTACATCTTTCAGAAAAGAAAAAATGGAGCATAATCTTGATCTTCTAGAGTATGGGTGGTGGGCATATGGCGTTCATGATCACTATTTTCTCTACTTCTTTATATATTTGACCACTTTCATAATAAAAAAGGTGTGTGCATTGGGGAGGGGGCAGTGGGGGGGCTGATCTAGCTCATTACCTAGCCTGGTGTTGAGAAACCAGTCACCGGGTAGAACCTGACAGACTCCTCTGTCCTTCACACCACCTTGGGCAGCCCTCAGTTGCTGGTGTAATTTAATTGATACGGAGTCTTAGGGCGAGGAGATGCTAACCGAATCGGCCAAGAGTGGAAGTAATTTTGTGGACAATACAGATAAAAATGACTTTACCTGACGTACAAGCCTTCCCTGAGTAACCTATAAAAAATGACAGTGGTTGAATAGCTGTCATAACTGAGCACATGTGACATGCCAGGGGCTATGATACACCAGTTATAGATTTTCTCTCTAATCCTCCAGTGGGCAGTGTTTGGAAGGGAGTACAGGGGACCTGAACCGAGGGCCCACTGGACTTGCTTCTCTTCTACCTCCAGGTCCTTGGGCTGTGTTCTTCAGTGTGTGATCCAGAGGCTATCTGAAACATGTTAAATATAGATTTTCAGGCCCACATCCAGGTCCAGGCCTAGAGCTTGGGCTCTGAATTAGAGAAGATAAACTCATGTCCTAGTCCCAGGCCTCACTTGGTAGGGTTACCTTGGCCAAGTCAAGGCTGCTCTCCAAACGTCAGTCTCCTCCTCTGCAAAATGGGGACAATGGTAGCATCTACCTCGTTGGCTGTGAAAAGTCCTTAATACAGTGCCTGGCGCCTAGTAAGCACTAGGTATGTGTTACGTGAAACTATATTTTAACCTTTCTGAGACGTTGGCAAATACCCTGACATAACTGGGAATGTTAAAGATGTAGCAGTTAATGCTCCAGGTGGCACTCTTTGGTGGATATAATTTAAACCTTATATATCCTAGAAGCATTTTTGGGTAATTATTAAAAACATTTAAAAAATCAGGATTAGAGTTTTTTACACAGATGTCTGAAAAAGAATTCTGTCACCAAAGTGTATAAGAGTTGACATGTATAAATATGCAGTTAGACAGTTTCAAAAAACGTGTATTATTTACTGATCAATGTGGTGTCTCCTTTGGAGCCATCACACTCAGTCATTTCCTGTCAGTCTCTCCAGGCTGTTATAATCAGACCATGGATATGCATATTAAGATACAAGAAAGTTGGTGTGTGTGTGTGGTGGCAGCTTTTTAATTGTGGATAATGTTGCTGCTTTAAAAAAGGTATCAGGTTAGTTTCCTCTTACGATGGTTAATAGTCATCAGAATTGCAGGAGGGATGAGTGGAGCTGAAACTCAGGATGGGGGAACACGAGGGGGGCTGGTGCTTCCAGGCAGTGCCCTGAGACAGGGAAGAGCTTTTTATCTGATCCTGGTGCTGAGTTCCTGGAGATTCCTTTTACTCTTCTTGCTACTGTGTTTCTTTGGAAAAGTTTTATAATTAAAAAATGCTTCTGTATGTGTGTGATGGTAGAAGGGTCATCTAACTTCTCTGTCGATGACAGGGATCAGCAAACTTTTCCTGAGCCAGAGAGTAAATATTTTGAGGTTTGCAGTCTACCTGGTCTGTTACAACTACTCGCCTGTGTTGTGCGCCAGCAGCCGTAGGCAATTCGTACGTGAATGAGCGTGGCTGTGTTTCCAATAACATTCGTTTCCAGCTGTTTGAATTTCGTGTAATTTCCACAGGTCACTAAAGAGTAGCAGTAGTTTTATTTTTTCCCAACCCTTTAAGAATGTCAAAACTACTTGTAGCTCATGAGTGGAGGGTTCCATTTGGCCCCAGGGCCCGTGGTTTGTAAAGAAGATGGAGCGTAGAACAGTGGTGAGGATTCAGTCCTTTGTTCTAGCTCTGTGAGGATGCTTGGGCCTGATCATTTGCTCTCCGGTTTCTGATGAAATAATAGCATCAGCTTTTGTTCACATTTCACCTTGAGATAGTCTTGTCCTATGTGATTGGATTATTGATTTAGAGTGACATTTAGTGAGGGTCTCTCTCCCCCTTCCTTTATTTAAGACAAGAAAAATATGAACCTGAAATAAAAGTGAGGTGGAGGGTAAAAGATGAAGTGAAAGGGAAAACAAGTCCCCGAAAAAAAGTGGACTCAGAAATGGACATATAAGATCTATATCCTCTTCAGCACCAGTGTTTTCTCATAGATGTTGGGTATCTCACCAGTGGAATTAAGGTTAAATTTCTCGAGTCACAAATGGACATTTTTGAAAATTGAAGAGTTAGGTATTACTTAAATATATATATATTATATATGAAATATGTAGCAAAATACTATTAGCACGTCAGTACAGTTTCTCCGATACTACTACTTAAATGCAACATTTAATAAAATTGAGAGGTTTAGGGAAAAATATAAGAATTATTTACAAGTGGTTCTTGGGCACAACAAGACTTAGAGTTGGTTGAATGATTAAAACAGGGTTTTTCCCCCTAAATATCTCTTATTTTATCTTGAAGGAAGAATAGAGACCAGCAGGCATTTAATGTGTATCATTTGATTTTCCCTAAAGAAATGGCTGGAGACCAGAATGATAAAAAATGAGACAGAAGTAGACTCACAGACATAGAAAACAAACGTATGGTTACCAAAGGGGAAAAGGGTTGAGGGCAGGGGTGAATTAGGAGTTTGATAAAAGTAGAGCTACCATATGACCCAGCAATCCCACTACCGGGCTTGTACCGTGAGAAAATCATAATTCAAAAAGAGTCAGGTACCACAGTGTTCATTGCAGCTCTATTCACAATAGCCAGGACATGGAAGTAACCTAAGTGTCCATCACCAGATGAATGGATAAAGAAGATGTGGCACGTATATACAATGGAATACCACTCAGCCATAAAAAGGAACAAAATTGAGTTACTTGTAGTGAGGTGGATGGACCTAGAGTCTGTCATACAGAGTGAAGTAAGTCAGAAAGAGAAAAACAAATACCGTATGCTAACACATATATATGGAATTTTAAAAAGCGGTAGTGATGAACCTAGTGACAGGGCAGGAATAAAGACGCAGACGTAGAGAACAGACTTGAGGACACAGGGAGGGGGAAGGGTAAGCTGGGACAAAGTTAGAGAGTGTCATTGACATATATACACTACCAAATGTAAAATAGATAGCTAGTGGGAAGCAGCCGCACAGCACAGGGAGATCAGCTTGGTGCTTTGTGACCACCTAGAGGGGTGGGATTGGGAGGGTAGGAGGGAGGCTCAAGAGGGAGGGGATATGGGGATATATGTATACGTATAGCTGATTCGCTTTGTTGTACAGCAGAAACTAGCACACCATTGTAAAGCATTTATACTCCAATAAAGATGTGAAAAAATTAGGTGTTTGATATTAAAATATACACATCACTGTTATAAAATAGATAACTAACAAGGACCTATATGCAATATCTCGTAATAACCTTTAATGAACAAGAATCTAAAAAAGAAAATATATACATATATACACATGTACATATACATATGTTATACATATATACGTATAATTGAATCACTTTGCTCTACACCTGGAGCTAACAGAATGTTGCACGTCAGCTATATTTCAAAATTTTTTTTTTAAATAAAAAAAAAAGAGTGTGAGCGTTCCGGAGAGAAGATGCCTCATGTCTTACCTCGTAAACAGGTGGGGGAGTCAGGGCCAGGGGAGCCGTGGGGAAGAGTGGGTTCATGCAGTGGGGCATTTTCATAGCCTGGAGGCCGAGGTATAAGACAGCATCGAGGCAGAGAAAATGTAGGACCAGAGAAGAGAAATGATCAAGGATGTTTTCCAAGAAAGGTCTAGGAGAATAATCTAGAGGATTACTTCTTTCTCAAGTATCATGATAAAACTTACTGGGATGTGAAGGAATGAGTTTCTGGTTTTTCAGCAAGCCATCCCTTATGATGGGAATGCCACAGTATGGTGGTTGCAGTTGGGGAATAAACATCTAGAAAAGACGGTGAACCCCTGAGATGCAAATATGTTTTCACATAAATGTCCATTGTAATAGAAAATGGGAGGAAGTGAGAGAGAGAATACAACGAAGGTAGAATTGTGTTGAAAGCCTTGCACGTGGTTAGTTTATCGGTTTTTTTTTTGTCGTTGTTAAATGAAAAATAAACGTATTCCAGGATCCAGAGCCAAGATGTAGAACCTTGAATGTATAATGAACAGCTAAACGTGGTGATTAAGAACACAGGATATCGGCGAGAAAACTCAGGTTTGAATCCTGGCTCTGCCACTTACTATCAGTATAAACTTGGGTAAGTTACATTGCTCCGGGCCTCAGTTTCCTGACCTTTAAAGTGTGAATAATAGTAGTATCTAACTCATAAATGATTGTGGGATTAGATGAGTTAATACACATCAGGTGTTAAAAAAAATAAAGTTGGGATGTAGTATTCCCTAAATAAAAAAATGTGGTTTGAAATCATGATAGCAAATTTGCCGTTATCTCTCCGGAGTGTCCCAGGATGTGAATTTTTATGTGTAACTATGCACGTTAGTGAGGTACATCATATACATTCAGAGACTCCTAGACATTTAGTGTTCACAGAACTATTAAAGCCTATTGCTGTCCACATGCATCTTGGGCCCAAATCTTTGGGGCCCTGTTGGTTCTACAAGAACACCTAGCCTATTTGAGTAACTCTGGGATGGTAAACTTCTTCAGGAAGCCCATTTTATCACTGATCAGCCCTTAGGGCTAGGAAGTTCTTTCTTCCACTGGACTGAAATCTACCACCTCCCACTTAATCTTTTGGTTTGGTGCTTTGAGATTCTATGAAACCCATTTCTTCTACGTGACCATCCATCAAGTATCTTCAAATAACACGTCCTTCTTGAGTCTTCCCCTGGCTAAAACTCCCTTGCTTCCTCAGCCGTTCCTCTCTTGTCTGGTTTTAGGTGTCCTGTAGCCCTCTCGGTTGTTTTCTCACAGCACCGTTAGCCACAGAAGCGTATTTTTTGTATGTGTCTACATTTGTGCTCAGAATTCACTTAAAAGTGCGTCTTTTCGACAAAACCATCTTTATCATTTGGAAGGGAAACACTTTGACTTTTCTTAACCCGCTTCTTAAATTCCAAATGTGGGAAGCTGGCAGGTAAAGGAACCTAGTGCTGGAGAATCCTAAATCTTCCCTTGAGAGTCAGTTTAGGCTTCACTTTGCTCTGAGCCGGGTAGCTGTGTAGAGAGGCAGTGGTAGTAACGATGGTTCTAGTGACTGCAGGAGCAGCTTATTGTGGGCCTACTATGTGCCAGCTACTCCACTCAGTCCTCTAGTTGCAGTAAATTATTGAATCCTCTGACTGTGAGTCTCTTACGATCTTCATTCCTATTTTCAGGAATAAAGTTGGAAACTCGTGAAAAAGCTCAAGAGAAGGATTTTTTTCGTTAACATCGTCAGGATTGTTTATCTGTATGCTCTTAATCTGTATAGTTTTCTATCCTACTTAAGAAATTGTGTAGTTTTCGGTCTCTATTGCTTTATCCATTGTTTCAATGCATGGAAATTATACAGGTAACATAAAAATCACCTTCCTTTGTGGGGAGAGTCCACTTTTATTCCATCCAAACTGTTGAAATGAATTATTTTTAAAGATACTGCTGTTCTCAGTGGGCTGGAGCCCACACACACAGACACTGAGGATGGAATACTTCATTTCCTCTCAGCTTTTCCCAAATGACTTTCTCCCCTCTTTCTTCCAACAAGACTCCCAGAGAGAAAGGCAATCACAATGTTATCGGCAGTAGAAAGATTTCAGAATACACTCATGGGCATGGGTAACTTGGGGGATGGCTGGGTGCCTCCTACAAGACTTAACACATTTCCTGAACATGGAGCCTCACCATGGCAACAGCCATGTCACATGACACATTGGTGACACATGTAAGGTGCTGCCACAACGCATCCCAGGTTGAATGCCTGTGATTCATTGTTTCCACTGACACAGTGACTGCTGCAACTCGCAGTTGGAAGGTTCTCTGGTTTTCAGTGCCATTAATGCACACTGACTCCATGGCACATGGAGGGCTCGGGGAAGGGAAGCATCAATAAATAAGTGTGCGTTGTAAACATTGCCTTCATTAGTTCTACAGAGAAATACGTGTTCATCATTCAACCCCCCTGCCACTCGCATTCTTCTTTCTCGAAGCATATTTTGTTGGTAACACCTTGGAAGCTTGAAAGTGATTTTATTTTTAATCATAGTTGTACCCATTTCCACTTGGCAAACATCAGAAGAGAGAGTTCACGATGGCCCCCTTTTAGTATTTATTTATATTCTTCACATGTAGCAGATTTATTGATGAAGACATGTTTCTGGGAATATTATGTATTTTTTTTCTCATTGTGAAATTTATTGAATCCTTTCCATAAATCAGTTGGTGTTATTAGGGGACCGTGGTTTATGTGGAGGGGCCTGGAGGTTGTATGATATCAGGAGACTTTTCTGGAGGTCCAAGATGAGTGGTATTTAACATATTTTAATTTCTGAGTGTTTCAGTGAGTGATTAAAAAAAAAAAGTAGATGTGGAATCTGGAAGGCATTAAAGAGATGTCAAGGACAGACGGATTTTGATTTGTAGCCTAATGAAATGTTTTGCCAACTTTTAAAGATTTTTTTGAGAGCAGAACTTTAATCATTTGCTTGTGTTTCTGGCATGGTAAGGTTATTCCTGTTTCTGTTACATGAGGAATCCAAAGTGAAAATGGGATAATTTTTAATTAGCAAAATTATAAAACCATTTGCAGCCAAATGTTTCTTGTCTTGTATAAACTGTGAGGTTTCACATTTTACTTTAATCATTTGGGGAAATTTCATTCTGAAGATCTATTTCAGTTAGTACTTTATGTATGGATACAAATCCTCAATATTAGAAATTACTTTTCTGATGTCACTTGAATAATCTGACAGGATTTCAGTCATGTTTATTGCTTGTGTCTGTTTTGGAGGGGTCATGGTTACCTGAGTTGGATGTTGTGCTAATATTCAAATCAGCATTATGCATGCAAGGCTGAATAAATATGACAAGAGAAATAGCATTAGGGTGTTAGGAATGTTTCTTTGTTTTTTTGGTGTATGATTTTGTACATTTCCGAATTGCTTTTGTTGAGGTAATTATTTGAATCAAAACGTTATGTTTTTATTTTTTACCATAAATATAGGAATGGAGAGTTATTTTAAAAGTGGATTTTATTAAGGAAATGAGAATAACGAGCCAGCTCATGGCAGCCTACACACAATTCTCAGACTTTTTATTTTCTGATGCTTCAATTGCATTTGATTATGCGAGTTTTACATTTTCTGGGGGCCTATTAGAAACATACTTGGAAACACAAGAATTCTTTGGAAATGGGAAGATAATTAAGTGCCCAGAATTTGAGGGTCTGGCTGGACTGGGGCACTTCCGTCTCCTTGAAACTTTACATAATTATTAGTTGCGGGTGGTGGGGGGGGGGAGCGGGGGGAATGCAGCATCGTACGCTGTTTCTTTTGGGTCCTCTGGAGGGCGCTGTGTCACATCCTTACAGTGCACCCACTGCCCCAGGAAGAAAGGTGGTGGAAACCAGCTGGAGGAAGCCGTACCCACAGCACTAGCTCAAGGCTCTGGTGATACATCAAGGCCCTCATCTTTAGCCATTTGTCTTTGAAAATCATAGGTGTCATTTACCAAGAGGAAGAGGGAGAATGGGATGTGTCAGTAATTTTCCTTCAGACTGAGTAATTCCTTAATGAAACGGATTCTTAAAGCTGTAGGATGCCCAGGGAATGTCATATACTTAATTATTTTTTTTAAACTGTGAATAAGACCAAAGGACAGGAAGCTTAAGTTTAAAACAGACGAACAGAACTGATTAATGAGTGCTAGCTTTGTCTAGAATTTAAGGAGGCAATTAACTTTTTTGAGGTGAAAGACAGGTACTTTATATAGGAATTCCTTAGAACTCCCATCTAGACGTGGTAAAAGAACTTCCACGTAGAAATAAATACAATCAACCTAGACGATATTGATAGTGTTCTAAAACAGAACCAGATAAAAATTTTCTTTTTCATGGGACATGGCAATGTGATCGTCTGGAATTGTACTTTCCAATACCTTAGCGCCCGCCATCTGTGGCTCCTGGACACATGAGGTGTAGCTGAGGCTCGCCTGAATTGACACGGGCTAAGTGTACAAATTACACCAAATTTCAAAGACACTGATTGCATGTTGAAGTGATAAGATTCTGCATATATTGGGTTACATAAAATGTATCATTAAAATTAATTTTATCCGTTTCTTCTTATTTTTTTAATGTGGCTTACTAGAAAATTAGAAATTACATATGTGGCTCACTTTATGTTTCTATTGGATACCACTGTTACAGAACATGTATGCTATAGAACATATAAGTTCCATATTTCTAAAATCATCAATCTTTGAGAAATTCTTTCCCTTAAAAGGGGGTTCAGATGTAGCTCAAGTTAAAAAAAAAACTAATTTATTTCATCCATTGATTGTCTAAAGAAGAGAACTAATGGATTTCACTATTTTATTTAATAAAGAAAAAAATGAGACAAAATGCTTTTCAAATTAATTCATTTCGTCTGCCCTAAATACAGCAGCACAATAAATATTCCCCCATGGGTTATAATCTGATTGTGAGAAAACCTCTTTCCATCATTTTGACTCTGTGTACACCGTACTGACACATCTATCTGGAGAATCAAATAGTTAACAAACCTAGTGATGTTTGCATCAGATGCCAGCAGATAATCTGTTTTTCTTGAAGTCACCTGTTTTGTCATGGAGACCTGTACATCTCAGACTAGGATGTGCATGCCGTTAGGCCTACGTCATAGTAGTCGGGATCTTGCTAAATCATAGAGTGCCTTACTCTGGCATACCGCCATGAAGAGGGAGGCTTTCTTGAAGACTTTTGTGGGAAAAGACCTCATTCTGATATTTTAAATGGCCAAATCGATGCTGCATATTATGCAGGACTCTGAATGCTTGCGGTGACACTCCTGCATCCTTAGGTCCCCTTCGATGTGTGCTTGCAGGCCCCCCTCCTTCTTCACGCGTGGCCATTTACCGTCCTCCCGCTTCCCCCTCATTGCCATTAAGGTAAATTTTGGTAGAAATGTTTGAGATCAGACTTACTTTCTGTGCTAATCCTTACATTAAAAAAATCATAGCTGCTTACTTCCACTGAGAATTTTACGACGTGGTGTGTCATCTTAGCTATAGCTTAATAAATCTGCTGGGGGTTGCTTATGCATGATGGGAAACTGACTCCCCTTTAGGGAGGAAGTGTAGGAAAACATGGTGGCATCTTCCAGGTGAGAGGAAAGATCTTGAGCTCAGGTGCTGGTATTGGGAATAGAAGGGGGTGGGGACAGACGGTATAGAAGTTGGATCAAAGGCTGGGAGGATAAGGGGAATGTTTGGGGATGGGAGGCATGGGGTGGAAAAGAAAAAATAATGTCTTCATACTTTGAGCTTGCCTGACATTGGATAGCAATGTGCTTATCCAAGATGGGAAATTCGATGAGGAAGACTTCGGTAGGCAGGGGCTGTAAACTTTTGACTTTAATTTAGAGTACTCTGAATTTGGAGGTGAGGGTGAAAAAAATCCGTCTAGAAATACCCAGATGACAGCCATAATTTATCTTTCTTCAGAAACTCTGTCACGCTCTTCTCTGGACTGTATTTATTTAGGGACCATTGTGCTCCAGTATTCTTGATTCTAGGTATCTTTTGGCCAATTAAATATGATTGAAAATTTTTACTCTTTCATCCTAAATAATGTCCTACTTAAGCAGTAGAGGGGAATATCACCAATTCTCTCACTGGTGTGAAAAAATAAAAAGGAGCGCTTTAGTATATTTCCTTCTCGTCTTTTCTGAATGCCAAATTTAAATGTATAGTTGCAATCATCTTGTGCTTATAACTTTGTATTTTTTGCTTTGTTTCTCCATGGTAACTGTTTTCATGCTGCCGTATCTGTAAGTTATTTTTATTGACTGTCTAATATCTGAGCTAGTTACTGCGCAGATAGTTTTTAAGGTGTCTTCTAGGGGTCAGGGCCTGTTTTATGTCTTTGGAATGAGTAAAACCAGTTTCCTGCCTGTATGGAGATCACTGTTTTTGTTCATGGGTGTGCCGTCACTGTTTGAGACGTAACAGTTCTTTGGGTGTCTGCTACTCCTTGTAGCAGGGTATTTAGTGTTCTGATACCCACCAGTCACTGTGACAACCAAAAATGCTACCACACAGTTCTAAATACCACACTCCCCAGCTCCCCAAATAATCACTCATTTAAGCCATAATTTGGTTAACTGTTTTCCTTCCAGACCGCTCATTAAGTGTTGGACATTTAGGTTGGCTACCTTTTGTTCTTCTTTCTTTCATTTGATGGTAGACGGTTATACATCAGTTGTATCTGTGAGCCCATTTCCTGGTAGAACAAAACCTTGAGTAAGCTTGGTGAATTTCCATGCTACTTTGTTACATGAGAGTTTTGGTACTCACAATTTTGGAACAGCCTTTTGACAGTCTTGGTGGAAGGGCATATGACATAATCTTAAGGTCTCAAGTGGGAAAACATTGTTTTTCCCTCCTAGTTGCTGCTTTTCCTCCACGTCTGTACCATCCACCTCCACTGAAGGTAAGGTAAGTATATTTGGGGGCCTACTATTAGAGAGGGTTTAAAGGCTTATGGTTCAGAATCTCACTTCAAATCGTACTTCTGGCACTTATTAGCCGTGTATCTTTGGGTAAGTTACTTAACGCACTTATATCTCTTCGTCTTCCTCTATTACATGATGGTATATCCTCAGAAAGATCATGTGAGATTAAATGAGCTTTGCATACAGGTTAATATGTTAGCTGCAATGGAGACTGGCATTTGTCTACTCTTGTGTAGTGGTTACAAGCACAGGCTCTGGTGCCAGGTGCTCGGTTTCAATCTTAACCACTTATTAGCTGTCTGACCCTTTTGTAAGTGACTTTGCCACTCTGAGCCTTGGTTTTCCCATGTCTGAAATAGGGAAAAAAAAAAAAACAACACAACCCTTTTACTGCATCAGCATGAAGACTGAGGCGGAGTCGGGCTGGTGGTTGCTTTAGTGCAGGACCTGCATGTGTTGGGAATCTGTAAATGGCAGCTGTGCCTATGGTGATAGCCTAGGGAGTGTGAGGAAGTGGGATTTTATAGCTGAATCCTCTCCCTTCTCTTCTCACCTTTTTTTTGGGGGATGGGTGTGGGGAACTACTATGTCTGGCTATAC
Organism: Neophocaena asiaeorientalis asiaeorientalis; assembly: GCF_003031525.2. Lineage (NCBI taxonomy): Eukaryota > Metazoa > Chordata > Mammalia > Artiodactyla > Phocoenidae > Neophocaena > Neophocaena asiaeorientalis. Next base: position 9,681,615 of record NW_020173397.1, read on the forward strand.
ATTTTTCTCACATAGTTATTACCTTAAGTGTTAATTAAAATGAATAAAATACCTTCTTAGAGGTATAACCGTGAACTTGCGTGCCCTTCTTGTTTCTTCTCTGGATTTGGGTTTCCTGATGGAGTTCTGGGCTGGTTTCAAAGTCCTGAGTGCTAGTTAAAGTAGGAAGAAGTTTCTGCCCCAAGTTTGGCATCTGTCTTTACTTCACTGGATCCAAATATCACGTATTAAATAAGTGGAACCAACACTCAGAATATTAGTTGGGGAATGTAATTTAAGATGAGACATAGATTAAAAAAACAAGGGAAGGCATTTTCAAACTTGTACTGAATTATCTCGGACTTCCTTGACATTTTTCATTTTTTTGGGGGGGGTCATATTTTGTGTATTTTGTATTGGGTATCTATTGAGTATGAACAGTTCTGCGTATTGTATCTCAGAAGTCCAAATCTTTATTCCTTATCAAGCATAGTGTACCACACTTCACTGGGGGAATTCCGGTAATCTCGAGTGATCCTGTGGCCTTAAAAACAAAAACCCTGACAAGAAAAGAAAAGCATGTCCTCCACAAAATAAGTATTCCATACTTACAGCTCCTCCCCCAAGAAAAACATGACCCTCAAGGCAACGAAGCACATAATACATAATGAAAAACAACAAAATGTAAGTTCCAGCTTGTACTTTTAGTGACTCACTGACTTCATAATAAAATGCGAACGTAATTACCTTTGTGCGTCTTCGACCATTAGGCAAACTGTAGGAAGAGGTAAAGGAGAACTCTACTAATAGGGCTGTAGAACAAACTCAGATAAATCTTTAAACTCGGGAGTCACCTGGTGTCATGCAGTGGTGTCTTTATTGGCTTGGCCAGATGGAACCATTATGAGTCACCAGAACATGGTCCTTTCACTTTGTTCACCTGACGGCTTTGTAGGGCCCCATCTGTATGCTGTGTTCTTACGATTCTAATGATATTGATGATTCATAAAGAAACACAGGAACGAAACCTGTTGAGCCTTTGACCGGATGGCCTTAAGGGTGGACTGTTTCATTTTTACCTTTTCTTCCTTTTCCCTGTCACTTGAGTGTCTGCTGTATGTCACTTGCATATCTGCTACAGACATAAACTTAGCCTATTGTTCCTCTGGGTTCAAAAGAATGGAAACATTGCTAAAAGCAAGGCCCTGCAGGATACTGAGTTCTCTGTGGAAAAGGCTAGAATATATGTAATCAAAACTTCCATACTGGTGGCCTGGGCAATTGTCGGTGGCAAAAAAATACAGCATTTTTGTGTTCTTTTGGGTACAGGAGAAGAATCTTTACAAGGTGACCTAATATTGTCATTGATAAACCTTAGTCATTTCTCCCTGTCCTTTTATTTCATAACACGTGTTGTCAGGGTTTGTCATTATATATATATATATATATATATATTTGTGTCTGTTGATTCAACGTAAGCATTCCCATTTGGGCTGTAAACTCCATGGGAGCCGAGACCATGTGAGGTTTTTTTTAGCCGCACACCACCTGCACGTGGTGGCATTCAGTCAATGGTTGTTGAATCAGTGTTTTGTGTGAACAGATAAATGCAAGAATAATAATGTCTGACATATATTTAATGTTTGAAGGTAACAGATTCGTTGTGAAATGCTGTACAGGAATTCTCCCTACTTGAACCTTGCCACAGGTCTTCGGGTGGTGACTCTAATTGCTTGCATTGTCGGGGCAGGACACTGAGGCTTAGGGAAGTTCGGGGAGAACTCTGGGTTACATGGCTGTAAGTACCTTTCAACCCCAGTTCTGTCTGCCTCGGAATCACATGCCATCCAGGACTAGCTGACGTGCCGAGAGGTTGCAGTTCTTGAGATCTCCTGGTGAAATCGTTCCTAAGGTATTTGCTCAGCATTATTTCTTTTTGCAACATTAAGAGGTGTTTTCTAAGGAAAATCCATCAGGATTTGATTCTAGTCATTAAGAAAGAGGAATTAATTATAAAGAAGAATAGCAGTGGTAACACCCATTCTCTTTGCTGTGCGTTAGGTATTCTGTATTAGCTCATTTTACCTTTATAACCTTCCGTATAAGGTAGACACGTTTATTCCCATTTTGCAGATGAGAAAACCGAGGCTCAGGATGCCTAACGAAAGGTTAAATAACTTACCCAAGGTCACACAGCTAGAACATGGGAGAAAGGAAATTACTCAGTGACTTCAGAACTTCTTTCTAAAGGACAGTAGGAGCTAGGGACTTGAAATAACCATTTTTACATTTTGAGAATATTTTACTTTTATTAGTCTGTACTATTTTGAAACAACAGGACAGAGAGAGAGGAGGATTGATTGGCCACCGCTGTGCGTTTGTGGAGTTCCCAGATGAGCCGCTACGAGGCCAGTACTATCCTGCAGGTGGGATGGTGCCTACAGGGTTTGCCTGGAACTTTATCCGCAGGTACAAGACCTACAGGACTTGGAGGGATGCGGATAAATGACTCCATGGCATCTGTGTGTAAAATTCACTGGGGGGGAACTGATACTTGAGAAAGTTCCAGGGGAAAATCTGGCTTTCGGCTGAGGATGGTCTGCAGCTTTTCTGGTTGTGAGCTCTCTGGCTTTGAATTCTGGCTTTGCTTCTTTTTCCCCCTCATTACATTCTCAGCGAGAGAATAGATATTCTAATATGATGATCAAAGCTCACTTTAGATTTCATCGTTACCGATTGGTAATTAATCTGACTTTCAGTGTGTGCTAAGTCACCCAGGAAATGTTATTGTCTTCATCACAGTCCCATTTGAATCCCAGGAATGACTCAAGAAATTTGCTTCTTTCCTCAATGAAGATGGAAGCAATTTTGCATTTGTTATTTTTGCGGGAGGACCAGCTTGACAAGAAGGTAACTTAGGCGGAGCTGGTTTTCTGGGAAAGAGCTGAAACTATAGAATGGTCCTAAATGTGTGTTTTAAATAATGCTGACATATTTTGTTGATGCTGGCTATTTTATTTGATTGCTATCCATTCCGAAGTCTCCCCCTCCTTTTTCCTTCTTTGAAATCTGTTGGTTGCTATGGAAACAGTGTTGTTTTGGGTTTGGGTGGAGCTGTATCCACAAATGCAGTATAAAGTCATTTATAAAATGGGTTAATATTTGTTCTGGCTGGGCATGTATGGAACTTGATGTAATGATGATCACAATCACACATGCAGAATAAATTTGCGCTTTTATTGTTATTTTCTTAGTCTGTCTAAATGTGTGCAGTTTTGCTTGGAATGCACTGTCATTTCCTCTCTGATTTGGATATTGCCGTTTAAAAGCCAACACCCTGCACTAGTGGAATTGCTCGGAGTTGGAAGTACTCCGCAGGCCTCAAACATCCGTGTGACCAAATTTTCATTCAGGAGAGTGACTCCTGGGATATCTTTTGAGTCCTGCTCCAGGACCCAGCTTGCCAACTCGGGCCTGCTTCTCCTTCTGCCTAAGCAAGGCAGTCCTCTAGATCTCGTTTGTCTTCAGTAATGCAGAATCGTCCAGTCCCTCCGCTTTCGCACTGATGCTTGTGTCAGCCACGCAGCACTGTTACTAAACACCTCGCCTGATTCAGGATGTATTAATGAAAGTAGGGTGAAAGGTGAAATGACCCGGGACGGGTCCAGTCTCAGGTGGAGGACGAGAAGAGGGTAGGGATTTTGGAAAGGTTCCAGGGACGATCAGCGAGGATGATGAAAGTCTGAGCAAAGAGGATCTTTGGGGAAAGGTTCGAGGAGTTGGAACTATTTAACATACAGAGGAGAAGACCAGGGGCATGTGTGTAAATGTGGGGCGTTTTATTAAGTCTTTGTACGCAGGAACCTGTTTATAAGAAAGGGGGTGTTCACTCTTTGGTTCTCTGAAGACCTACCATTAGGAAGACGTTAACTATGGAAGAACAGGTGAAATTACTCTGTGATGTGGTAAGATGGCGAGAGTCTTGTAAAGATGGCCCCAGACTCTGGAAAGGGACGCCACCAAAAAGAAACGGCAGGGTCCCTCACCTTGATGTCAGTTAGGCAGACTTGAGGTATGCAGTTTGGCGGCTGGCTTGCAGATCCTGTGGGAAGCCAAACAGTGGCTTAGATGACCCCACAGAAGTTCCTTAAAGGTCCCTGAGTTTCTGTCTTATTGTAAATGAATTTTAAAAATTCACTTTTCCAAACATTTTGACAGACCTTTTTAACTCTCCAGAAATGAATGTAGGGATATAAAAGACTGCTTTTATGAGGGTTAAAAATCCTACAGAGTGAGGGCTGTTGGAATGATCAGGGATCCTCATCTTAAATGTAGCAATGTTGGGTGCCTTTATGATGCCTCCAATAGTGATGGATCTACTTTTCAAAGTCCAGTCAATCCAGAAGAGTTTTGATAGCTCATGAACAGACTTGTAGGATTGTAGATTACGAGGAACCTTTGGGATCGAATAGATCATTGGTTCTCCTGTACCCCAGCATCATCATCACCTAACTTCTTAGAAATGAGAGTTCTCGGGTCCTATCCCAGACCTGCTGAATCAGGAACTCTGAGGGAGACATCCAGCAATCTTTGTTTTAACCTGCCTTCTGGGGTGAGCACCACAGGTCTCCACCATCCCTTGTTTACTTAGAACATGAGCACGGCTGTATAAAGCTTGGGGCTAATTGGAAGTGTGTGTCATTGTTGACATGGTGACCAATTTACCTGGCATAGGAAAAAAAAAAGTTTCTTAGCCACAGGCTGCCCCCAACTGTCTTGTAAAAGATTTTTCTTTTCCCTTTAATAGAAGAGCTGCCATGCCATGGCTCAGGACATACCTTTAGCAAGAGGGAGGAGGAATAAGTCCCTGTGATAATGGGCCGCCATCTCTCAGGATAATTATTAAAATCATTTTTATCAGTCATTTCCTTTTTGTGGGGTGGTCCATCCATCCGTCCATTTCTCTATCTTCCCATGCTCCCACCCGTGTATCCTTCTATCCATCCGTGCAGCAATTCTTTTTTTTTATGGTTCGAATATTTATTAAAGCATAAGAGCACATCTTGTTTTGTCTTTGGATATAGATAGGTTTGAATAGTTAAGACAACAGAAATGTATAAGGCATTTTAGAGAAAAATGCTATGTTGTATGTATGTCATTATCTGTGTGTTTTTAAGCCAATATTTAGTTGGTTGTAACAATTCTCTCATGATGTCCCACTCTGTTCCGGATGCTGTGTAGGGAATGGAGCAGAGAGAGAGAGAGAGAGTTAGCATCCTCTGAATATTACTGGTACCTTTTGTTTTCTTTCCCTCAAATTCACACCATCTGTGGTGCCCGAAGCCTGAGTACCCACTTACCTCCTTAACACGCTTTTTTCTCGTTGTATTTTTGCCCTTGGGCTTTCTAGCTTTACAGCCCACGAAATTCTCCTGCAGTAACATGGGTTTTCTCCTTGAAGCAAGCGTTCATTAAATTGTAAAGACAAAATATATCTAAGGATAAGTATCACTTGAGAAACACAGATGTCATCATTCCTTATACTGTGTATTGTATTTGGGCTGGAACCTCTCTTCTGTACAATTATATGGTGAGGAAAAGGAGGGACCCAACCTCTCGGGCCCCAGCAGACCCTTTTATGACCCTCCAGGTGGTAGGGTGTATGTTTTTTACTTTTCTCCCAGCTGACTCAAGGGTGGGGCTCAAGTACCCACACTCACCACTGACTCAGCATCACTCCACCTCTATTGTCTGGGGTTGTTTTTCTGCACCCACCCCTCAAGCTATTTTCTCAATGGAAGAGGAAGGAAAAAAATTCTGCTGAAAACAATCCAATCCTGATCAGTTTCGCATAGCATAATAAATGCTTGTTTGGACATTGCTTGGACTGTCATTTTAGCAAGGATCTTCTGTTTGATTAAATAGCTTCTCTGTTATGTATTGAACAAAATGAAATGTATGTCATAACAGATATAACTAGATGATGACAACTTTTCTTGACTGTGAATTTCATTAAAGATATACATTTGTGTTGTGTTCTTCTGAATGACAGAAGTTGACAAATAGCTGGGGAAAGTTGTTTTCTAGGGAAAAGTTAGCAGCTCGCCCCTGTTCAGATTTCCCAGCCCTAAGACAAAAATAAGGGTGGATCAGAAAATTAGGAGGGGTTGGGGGCCGGTGAGTGGGGTGGGAGGTGTAACCACTCATGAATGGTCTGGGGGGGCTTATGATGAGCATCTGTTTGTTTCAGGTGACTGTGCAGACTTGTTCATTGTTGTCAGTGTTGTAAGTTCAGTTTTACCTTCCCAGCATGCTGCTTGGATGGATGGACAGATGGATTTGTTCATTTCCTCACTCTTTGAGCACGTATACCGTGCTGAGTCCTAGGCAGTATGAGTGAAACCAGGTCCAGTGCCCTTCCTCATGGAGCACAGGGTGAATAAATGGAAGATTTCAGTGCCATCTTTTTTTTTTGCGGTACGCGGGCCTCTCACTGTTGTGGCCTCTCCCGTTGCGGAGCACAGGCTCCGGATGCACAGGCTCAGCGGCCATGGCTCACGGGCCCAGCCGCTCCGCGGCATGTGAGATCCTCCCAGACCGGGGCACGAACCCGTGTCCCCTGCATCGGCAGGTGTACTCTCAACCACTGCGCCACCAGAGAAGCCCATCAGTGCCATCTTAAATGATAGAAAGCAGAGGCTGGTGGGCCCTGCACGGGAGAAGGTAGGATAATATTCAGGGGACAGGCTGTGGAGTTGGACCACTTGGGCTAGAGCCCTTACTAGCTCTCCCATCTTGGGCAAATGCCTTAAGCACCTTGTGCCTCTGTTTTCCCATCTGCCAAGTGGAGATAATATTAGCGTCCACTTTATAGCATTATTGTGGGGAAGATGTTGACAATTCTGGATAGACTTTTTTTTTAAAAGTACTGATGTGTAATAACTTGTTTGATCCACACGTGATACCAAACCCTATGAGACAGGTGCTCTTATCCCCATGTTACACATGAAGAGACTGAAGTTTGATGTCAGATAACCCCTATAGGTTATGTAAGGAGAAAGGGGCAGAATGGAGGTTGGACCTCAGGCTGCCTGGCTTTCAGAGACCCTGCTTGGTCCCCTGCTTGGTACAAAGTCAGTCCTCTGTAAGTGCCACCGTTATAAGTCACCGTCAGGGATCAGGCTTCCCCAAGAAAGTGACTGTTGGGCTGAGATCAGAGAAAGCCCCCTTGCTTCTCCGGGGGTCAGAGGGTAAAGCAGAAGCAAAGTGGATTCCTGGCGCTGCCTGTGAAGAAGGGCCATTTTGGAAGAGCCAGGTGGGGAAGGGTGTAGCATTGTTTGGTGTCTTGATTTTCCAGTTTCCAGGAGCCAAAGGCATCCTGGGCCCATTTAGTTCCCCAAAGAGGCCAAGAGGGAACAGTAGTAACTTGGCCTCTGATTCACCTTCCCCTGTCCCGGGAGAGCGCTCTGACTTGCGAGGAGCCTTTCAGGGGCCTCCTCTTGAGAGGCTGCCAGCTTCGGCGTCGGGAGTGAGCATCCCTTGCTGGGGTAAGCAGGGCATCCCGGGAGATGCTGATCACCTACTCCTGGCTCTCAGACCCGTGGGCAGTCAGCCCGTTTTCTTAAATAATGTCCCCATTTACAGATGGGTAAACTGGGCTCCCTAGGCTTTGCAGAAATGTGTGCTTGATGCCGCCTTTGAGTACTGCTCGGGAGGGATCCCCTTTTTCCAGTCCCTTCCTTCCTTCTTGCCATCGTCATCACTTCCGTTATTACAAAATACATGCCTCCGTAGGGCCTGTTTTTGGTTCTAGACGTTCCCATACCAGGTATGGCCAGACAAAGCCTCAAGGAGATGATTAATTGAACAAGAGTTGTGTTCAGGGGTCAAGACACAATAACAGCAGTTACCCTTGTGACTGCTTCTGTGTTGTCATCCGACATTGCCTTTCATCCAGGGATCACAAAGCCTTTTACAGGCAGTAATTGAAATTACAACACCCCTGGGGGGGTAGGCGTTATTGTCCTTATTTCTCGTGGGGAGTGAGCCCAGCCTGGAGGAGCTCAGTATCGCCAGTCACGTGTGGCCGCTGGGTGTGGGATGCTTTCCTGTGCCAGCAGAGCCCCGAATTATCCTGAACCCACCGACACTGGTTAGGTGTGAGCTTTCTCTTTTTCAAAGGTGACCTGCTGATGAAGATCACCACCCCCTGCCGCCATCCCCGATCCAGTCCCCTATCCTGCCCTGGGGTGAGTTCTGAGTTCTGAGAGTGGCCGAGCCACAGAGAGAGGCTTACTAGCAGATCCACAGAGACCAGGAGAGGCAGCTTGGGGCTCGTTAAGGCAGTGGATTTCGAGGCAGACACCTCTCAGGTGAAAGTGCACAACTAGTTGGTTTATCTGGGAGACAGGAGGTGGGTTTATCAGTGGTGCTGGTGGGTGCTGGGGCATCGGAGGGGTATTTGTGGAGGTGACCCGCCTGCTGGGTCACTTTGAGCAGTGAACTCAAGTCACCAGGATATATTTGGGGGTCCTTAAGTTGGGCCAGATGGAGCTACATCACCTCCAGATTTAAAAACGCATTGTTGGTGGTGGCTGGTTTGAATTTTCCATCATTGGATGACAGTGGAACTAAATGGAATTTATTCTGAGTAAGGACCAGATTTCCAATGCAGATGAAATGATTTCCCTCTCACATCTTAACGGATGTTTAAATCCTATGGAGGATTTGGCTGAAGACACTCTGTGAAATTTCAACCATACAGGAACGGCTTCTCACCTATTATATTCTGTCGCAGCAAGTGAAACGGTGGCTGGAGCTCGCCAGAAGGAGAGCGGTGCCCGAGGAGCTGGCCTGTCATGACAACATGATCCTGTGCGCTGTGTGCCCCTCTGAAAAGCCTAGCGCCCTCCTGAAGGCAGGTGGAAGGTGTTGTTTGAAGCGAGCCATATTTTATTTTTCTCCAGAAATTCTTAAGCTGATTGTGTGACATGAACATCTAAACAGAGTAACCGGATTCCAATGGCACGACCGACATCAGTTTACACATTCTTTCTCTGCCCCTCACCCTTTCGACCAAAATGGTAAATAATTTCGTTTGCGGGCCAATATCATGGCCATTTTTTACCCTGGCAGCTCTTATTTTAATGAGAAATTTGCTTTATCCAGTAGTACATTAGCAAAGTGTGTCGTGATTTTCTGTAGCAGGTGTTTACGGATAATCCTGGAGGGTCTCCATCCTGATGACTTCCTCTCTCCAGTGGTGAGCTTGTAAGGCGGACACTGTTATGGGAGGTCCCCTTAGCCCTCAGATGGTCCTGGTGCCTCCCTCTGTCTAAAGGGAGCGTCAGTGCTTTCAGACAGAGGTGCGAGCTTGTTTTCACTCTCTTCTCCACGAGAGTCCCGAGCTCTGCCCAGCTCCCCTGTGACATCATGATGCCACAGACCTGTGGTCACTAATTTTGACTGATGTCATAACCTTGCAGCACCCGCGATGTGGGTCTTGCGTCGCATGCGGTGGCCGAGAATCCTTGTTTCTGTGTCATTTGTCAACTGGCGTTTTTAGATTTGACGTTGGTTTGACTTCTTACACGGGATGAGAATAAGATCATCAACCCACTTCATTCTAAGATGAAACAAAAGCCATTGTGACTGAAATAGAGAGTTCGGGGTGACTCACTCCACCGTCAAATATGCTTTGTACACAGAGTTCCAAAGAGATTTCTAACTTTTAGGCACCATTTTATGGTTGCGAGCCCTGGTTAAACTGGAGGGGACAAAACAGAAGTAACACCTCCCTCCTCCCCACAAAACAGCCTCCAAGTGTTTGGGTTTAAAGTTGCAAATTCCTAGATGATGCTATCGCGTGCATCTCTTTGTTGTAGTTGTACCAGCTGTTTCCCCCCCTTTCAGCCTGTCAGAGCTACTCCCAACAGTCCAAGGCAGCACCACCCGATCATTGTATGAAGGGAGTTTGATTTAATTCTCCATATCGTGCTTTTAACTAGAGACAGCGTAAAATCAAATTGGGCTAAGCTTACAAGGGTGTCGTTTAGAATGATGGATTCTCCCAACTACCAGTGTACGGTGTAAAACTTTTATTTTACCCTTTCTTTATTTTAGGTTAAACACAACTCTTGGAATGACTGTATCGCTGACAATATCTCTTTCAAACAGACTAGCCATGCCCTCTGCTGTAACTGAAACTTCCAAAAATGAGATATATTTCAACTTTTAAAATTTTATTTATGACCTTAAAACCCTCACTTTTCTAGACTAGGTAAATGGCTTGCTAATATCAAGAATATTGGACCTTGATTTATTATTTTAGGAACCACTAGCATGTTACCTCACTTCTTAAGTTCTAATGGCCAAGAATGCTGTAACAAAGTGAAGCAAATCAGCTTTCCTATTTTGTGAAAATTGAAATCAGCTTAACTCACAGATTAATTATCCGATTTCTCTGAAATCATGTTATGTTTCAGTGTATATGTGTTTGCCGTTCTTAAAAACATTGGAAAGCAAATGTTTCATTTAAGAAGTGCTTTAATTCAGGGGCTAAAATAATTTCATTTTGAACGGGATACTTACTTGCAATGATGAGATTAAAAATATCTGTATCTATTACGTGAGGGACAAAAATGAAGAGGGAGATTGTCTGTTGGCATTCTGTTTGAGACAATTACAAAAATCTTTATTAATTGGCAATAGAAGTAGGCTCTGTTAGGGAAGAATTAGAGAGATCCCTTCATACGTTCCCCTGTAGGGGTAATTTTTATACCTTGTCTAGTATTTAAATACCTCTTAACTGCTAGGTGTCCATCTGTAGCCCCTTCCTGGGTCTCTAAACTAGTGCATGAAGCATGACCTTGTAACTTGCTTTGTTTATACATCTGTCAGGACAATATGTTATCTTCCCTTAAAAATGCAAATGTGCTCCCTGCAATACAGAGCTCTTTAGTCAACAAATAAATTGAGGTAAAGACTTTACCTAATACCCATTTAATTTAAATTCATTTTATAAACATAAAGACGCCTTTTAAGAGAAGCTTTAATTCCTACTAGCACCTTGATTTGTGGTTGCCATGGAGAATCAAATCTGTCATTTGACAAGAAAAGTCACCCATTTATGACAGCACTTTATCTTGTCTCTCCAGGGGAAGAAAATGTCAAAAGTGAGAGCAGAAAAAAATAAAGCCTTGAAACACCAGAATTTCTTGATTTCATTTTTATTATTCAGCTATCATATCCTTTCTGATAATAGCAACTTGGTGAAAATAAATAATGTTCCTACAGTAAAATCAAATATTTCCTATTGGAATGGACAGGGTTCTTTGTGACTGTCAGTGCTGTGAAGTCTGGCAAGAAATAGTGTTATTAGATAAACCTGCGGTGCCCAAATCCCATTTTCTTTTCATTATAGTGTCAAAATAATTATACCTGTGTAATTTGGGTAAGAAATTGCAGAATAAGTAAAATGGTCCATTGCAAGAGATTGCTGCTTTACGCCTGTGTTCCTTACGGGGTGGGGTTTCTACCAGCTAAAGGAATAAATGCTGGGGGTAAAGTATTTTCATTTGAATAAAGATGTAGAATAGGTCTTCCGTATTATATGTTAAATGGATAGGTAAATGCTGTATTCTGTTACTTTGCCCACATACCTATTTTGCAAATCCGAGTTAAAAAGGCAGAATATCTCAGCTAGTCATGAACTGGAATATTATATTTTCCCAGAGACTTAAAAAAAAAAATTTCATCCCATCTGATGCTCGTTTGCGTTTTTGAAAATGGTGTGGCACTCTAGGAGACTGAAAAAATTTACAGTTCTGATCCAGATCTGATCCAGTGATTCTTTATAGTTTGCATGTGCCCGTGTAGCGTACATATAAGTACTATGTATTTGAACACAAATACACTGGGAGGATGTTTGCCTGCCTGCCACATTCATGGTTAAAATGTGACTCTTCTTTGAGATTTGCATTAAACAAAAATGTTGGTGTTCTGCTCCGAAAAGCACATGGAAATAATCTGGGCTGCACTTTCTTGAGGGGCACTGTTTTTGATTGCTGGAGTATTATACAGCTTGATGTGGTTCAGAAGTGAAGTAATCTCGTATCGATGAGATAGCATTGTAACAGCAAGCCCTTTAGTGAAGGTTTAGTGTAAATATCTGACTGGCAGGGGAGCTGGGGAGCTGGTTTCTGGAACAGTTGTGCTTCTAAGAGATTACGAAAATGGAGAAAAGAAGGGGCTGAACTCTTGTTTTCCTGAAATTGGCACGCGCTGCTGGAGTGGTAGCCAATGCTGGATGGGATCTGCTGTGCGGAAGCCTGCAGCCCCAGAGTTCCCGTCCTGTGTGCCCCAGCCAGGGATGTGAAGCTGGGCGTGTGTTGCTAAAAAGAATAGAGTGGGGAGAAGGAATGGCTGTGGCTCGTGGCAAATAAACCTGCCCATAAATATCAATAGAAACATATCTCACAGGCATATCTTTTGATTGCTTGGATTGTGCATGTTGGACAAACTGCGTATTTATACGCAGCGGTTGAGCCATTTCCCCTACTACTGGTGTGCCTGGGAGTTCTCAATTGCCTAAACGTGAGACATCACGCACTCAAGTACGCTTTAAAGGGATACGCACTAAACACGAATCTGCAAATGCCCTGTAATTCTGAATTAATGCTGCCTTGTTATTTAACACTCAGGACTCTATTTGGCCCTTTACTTTGATAAAATTGTCGCTTGAATTTCATGGAGGTAGAAATAGAGATGTGGATTTGTCCCCCCATCAGGACTCAGCCTGCTTTTGTGATTACTGAAGGTATTTGATGTGTGTTCCTGGCAGAATGTGTTCACACCAGTTGATAATAAAATTGCGATGTGGTACAGTAATTGTAATTTACATAGGTGTCCTAGGATTGTGTGTACAGCAGTGCTGTGGATTTGCTCGAATCCAGTGTGTGTAAATACATTAGGCAGGCTTTGGGGGCTTTTATTTTATTGGATTTTTAAGTTTTAAAATTGCATTTTAATTCTTGTTTACATAACTTTCTATGACTTCTGATTTCTATGAATTTGTGAATTGTTTATGTGTGTGTGTGTGTGTGTATATATATATATATATTTTTTTTTTTTTTTTTAAGTTTCATGGTGAGGATTAGCATAGACATCTAAGAACATGGTAAAGATGTGTGAATGAGTAAACTCTGCCTTCATAGCCTAGCATTTTGTCAGCACCCTCAAATACCTATCTTTCTACTCTAGTATGAGAATTCGTGTTTGTGTGTCTTGCTTTCTCTGAGGGGCAATGACACATCTGTGAGATAAGTTGCCCGGGCGGTCTTTTTCATAGGGGGCACTTTCCTTAGCAATAACCTGTAAACACTCTTTCTTTAAAAATAAAGTTGCTAATACTAGTTGACACAGATTTTTTTACAGAAAAAAAACAACAACCCGAAACACCCTGACTCTTTGGTAGCCCATGGTTTATTTTAAGAGCATTGCCCTGTAGTTAATAATAAAAACACCTAGCATAATATTTAGCACTTACTATTTTTCAGTCACTATATAATTTTGGTATCTCACACTATCTCTGTGAAGTAGCCATTGCTGTAATCCCTACCTTCCAGAGGAGAAACTGGTGTGTTAAAGAAGATACACAGTCCTGAGTCCCAAAGCTAGTTCCTGGAGGACGTGGGATTTAAACAGCCTGCTTCTTTGGTCTCCAGGGCACAGAAGAGAAGGTTGAGGGTCAAAGGAACACTTAAAATAAATTTCGGTCCCTAGTGTGATGCTGTCCACTCGTATATATAACATATCATATCAGCTCGTACATCGTGGACTAACTCTCACACCTGAAAAATTAGGAGTTGACGAGAAAAACCGGCACCTTTCGTTGAATGCAGCTTCTTTGCCTCTGCAATAATGAAAGTAACAGAAAACCTTATTTACATTTCAGAAATCATTTCCTCAAATTTCCTGTTTTGCCAGACTTTTGCATGTGCCCCTCTCTTTCTCTTTCTCTGTTGTGCCTGCTGCCCCCATGCTTTGCTGTAAAGCGAGACCAGCTAGTTTGTCGATTTCATGAAGTTATCTGTCCACCGCGTCTCTGCTGGGGAAGGGCTGTCGCCACCCCCCAGATACTTTAATAATCAAAGCAAGGGCCACTGTAGTTCTTTCCAGGGACGTTCACTCCTTTCCCTCATCTTGGCAGGGCTTTATGGCTGTGCTTTTTGGAAACCCTTTGTCCAGGTTACTTTACCTGAAAGCTTGCTGTATTGTCATATTAATGTAATCAAATTATAGTTGTTTTTAATAACTTAATTGAATGAAAAAGAACCCTTGGAACTGAGAAGTAAAAATAAAATGGTGGTGTGTATTAAACCGTTCTCGCACAGCCCTGCAGGTCTGCAGTGGCAGATAAAGAAAGTGTAAGTTTGTACGTGGCTCCCACCGCATCCCCACGCTTAACTATTACTAATAGCCCTTTTCTCTTTTAGGTCACCTGCATCAGGGAAACTGAAACTGTTGGAAGTGCAACCCTTAAAAATCTTTTGACTCTTCCTATGAATGAAAAACATTTGGGCTTCTTTCTCCTCCAGATTTAAAACTTGGGCCTTTAAGAGCACAAAGTGAGAGAGGGACTCTGAAGCGAATGCACCTTCTTTTTCACTTTGCAATCAGTTAATTCTTTGAAATCCCATCGCATGCAGCATTTAAGAGTTTTCTTCATTCGTTTTATCCCAATTGTGGCAAAAGCAGTGTTTTCTTAAACATTTAAGTGAGTTTTTATTTAGGACCTCTTTGAGAGCTAGTTTTCACATTATCTTTAACTAAAAGGGAAGGGTGTTTAATGACGGAAAGCTCACCTGTAACAGGTTATTTATTGCTCCTTGTTAAATCAGTTGGTTTGGTCCTAGACAAAGTGAATATTAGATTTGAGGAGCACGCTTCTGCATTCTGCAGCTGGTCTGCTTTTGTTTGAAGAGGGCTCCACACAGGGACGTACTCTCAGTTGTGTGCCTTGGTATTTCAGACGGAGGGGGGATGTGTGCTCCTGCAGACATTTCCTCATCTGCCTATCATTTTCTGTGAAGAGTGTAGCATTAAAGGCACGTGTGTTTCTGCACACACTTCCTTTAAGAAATGGACTATTTGTAAAGAGATGTGTATCATTCATCAGAATTCCAGAACAGTGCCCCTGCCCCATTCAGTCTGGGCATATACAAAGCTATGACATGGTTTTTGAAGTTTTGGCAAATTACACGGTGGCATTAGGTTGGTGAGTTTAGCAGTGGATCGAAACCAGCCCATAAGTACAGCCCAGAAGGGGGTGCACGTTGGAAGCTGTGCTGCAGTTGTTAAACCATAGCGGACCCCAGGACTACAAGAGTGCTGGTGATTCTGATTCAAAGGGTCTGAAATGGGACCCAGAAACCTGTGTTTTTTATCAGACCCCTCTGATGATTCGAATCCAGGTAGTCCGTGGACTTGAACCTATGTTCTTGAAGTCGGGGAACTGTCCTTATCATCTCAGCATTAAGAGCAGCTGCATCAAAATTCTTCTAGAGCCGTTTTGTTCCTCGTCTCTTGGTGTGTATTGGGACCAGCTATGGATTTTGTTAAAACGCACGTTCTGATTCAGTAGGTCTGGGAGGGGGGTGCACCTGGGACCGTGCATTTTTAACAAGCTCCCAGGTGCTGGTCCATGCTGCTGTACCAGGCCACGCTCAGAACCCCATGGTTCACTGGTTTGTATTGCACAGAGGTTTGAAAAGAAAGGAAAAAATTTAAAGCAACTCTTGGGGTGCTTTTTGTCTCTGCGGTTTTCTGTTGAACCCTCATCTCTCTCTCGCGCTCTCTCTCTCTCGCTCTCTGTCTCTCTGCCTTGCCTCCTGTTGCAGCGTGTACCCACGTCATTAAGGAGCATTTTCACAAGTGAAAATACAGATGATGCTTGTCGTGTATGTGGAGGCACAAAGATTCTAAATTAGCCCCAGTGACCCCGGCTCTGCTCGCCCTGTAGGAATCCAGTTCTCTCCGCCAGATGGAGGGGCAGTTAAGATTCTTTTGAGACACTTTTTCTCACCTCTTCTACCGCTGCTGTTACATAACAAAATAGAGCCAATGTAGTTCTAAACTCCAGGGTCACTGGAGAGGGGCATCTTGCAAAGGAGGGTAAGAGAAGTAACAGTCTAGCTCCGGATTTTCCTGCTAAAGTATAAATATTTGCTTTATAAAGGCCGTGAGAGCAGAAGACGTGGTTTGGTGGAAATACTTGAAGTCACACCAGCTCTGTTTCAGGGTTGTGGCCCCTTTCAAGCTTGCTCTGTTCGTTGTCTTAAGCACAGATGCCTGGTTCACAGTGAGTTTTAGGACTTTCTTTCTCTGCATGAAAGGAGATGAGGTGTCCTTGAAGGCTTTGTATCTTCGGCTCTGGAAGGCAGAAGCTATTAGGATGTTGATGTTTGAGCTGGGTACATATTCCTGAATTCCCTTTCTACCTGGGCTTTCAGAACAGGGGTGTAACCGGTGGGCTCAACTCTGAATTTCATCAGCATTTAGGGCCTGGTATTTCTCCAATGAAAATAGGATTCTAGATCCCAAAGGTGATATTGACCATCTCAGTGACTTTGGATAAGATCTGGGGGTTGGGGGTGGGTGGGGTTAGATTGAAATGAGCGTTATGAGTCCATCAGCACCAGACATACTCTTCTCCTGGTGTTGGCATCCTGTTATAACTTTCCCTTTGATTCAGCCTATGGGGCTTCCCGGCTCACACTGTGAATCTCCTTTAGCTGTTAGGATAACCACGGTAACGGTTCTCAAAATACCCATTTGCACGTGTCATTCAACTTGAAGAATGTATCTGATAATTGATGTTTTGAACCAATAACTCCCATGGCCGGTAGACAGTACAAAACTGGGGTTTGGGAGGCATAAGATTGGGGGAGGGGCCCTGCTTTATTCTTGTCCGTGTTTAGCTGGCCAATCTCGGCATTTTTTTTTATGAAGCTGTGTATATCCTTATTCTTCTCCTGATTCATCTTAGGAAGTAAGGAAGTAGGCGGTATGAGAACGTTCACTGATAGCGGCCCAGACATCACTGAGTGTGATAGGATCGTAGAATTTGGGCAGCAGAAGTAACACGAGGTAGCCTGTGGCCCAAGGGCCTCAAACTCAAATTGTAATGGGGGCCACACAGGTAATTACAAAGAAGTCAGAAGGTTCAACAGGGAGAGTGGAGAGCCCGACCGCACTACCGATCCACTCCATCCAGTTGTCACCAGGACTTCAGGCCGTATTGCCAGGTCTTCTGAATTTTCTAGAGATGCCAGAGAGCAGAGTGGACCCTTATAAGTCCTTTGGAGATGTGTTCATCTTACCCATGAGGGAAAGGGGAAGGGAGAGAAAGCCAGTGCGTGGAATTCATTTCCATCTTCTGGGAACACCAGCTGATGTTCTCAGCGATTGAAAAGGTGTCAAACAAGAACATCTCACTGCAGTTGACATGGGAGGGAGATAGGCACTCCTGCTCTGTGACCGTCAGAGAATGACAGGTCTTGACCAAAGCAGTGTCCACACTCAAAAATGTGTGCCTGATCCCTCGAAGTTCAGCTCTCTCAGATATTAAAATGTAACAGGAGGCTGCTTTGGGTCAGTAAGCCTGAACCTCATCATTTATCCCAGGGAGAATAAAATTATATCTAGCAACTCATCCACTATTGTGCCAACTGTGAATTTTCCCTCTCTTGCGTTGCTGGTTCTTTGGATCTGCCCGTGTTATTAAAAAATAAGGTATCATTGCACGGGAATCACCTGGTTTTCCAAGCTGTTTACCGTTAAACAAAGCTGCCACAGAATAAATACCTTTGCATTTGCCCCGTTGGCTTGGGGGTTAAGTCAGTACTTAAACTCCTGAGTATTTAGTCTTGACACTAATTTCTGTAGTGTGTAAGGCATGTCAGTATACGAGAGCTTTTCATGTTCCCTTTAGAGTTCCCCTTGATGACATTATTTCAAAAGGTACAGGGTGGTAGGTATTAGAAATGGATATCAATTCACCTTGTGGAGGCTCCAAGGGTGTTTAATTTTAGAGACCTAGCAGGTAACACGTTTGCAATTGCACACATATCTTTATCCTATGGGCACCGAACTTTTGCCACAGAGAGGTGTGTGACCACCTACACAGGAGATTGCACGCCTTCATAAACGAGAGCAGTATAATTCTTTATTCTTGGAAAGCTGCACCCCAGAAACCTGTTGTTTTACCTGTGAAATTACCAACCTGAAGGTAGCCTGGAATTAGCACGTACATTTTTATTTGGGGTTTTGGCAGTTCTTCTAGCTGGACCACTTTTTTTTTGTTTTTTTCCTCTCCCTTTGGCAACGCTGGATCATTTAACACCTACACACATGAGAGACCCAGTTTTGTGTTCCTTCATGGTTCCAGTGTGTTTTCTTTTTTTTTTTTTCTTGGTTTGTTTTTAACATAAGGACCGGCTCCTTGACGTATTTGTCCCAGTGGCAGAAAGACGGTGCACCCCTAATGCCTTCCTGGCTCTGCCTTCCACTTATCCTGAGCATTTCCAAACTACTGGTGTTTTAATTACTGTATTGTTCATCCGGTTCACTTGTATTTAATTGGCTTTGTGTTTCGTCTTTCTGTTTCGATGAAAGGATTATTGGCGGTTTGGAGGAAAAAAAAAAAAAGGCCATATAAGTGAAGCTCCGTCGTTTAAGACACATATAAAAATTCTTTAAGATGCCTTTTATTCGGGATCTCTTTATCTTCCTTCACAAGCTTTCTGAGAATAAGTAGTGCATGTTGAGGTTTATCTTTGCTTTTATGTGCTCCAGCCACATGCTTAACATTGAGCACATTTGAGTCGCATTTCACTGGCTTTCACAATCCTTTTAAAAAGGGACTGATCTGTTAACATCCCCCTCTTTAGATCTAGCAGACAGGATGTCCTTCCATACAAAGAAGGGCTCCCCGTCTTTCTGGCTGGCCAGTGAGTGAATGATTTCAGGCCTGGTGGGCAGTACTCGTGTCCGTGCGTCACACAGCCCAACCACAGTAGTAGGCAGCTGCATGTAATTTTGAACTCCACTCATTGAACTGTAATAAAACAATATAAGCACTGCTTGGGGGGAAGATTGGATGCAGTTATCCTTACACAAGGCTCGGGCATATGAAAGCAGTGCTGGCTGACAAGAGGATTTTAAGATTTGATTTTGATTGAATTGCAGAATTGAACAGGCCAGGAATGTCAGTGGAAGGCTAAACGCCTGTAGTGCCATAAAGTTTTATTCATGTGAGGCTTTCCAATATCAAGTAGATGGATTATTGGAAAAGGTGTCAAGGGACATGAAATGGAAGAGCCCCAAACATAAAATGTAGGCAGGAGGGAAAAATTACTTCTTGCTTAGTATATAATTAGGTCTCAAAAAAAGAGAGAGTGTTCCGTAAAATTGTTTATTCTTCCCTCTCTCCAAAGAAGAAAATAATGACCCTCTCGTTATATCACTTATTATTCTTTCAAGTGAAATTGAATTTAGTACCTAAGACGGGACCTTCTCTTGTGTCATTCTTTTTTTTTCTTCCAGTTTTATTGAGATATAATTGACACACAGCACTGTGTAAGTTTAAGGTGTACAGGATAACGATTTGACTTACATACATCATGAAATGATTACCGCAGTAAGTTTAGTGGACATTCATCATCCCACATAGACATAAAATTAAAGAAATAGGAAAAATAATTTTTCCCCTGTGATGAGAAACCAACGATTTGAAAAATAGCAGGATGGTGGTGGTTGCCTACCGTGGAAAATGGCAGGGGAGAGTTTTGTTGTGTGATGGAAATGTTCTGTCTCAAAAAGGGTGTCAGTTACACTGGTGTATGCGTTTGTCAAAATCCTTTGATCTCTAACACATAAGATATGTATGTAAACTTTATGTAAACTACACCTCCATAAAAGTTAACACACTGCTAGCCAGAAATCTATATATGTGGACATGTAAAATTCATAATGAAACACAGATGATTTGGAATTGACAGTGAAAGCACTCCTTATCAGAACGTGAGAAGTAGTCTTATGCCATTCTTTTTTGATTTTGTTCCAGAGTAACGTCGGGTGATAGGCTTTGTTGAAAAGAGAGGGGAGGGTGAATCAAGAATATCACTGTGCACTAGACACCATGAACTCTTCAGAAATAAGAGAGAGGCACGTGTTCACACATCCTAACACACTGGCTTATTTCATTGCTCGACAGTGCGTACAGAATCTTGCACGCATTTGCCTTGGGCAGCTGATACGACCATTTGTGTGGGGTTGGAGAGTGGCGGTCACTGGCGATGAGCTGGTGAAGTTACACAGAAGGTTGGCTGGGGAGGGCCATGTTCATTGCATTTGCTGTCCTGGTTCTTTATCCACGTGCAGTGTTCCTATTCAGATCATTAGTGAAGCACGTCTAAAAATTGCCAGGGGGGAGGTAAAGAAATACGTGTCATTTTTCAGTTTTGAATCTATTTGTTTGGCCTTGCTAACCAAAGTAGTTTCGGTTAAATAATTGAAGTTAGGAATATATACACTTGGACTCTAGCATGCAGGTGTGATTTTTCTTTGTCCTCCTCCTACCCCTTATTCTAATGTATTATGTATTTAGAAACGTTTAAACGTTTATTTGTAAATGAGGCTTTGTGAGGTTGAAACGGAAAACCGGAAAGGAAATTTCGAACCCTTAGGGCCTTATGTTTTTCAAGCCCCCTTTTCCTTTCATGCTTAATTCCAAAGAAAGGGCTTGCCTTGGGGTTGTCGTTACCTCCCTGAGATTTGTAAAACTTTCATTTATCCCGTGTCGCATAGATTTGTGTTAGAACGTATTGAGTTATACTTTATTATTATTTAGTTTTTCTAAAAATAAACTCCATAAATATTTATCTAATCAGACAGCGATTCATTTACAAGCAGCCCTTGGAAAGAGAAAGGAGTCCTCTCTCGGAGTGGTCAGCGTGCATGATCCCTAAGTGGCCCCTTTTAATTGGACGTTGCACCTCCCTCCTCCTTTAGGGTTGAGGCAGAATTGATACCTGAGAATGGAATTTTCTGCTGTTGATGGACTTAATCCTAATTTGCGTGAGACAGGAGGGGAAAAAGGTTGTTGGGGGTAGATGAAAGGAAGTACTCACAAAGTTGCAAAGAGCTGCCTTTGAACTTGGTAAGATTCCAGGAAATTGGCCCTTGCCTGGGCTGCTCCCAGCTCTGTAGTTCTGATCTTTAGGAGAGGGATGAGTTACAGTGTTACCCGTCAGTTTACATTGTGGTTCCTCTTTGGGAGTTACTGCCACACCCGTAAATGCATGAAAATTTCATTTCACTCCCATGTCCCTCTAGCACTGTATTAAGGTCAAGTAAACTAGGTACTTACGGTGCAGCATTTAAGGAGGTGCTGACCTTGAACTTGCAGGACTCTGAGAGTGAGTGCCTCCTTACATTTTGCATTTGAGGCCCCTTGCTTGCTCCCCTGAGTCCTGGGCCCTGCTTTAACACTTTTGGACGGCTGTGTTTGGGTTGCATTTTTTGCAATAGAAAAAAATCCTTGATCTAAGTGAAGCTGTTTGCTAATTCTGTAACCTCCCCTATTTTTCTTACCGAAATTACCGAAATTAAAAAAATGACAGTGACTGTGATTATACAATGTTGTTTGATTCCTGTTTCCGTGCAGTTTCCCTGAATTGGCAGGCATGCTGCATCTGAACTAAGATGCAGTCTTGCATCAGGTCTGGTCATAACATGTATGTTTTCCTTTGATCCCACTGGAGCTAGGGTTCGACATTCGCGAACAGACTTACACACGCCACACACCTTATTAAGTGGTACAGTTGCAAGTATCCTCTGTTAAAAAGACATGTGCGGGCATTACCAGGCTGAAGTTTGCTAAGCAGGTTTCCAAAGGATTAATACTTGGCAATTATTTGGCTCTGAAATTCTGGAAGTGGTGATTTGGTGTTCAAAGCAGAGAAGTTAACTTGGGACGTTAAAGCAGTTGACACGAACGATCTTTGTTTCTGGCGCTCTAACTACCACCTGCTAGCCACGGGGATCTCACGAAGGACTCCCCTTGAATTCCTCCCATTTCATCCACAAGGAGAACCTAGTTTGGCAGGTGCCATCATTACCTACTGGTTGACAGATGAGGGAATCACCACTTGGAGAAATGAAATCATCTGCCCAAGTTCACAGCTCAAGAACAACAGAGCCTCACCCTTGAACTCTTAATACCGGTGTTCTTTACCACCGCATAACCCTTCCGTTTATTGTCCAGGGATGTTATTACAGGTACAGTCTGCCCTTTGGAAGAGGTACCAGAATTTCCTTCCTATGTATTGCTTATCCTTACAAGTCAAGAGCCTTCGTTTGCGGGACTGTTGAGGCATTCAGTGCCCACACGAAGTTTTTGCAGACTTAATGGAGCAAGATTTTGTACATTTCTTTGTGGAAGCCATTCACAGAGGAGCGTGTAAGCGGAAGAGAAGCAGTGGGAATCCTTAAGTCTCGACAGGGGAACAGGCCCTCCTGGGTAGAGCAGCAAGTAACTGTCAGTCACTAAGATTGAAGCCTTAGAAGGATTCTGCACTGGGGTTCCCCCCGACCCCGCCAGCCTGGCAGCGTTCGCCTTCCTAAGCAAGGAAGCGTTCTTTGGATCCCTGAACCCATGACGGGTTCCATGAGGTCTGGCACTGTCTGATGTGTGGTGTGTATGAATGAAACCTCTCTGCTAAAAGCTGAAATCGGTTGGAGAAAACTGGAAGAATGAGTCATTTCAGGTTCTTCTCTCAGAACATGTCTATGCTTGTTTCTGGCTGTTTCCAAAGCGCTGAAGTTTCTCTCTGATCCTAAGTAGGACAAAAGGGAGAGAAATGGATATCCACCTTCCCCCCATTCCGGTGAGTATGCAAGTTTAAGAGAAACATGTTAAAAAGGCTAGATTCTTTTCGAAGGAGCCTGTCTACATCGGTTATAAACTGCGTCTTAACAGGTAAAGCCCTTGGAGCACGGCTGGCCTTCCTCTTAATAACCTTGCTGTTGGCATGAGGGCTTGTCCACACTTTTCTCTGATACTTCTTCTCAGTTCCCAGGTGGTAACTGGAACACAGGCCTTGATGGATTCGACTTTCCACAAATGAATTGTAAAACAGATGATGGAGCAGAGTGGCATTCCGGCACTGGGGAACCAGGTCTCTCACAAATTGACTTTCAGCTGCAGTGATTCCCATTTCGATCGGACTCTGACCTCATGGTGTCTGCTTGCTAGTCACTGCCCAGGTACCGCCCTGCCTTCGTTCTTTCATCTGTTAAATGGGCGTTGCTCTCTGTGAGCTCTTAGAGGAGCACCGTGAACTCACTTGGTGCTATTTGCAGCTGAGGGCCTGGTCATACGGTAGCTAAATATAAAAAACAGTCATGACTGATGTGTGTAGACGTACGTGTAGACAGAGGTGTTCAGGCCACAGATACGTTTTGATTGACATGTGTGGTGTTCTACCTAAAATATTTGAGTTTATCACTTAGGTTTACTGAGATTTCCTATGCAGTACCCAGATTTCTGGTTTATTTTCACAGATCAAAAGATGTGGGGACACTAGCCTTTCTCCCAGGCTGGGGCCAAGGTGCTGGTTTAGATGGGGCTCGTCGAGCTGTCTGGTTAGGGATGCTTTCCCACACTTCCTGGTGTTTGATTCCCTGTCTGCTTCACTCGTTGAAGCAATTGCCTGGCCCCTGTGGGCATTTGCGTTGGCAACCCTGATACGGTATGTCCTGAAGTGTGTGGACCGGTACACGCGAGTGCGGACATCGTCGGGATTCACAGTCATTCCCTCTGAGGCGTGTGCAGCGAGGTTTCTGGAAAGTGCCAGGTTTTTTTTTTTTTTAATCCCTTAAGTGATTTAAACTTCCTGGAAGCTGTGCATCCCATGTAAACAATGGGACCCGTAGAAAAACACACTCGTTGGAGAATTGCGAGGCATATAATTTTGTCTTTAAGTTCTTACAAACGAATTGTAAGAACACGACCTCATAGAAACCTCTGAGACATTACAGCGTTTTAATAACACTTTGCTGCTCCATGGGCTGCCTCATTTTTCCTTGTATTAATTTAATTTCTTTTCCTTATGTGTGGTAGCGGGCGCCTGTCTCCAGCTCCACCCTTGTGTGCCTCGGGGAAGACGCCTGGTGCCCTCCCTCCTTGGGGCAGAAGCTCCAGGGGCACATCCCTGGAAGAGTTGAGCTTTCACCCTCTCCTTCATTCCTGTACCGGCTTCTTCCCTGCTCATTGCCACCCGTGCTTCCTCTTAGACCGCCAGCAGCACATTATATTAACGCCCCCCCCCCCCCCCCATCTGCAGCCGGAGTCGTTCCCACCACCGTGCCTGCGCCTGTGACTACAAAACCCCCAATCGTGGGGTGCCCCTGCGTGGCAGCAGCTCAGGGAAGCCAGTCTCCGCAGCCCCCATGTCCCCGTGGGGCCCAGGCTTCTAGGAGAAGGGCAAGAGCTGCCCTCTGCTTCTGTCCCCGTGGCAACCGGGTCGTCCACAGTGAATACCTGGATCCATCCATCCATCCATCTGCCAGTTCTTTCTTTTTTATTTTTTCCGGCCGCACGCCACGGCTCGTGGGATTTTAGTTCCCCGACCAGGGATTGAACCTAGGACCTCGTCAGTCAGAGCACCGAGGCCTCATGACTGGACCACCAGGGAATTCCCCATCCGCCAGTTCTTTTCAATAGATATTGCTGGATCGAGTGCCTCTGATGTACCAGGCACTGGTGTTTTCAACACTCTGTGAAAACATGAGATGCCGATGAGACATTAGAACCACAGGGAATGGGACAAAGGCCGTTATAAAAGGCGGAACTGACTTTGTGTGTTGAATATCATGGAGTTCAAACAAACTTAGACTCTTAGGACTTCCCTGGTGGTGCAGTGGTTAAGAATCTGCCTGCCAATGCAGGGGACACGGGTTCAAGCCCTGGTCTGGGAAGATCCCACAGGCCACGGAGCAACTAAGCCCGTGCGCCACAACTACTGAGCCTACATGCCACAACTGCTGAAGCCTGCACGCCTAGAGCCCGTGCTCCGCAACAAGAGAAGCCACTGCCGTGAGAAGCCCGCGCACCGCAACGAAGAGGAGCCCCCACTCGCCGCAACTAGAGAAAGCCCGCACGTAGCAACGAAGACTCGACGCAGCCAGAAATAAATTAAAAAAACAAAAACAAGAAAAAACAAACCGAGGATCTTAGAGCTTCTTGAGAAGCTCTCTGGATGGAGCTCATTTTTCTTTTTCAGAAACTTCGGGAGGCAGTTTATTACATGGGTAAGATGTTGTCCTCTGCGTCAGCCCTGTTCTGGTTCCAAGCAAGACACCGGGGGCTGTCACTTACGTTGCCAGTGATGTGCATGACCCCGCTTAAGTTGGGCAGTGCACACCCTTCCCAGCCATCCATGGCGGCCTTGATTCAGACAGACCTGCATTTGAGTCTTGCTTTTACCGTTTATTTGTGAGCCCGCACAGGTCTCTTTAGCTCTCCCAGATTTGGTTTCTTCGTCTGCAAAGTGGGGTGGCGTTACGGTACCTGCCTCACAGGTGCCGTAGTGAAGATGGGGGGAGGGGGGAGGAGGCATGTTAAAGCCCCCGAGTACCTGCCACGTGGTCTGTACTCAAGAAATAGTCACTGCTGTTAATGGAATGAACGATCGCCTTTCCCACATCGTCCCCCTTTCCCCAGCCGCACTGTGCACTTTGAAAGGGATATCCTTCACATTCGTTTCCCAGAAAATTGAGGTCACCGACTTGTTTCCTTCTTGATCGCTCCACCCTGCAGTCGCCAGGCCATCTCCGCCTCTGCCGTGCCTCGAGCTAAGCTACAGCAGGGGCGTGTACAGAGCTTCCCTGGTGAACGTCCGTCCATCCGTCCGTCCGTCCGTTGCCTTTCTGCCTGTATTTTGGCTGCTTATCTAATCCAGGGAAGGAGCCGCCACTCCTCAGCCTTGGGCAGGCCGGTTGCGGGCTGGCCCGTAATAATACAATTAATGAAGGTTAACAGGAAAAAGTGGGGTCCAGGAGCAATTCCAGGCAGCTGGCAGCCCTGCTGAATTGGAAGCGCCCCACCAATGAAAACTGCAGCGAGAAGCAAATTAAACCTCCTATCTGCCATCTCACGCTCTTCTCTCCCCTTTCCTGTTTGGACTTGAAAGGCGATTGGAGCCAGGGCCCTGACAGTTGACGGAAGTGCTGCAAGGGGGGAGTATTTATTTACAGTGAGTTGTGGCGATGCTTGTTCAGGATGCGGTTTCTTGCAGGAAGTTCTGTCCCCACCCCCGAGTTTGATCATTTCTCCAAAAAAAAAAAAAAAAAAAAAAAAAAAAAAAAAAAAACCTTTGCTTTTGGCAAAAATCCAAATGAAAATCCAAGTGTTTGACAATGCATTTTGGAGAAGTTATGGGAAAACAAGTACTCATATATACTGTTGGCAGGAATACAAAATGGCACTACCCTCTACAGGGAGAGATATGACAATATCTAGCAAAAATATATATTCATTTACCCTTTGACCCAGCAATCTCATTTCTATGAATTTATCCCAGATATGCACTCTCTGATATACAAAAAAAAAAAAAAAAAAAAAAAAAGAAAGAAAGAAAAGAAAAAAATCCTTGATTGTTTGAGGCCTCCACGCTGACATGGAGCAACACGGGGTAACCTGTCTGTACTTGGAGGACAGCAGGCCACCAGCGGGCCCCGCTTTCCCCAGATGTGTTCAGGTGCAGCAGTAATCATTAGGCATTTAAAATAGGGAAGTAGGCCCTGTCCACGTGCTGTAAGCTGTGGCTGGCGCGAGCCATTCCGTTCGTTACCAGAAACCAGTGCCAACTGAGGATGTTGTACTGGGTGTTTCAGAGAGAAATCACTTTGAGGCAAATTCAGAGGTGACAGTGCTTAGGAAGCAGGTATCTAAGTTATAAACCAGTCGGCCTGGGGCCGCTGAAGCCCCTCTGAAGCTGAGTGCCGAGCTCTGGGTCCCAAGTTTGGGGTGCCTCCTGCCTTTGGGAGTCTTGTAGCATGATGGGAGAGAAGGGAGCAAAGGGAACCAGGATTCCATCGAAGAGTTTATTTTGGTATTTTCTAAGCTCCTCAGAAGATCGTGTAATACTGTAGAATTTTCTCAGAAACCCACAAATATTCTTCATTTCTTATTTAAAAATATACAGAAGGTGAGGAGACGTTACCAAAGGATATAAAATGGAAATTAAATCTCCCTCCCCCAGGGTCTCAGCTCCCTTCTTAACTCTTTTAAGTCCTGAGGGGCCAGCACCATCAGGAGATGCAGGCTCTGGGGTCCCACCAGAGACCTACAGAATCAGAAAGGACCACGAAGCACGGAAATCCGTGTTTTAACAAGTCCTCCGTTTGGTTCTGATGGTCACTAATGTTTGAGAACCGCACCCTTAAGACTGTGGCTTTCAGACTTCACTGTGGTCAGCGTCTGCTGGAGGGCTTGTTCACACTACAGGTACTCAACCCCGATGCCCAGAGACTCCAATTCAGTAGGTTGCTGGTGGGGCCTGAGACTCTATACATTGTTCATTTTTCGAGGTGAGGGGGCAAGCATCCCTTCCCACCATTCACCTCCCTGCAGTGGTTCTGGATCTTTGATAGACGCTGACCTTTTGGGAGTGGCCCTGATCCTTTTAAAAAACCACCACAAAAATCACGGAATGGAGGAAGCAGCTCTTATTTGTTGAGGCCACGGCTAATTTAATACATCACGATACCCACAGTAATGAGGACCTTGGCACGCATGTAAGTTTCGCAGCTGTCCCAGGTGCCCAGCTCATTGCAAGAGACTTTTGTGACTAATTTCTGCAACTAAGGAATTGATCCCTCTTTTGGAGAAACTCTTGTCAGTCTGCCAAAATTACTTGGACCGTGTCAAGATTCAGAGGAGGTTGCAGATGTTCTCCTATAGGTGTCTCCCCCAGTGTTTTACCTGATCTCTTCATATATTGTTTTTTGGCTTCTAAAGGTCTTTAACCACCTTTGAAAGGCGCTAGTGATTGGGTATGATTTTAAGCTGACGGACTTTCTTCGCAGAGTATGGCAGACACAGGTGACAGGCTTCATTTCCCGCCCCTTCGAGGGTCTGTCGCAATAGACAAAGTGGTTCCAAAGGTGTATGCAGTCCTTGTGTCAAGGAGCTTACAGTCTGGGTGGCCGGTGGTTCATACAGAGAAAGTATGTGTAGACCAGAAGGGCAGTACCGTGTGGATCTGGTGCAAAAGGAATGACAGACGGTGCGTCCTGTGGCACACACAGGGGAGTTTCATAGAAGTGGCACAGACCATGCTTGAGCGGGGTTTGGAAGGGTGAATAGCAGTTCCCCGGATGACCCAAGAGGAAGAATATCATTAGAGGCAGAGGCAGTAGCTGGCATTGTATCCTGCTCTGCCTCCTGAGATGTTTCACGTTCGGGAATCCTTCAGGGTTGTTCAGGAGTGACTTCTGAGTTGGAGGATTCTGGGGCAGATGGCAGGTGGAACTTAGCTAAGGCCCTCTTGATGCAAATGATATTGGGCAGTATGGAAGAATTTTATCATACACAAAGGGCAGTCACCTTTATAAAACAGAGAAGAATTTTTTTTCCTGCAGTTTCCCCATTGAATCCCGAAGTTCTTCCATAGTCTCGGTGGGGTTGACAGGCTGCCAAGATGCTTGAGGGACTCGGGCGGGAAAGGGAGTTGGCTGGGTTCACGGTTCCCCGTGCCAGCCTTCTCCACAGTGTGTCTTGTTGAGCATTCGTCCGTTGACATGCTTCTCACTGAGTCTGAGAACGTGAGGATTCAGGCAGGAAAAGTAAGAACACCCCTCCAGAGGTCTGCAGAGCGTATTTAAAAGTCCTCTCGGGACCCTGACCTCGGACACACTCTCAACCTTTGCCAGTGTGTTTTCCCCAGTAAAGCTGGGGTCATAGTACTGTCACTCTTCTAAGAGTGAGGTAATGAATGACGCAAGGAAGTAATGTGTAGAGAGCGTTTAGCACCGTGCCTGGAAGATCGGTAACCACTTACTCTACGGGCTTCCCAAAGGCACGTGTAAGAGCGAGAACAAGACACACCACAAACCTGGTCTCCGAACTCCCAGGCCAGTGGAAAGCAGAGGTTTTCAGCCTCGGTGCTCTTGACATTGGGGCCACAAGGTTCTTTGATGTGGAGACTGTGCCTCATGGGATGTGCAGCAGCATCCCTGCTTCCACCCGCTAGGTGCCAGTGGCATTCCCTCTTGCCCCGCGACGGTGTGACAACCAAAACTGTCTTCAGACCCTTCCCCGGGGAGGACAGAGTTACCGCTGATCTTGAGTCCGTCTAGGGCACGCGCCTTGATTTTCGAACGTATTTATTACCCTGACAGAAGCACTGCAAAACCAAGTCTCTGATTTGGAGTGTGTAAAAAGAATACACAAAGGGGCAGCTTCAAGAATGGTTTCATACTGTTTGCAACGGGGAACATGGCTCTAAGAAAGCCACCAACCAGTACTTGCTGAAGTCCTAGCACAGCTCGCAAGAAAGAATTCCTGACCTACACGTGGTCATTTTCTTGGCTTTTTGTTTCATACCAATTTCACTTTACAATAGGAGGAACCAGGGTCTTGGGCTGTTTATTTTTGCAAGATTTTTTGTTCCTTCTTCTTAAAAACCTTTAGTGGTCGTAAAACACACACGCTGTGAAATTTACCTCCTTCATCGTGGTGAAGTTAAGTTAGTGTTAAGTATATTCACATTATATCTCCAGAACTTTTTCGTCTTCTAAAAGCTAAAACTGGGTACCCGTTAAACAACAGCTCCCATTGCTGCTTCGCTCCAGCTCTTGGCAGCCAATTGGACTTTCCGTCTCTCTGAATCTGACTACTCTAGGTACCCCAGATAAGTGGAATCATACTGTATTTGTCTTTTTGTGACTGGTTTATTTCACTTAGCGTAATGTCTCAAGGTAGGTTCATCTGTGTTTTAGCGTGTGTCACAATTTCCTTCCTTTTTAAGGCTAGATTCTGTTCCAGTGTATGTATATACCACATCTGTTTATTCATACATCCGTCAATGGACACTTGGATTGCTTCTACCTTTTTTTTTTTTTTGCGGTACGCAGGCCTCTCACTGTTGCGGCCTCTCCCGTTGCGGAGCATGGGCTCTGGACGTGCAGGCTCAGCTGGCATGGCTCACGGGCCCAGCCGCTCTGCGGCATGTGGGATCTTCCCGGACCGGGACACGAACCCGTGTCCCCTGCATCGGCAGGCGGACTCTCAACCACTGCGCCACCAGGGAAGCCCGCTTCTACCTTTTGATCTTATTAATAATGCTGCTTTGAATATGGGTGCACAGATATGTCTTTGAGCCCCTGCTTTTCAGTCTTTTAGGTATCTACCCAGAAATGCAATTGCCGAGTGACGTGAAAATTCTATTTTTCTTCGTTTGTAGATGTTCTTGCCCTTTCTTAGCTGAGGGAGATGGAATCCACTGTCCTCTGGACCCATCTCCACTCTTTCTTGAAGCTTTTCCTTCTGTCCCTGTGGCCTCAGGGGCCAACGTAGGGCTGTCATTGGCCCCTCGAGCCCATGGTCCTAAGCGGCACCTAGGCAGCCGTAAACAGCCACTCCTTGATTGCTTTGTCTCTGGGAGCCATGTTGCTTGCCCGAGCTGTGCGTCTGCTCACGCACGAGACCTGGCCCCATCTTTGCTTGTCTGCCATCTGCATAGACAGTCACAGCCATAGGCAATTTAGTGAAGCAGTGAAGAGGAAGGTGAGTTGGAAGAAGGGCGAGATGGTGTCTTCTTTCCAGTGGTGCTTGGGGTAGCATGTTGTAGCTCTTTCAGGCTCCATTCACCGTCCGCCTCTGGACAGCTCTGTACTCCAGCTACATGGCGCGCCACTCTGCATTCTTCAGGATTTCCACCTGGGAGTCACCCGTAGGGATGCGGGAGGATGGGTGGAACACGTAATTTACTTATAAAAATATTCCGGTTCTGCATTGACATTCTCAGAGTAAGAAAACAGAGAGCAGAAAAGCAGCATGTTGAAAAGCTTGTATCTATGGAGACTGCTTTTTTTCCATCCATTCTTTTTTTTTTTTTTTCCTAATTAGACTGAAACCTCCCTAAATCTATGTAATTCTATTTACGGAATGGGCCTACTAGGCCTCGTGCCTGAGGACGAGATCTTGACCATGGGGACTTGGAGTGTGTAAGGGAGGTCCAGAGGCCTAAGAGGGGGGGCCATTCTCAGTATTTGGAGATAAAAATGGTGATCGTGGAGGGCAGCCTGCAGAAGGTGTGGCGCTAAGTCGAAACCCCCGTGTATGGTGATGTGCACTCCTTCTGTGAGCCAGGGCTTCCTCTGCTGACGGCTGGGAGGATGGAGAGTCAGCAGAGATAATGAGATGCAGGGGGACTCGTGCAGCGGCAGGTGACTCTTAAAGGTGGATAAATAAGTGGAAAGCGGACGAGTCTTGCTGTTTCACATTTTAAAAAGTAATCCCCAAACACTGGCCTTGCAGATCAGGGTAGCTCGTGTGACACTAGGTTGCCAGAAAAAGGAGAATATGGGGCAACATTTATTCATTCCGATTTTTAAAAAAATAATTTTATTTTATTTATGTGTTTTGTATTTGGCCGTACCGTGGCGGCACGCGGGATCTTAGTTCCCTGACCAGGGATCGAATCCGTGACCCGTGCACTGGAGGCGTGGAGCCTTAACCACTAGACGGTTAGGGAAGTGCCATTCCGATTTTTTTTAAGAGCCAAGAATCCAGTGCTGACCAAACCAGACACGCCATCCTTAGAGTCTCCACGTTAGCGTAGCCCCTCTAATTCTTGTGCGTAATTATAGACGCACGTGAGATGCGTGTGTTTTCCTGAGGTAGTAAATTGTTTTATTTTTTTAAACTTGTTTTTATCCCATTATTTTTGTAGAACTATGAGAGAGAGCTTCTAGTGCTAGAATCACACAGAAACACTTTTCTTCTGAAAATAAGCCATTGTTATTGTTTTAATTCATCTTCATTTTCTACCCCACCCTTCAGAGGATTCTAGGAGCTTTCCTTGGGTTCCCTTTGATGCTTTTCGCCTCTTGGGATCAAGCTTTTCTTCTTGTCTGCAGGGGATCCTATCCCTCTGGGGCAGCTCCTTTTTTCTCCAATCACCTCTTTGGTTTGGGTCTCCTGTGCTGCTGCCAGAGGAGTGACCTCCTGTTCCCAGTGTAGCAGGGTTTCTTTCTTTCTATTCCCAAAGGTCTCCCGGGGACGTTTCTGTGAACAGGTGGTAATCCCAGGCTTTGAGTTCATGCTTCTTCACACGCTGGCCTTGAGGTTTCCACTGGGTTGAGGGAGGGTTGGTGGGCCACTGTGGAGTTGCGGGCTGCCCTGCCATTTGGAGAGCACTGAGAGAGACTGGGGGTACTTATGTGCTCAGAGCCTGCCCTGCTTCCCACCCCTGCCCCACGCAGTGCCTCTGCTGTGCCTTGTGAGCTGGGGGAGTCCAGCGGAGAATCGCTGTTGGCTTTTGGTACTCTTAAAAGCCGGATGGGGCTTCCCCGGTGGCGCAGTGGTTGAGAGTCTGCCTGCCAATGCAGGGGACACGGGTTCGAGCCCTGGTCTGGGAGGATCCCACATGCCGCGGAGCAACTAGGCCCGTGAGCCACAACTACTGAGCCTGCGCGTCTGGAGCCTGTGCTCCGCCATAAGAGGCCGCGATAGTGAGAGGCCTGTGCACCATGATGAAGAGTGGCCCCCGCTTGCCACAACTAGAGAAAGCCCTCGCACAGAAACGAAGACCCAACACAGCAAAAATAAATTAATTAATTAATAAACTCCTACCCCCAACATCTTCTTTAAAAAAAAAAAAAAAAAAAAGCCTTATGTGTTCATGGCTTGTTTTCCTAGTCGCACGTTCTTAGAAGTGGAATTGTTGCATCAGCAAGACTGCAGAATTTAATTGCCAGCATTCTGTTTTTCAGAATGGTAATACCAAAGTGTGTTTCCTATCAGCTTTGTAAGTGAAGGCCCATTTCCCTCAACACCGCTAATACAGGGTATTATATGTGAAAGGATTCCCTCATTTGATAGGTGAGAAAATGGTCTTCACTGGCATTGTTTTATTTGGTAGTGGGGCTTGAATCTTTGTTTTCTGTGTTTTAGTTGGCTATCACAGTTACATAAAATTAGATTATTATAACAGACATTTTGCGTTGTTTCTGCTTATGGATCTCTACTCCGTGCTAATAGAGACTCACAAGCAGAATCTGCTTTCTAGGGATTTCGATGTATCCTTGTCATTACTCTTTGAGGACGGGGTCTAGACTTGGTTTATGGCTGCTGTTGGTTTAACGCTCTTGGGGTGATGAAGCTAATTTTTGAAAGTTTTCCCTTCTCTTCTTCGTATTTCAAGAGGCTATGCGAAGCGATTCATAAGGGTTTTATGGAAATGCATGGTGTGGTAATAGGGACGATATTTTATGAATCTAAAACGAGGATTTCTGGTTTTATGAGAATGAGTCAGATTTATGGGGACAGTGAGGTGGGATATTTGAAACGGGGACTCTGGTGTTCAATCCAGAAGATCACACGGTCGTACGAGCCAGCATGTCCCACGCCGAGTTCCTCAATGCAGTAATTCACTTCGAGCAGAAACCATCCTCTGGTTAAAGTAAACTGGGAGACACTGGCTTCTACCAGGCTGAATCTCTGTTTTATTTTATTTTTAACTATAGGGCTTTTTCAGACTTTAAGATAGTAATGTGCACTGTTGACCCTGAACATACATAGTTTTCCAGATGAAACCTTTTTGGTGTGAGTTGGGGGTTTGTTCAGGGGACAAGGCATTCTTTTTTTTTAATAATTAAAAATTTATTTTATTTTATTTATTTATTTTTGGCTGCATCGGGTCTTTGTTGCTGCGCGCGGGCTTTCTCTAGTTGCGCCAAGCGGGGGCTGCTCTTTGTTGCGGTGCGCCAGCTTCTTGTGGTGGCTTCTCTTGTTGCGGAGCACAGGCCCTAGAGCGCGCTGGCTTCAGTAGCTGTGGCTCGTGGGCTCTAGAGCGCAGGCTCAGTAGTTGTGGCTCACGGGCTCTAGAGCACAGGCTCAGTAGTTGTGGCGCAGGGGCCTAGTTGCTCCACGGCAGGTGGGATCTTCCCAGACCAGGGCTCGAACCCGTGTTCCCTGCATTGGCAGGCGGATTCTTAACCACTGTGCCACCAGGGAAGCCCGGGACAATGCATTCTGACATAGGGAAGTCCACACACCAGGAATACAGTTTGGGAAATGCTCTATTGGAATAATTATAAATTTCTGCATGGCATAAACTTACACTCTGTAGGTTAAAATCTAGAAATGGTTTTTAAGTTGTGGAATAAAGGAATGTTAATGTACGTGTAGAGGGTTCCTTCCGTTCCTTTTTTTGGCCTTAAGTCTATTACTTTAAGCTCTTAAGAGAAAGATAATGACATAACTAAAAACTCGTTGTGTGTGTATGCATGTGTGTGCATGTACACCTAGGAGATAACACTTGCTGTGGAAATGGATATTTACTGCTTTTGAGGATAGCTTTTTTTTCCAGAATGAAAGGTAGCCAAACCAGTCTCATTGCTACATTTTGTTTGATATTTCTTAGTCTTAAATATCACTGAATAATACCGTTTTATTGACTTTTATGCAAGGCAGTGAGCTAAGGAGGAAGGACAGACAGAAGTTACGTTCTTAGCTTCAAAAAACTCATACTTTAGTTGAGGAGGGGAGAGAAAAACAGTGAAAAAAGAAGGAAAAAAGATGATATTTGGTCCACTGGTTAAGACTCCAAGCTTCCACTGCAGGGGGCACAGATTCCATCCCTGGTCGGGGAACTAAGATCCCGCGTGCCACACAGTGAACTGAAGAAATGTTGTAGAACTGAACATAATGGGTTGTGAATTGGTTGTAAATTAATGCCTGGCTGTAGGAGATCAGAGGAGGGAGAGATGGAGGCACAGGGGTCTGTAAGTCAAGGGTTATAAACAGTTTTGGGGTCATGAGCTCCTTTGTGAACCTGAAAAATCTCTGCATCCCTCTCTGGGTGTGTATGAAACAAATGTCCACTTTTTACCACTCAGAATTAATGACTGTTGACATCTGGTCATATGAAGAAATACAGCATTCATGCTAAAAGAAGTCTCCTCTAACCATGCAATTCAAGATGGATTTCCCTCCCCACCCCCGTACATCGACACAAAGGTCCCTCTCATTGCATTCATCCATGTCCTTCTTCTGGGGTGATTATTTTATATGCGTAAGTGTCCATACAGGATCTCTAGCGCTTTTGTATACGTTTCTTTACTTTGCATAAATGGCATCCTAATGGGCACAGGCACAAATGTCCGGCCTCAGGCACTTCCTGGACCCTGGAAGTCCATTTCCAGATTCCTGTTTTAGAGGAAATTGGGAATTGAACCCAGCGAGCAGGTCCCAGAAGGTGCAGGCGGAGGTGCAGCCTGCAGGTGGGCTCACTGGAGCAGAAGCAGGAGGGAGGGTTCTCCCGAGGCTGTCACCCTGCCTGGGGGTGGGGGAGTGGGAAGTACCGTCCCCTGAGGCCTTGAGAATCTCATTTGCAGCCAGCCCTCTTTTCCATACCTTTCATTTGACATTTACCAGCGTACTTCCTCAGAGTTACTTATCTTTTCAGATGTACCCGTCCTGCTTCTTCACCTGGACTGTAAACTTCATACAGTCTGACTCCAGTTCTTCATCTCTTCGCCTCTCCTCTTGGTGCCTCACCTAAGAAGTACTTGGTGGGTTTTTGTTTTTGTTTTTTTTAAGTACTGTGCAGTAGAAATGTCCATTATGGTGTTAAGTCTCTGAATAATTCTCAGAAACTAAACTTGAGGCATGTGAAGATAAACGAGACAATTTAAGCCTGCCAGGAAGCTGTAACGTGGGCTCGGGCTATCCTTTGGCATGGATCTGTGTCTCATGATGGCTAAGCTTCCCTCCTGCCGTCGGGGGTGGCAAACAGTACGGGCAGATGGAGGCACACCTTTGCGTACCTGCAGACCAGAGCCGTTCACACCCCTCCAGCCCACCAGCCAGGGAAGAGAAAGCTCATATGGGGACTTGGAAGCTGCTTTTTGGAGTCAGGGGCGTCAGGGGCATCAGGGTGAAGTGGGCTGGCAGGGACCCGGGAGGCGCTGCCAGCTAGGGAGAGCTTATCTTACCAGAGAGGAAAATATGGTCCCGGTGAACCTGTTTTCTTTTCTGTTTGTACAGCATGCACGTTCTTAACGTGTGTTTTTATTTTAGTTTACAGGCCTTTCTCCCTGCACAACCGGAGATTATTCCAAGTCTCCCCTGCCTGCCCTCCCTCTGACGTGTAATGTCAGATACCGAATGTGTCGGGCAGCCTGAACATTGTTATCTTTCGTGGTTGACCCCATAAAGTCCTTTCCCTGATTGACTGTGTGCGGGCACGACGGTAACCAACGTGAGACGTTGCTCTGTTCCGATGGACACACGTGGAGTGTTTGTATATTTCGAGAAAGAGGGATATATCCGAAATCTGGCACCTACTACTTGGTTTTATAGCTGTAAAAACAATGTCGAAAGTGATTGGACTAGTTTAGGCTGTGACTTATTCTATTGTCTTCCGGGTCCTTGAATATCCACAGTTTATGACTTGACTTTCGCTATTTGATGGGTGAATTCTTACATGGAGATATACCCCCATCCCTGATTTGTTCGGTGTTTGTCAGAGGGTAGGGGATTCAGGATGAAGCACGTCCCTCATCTCACCAGTGTTTGTTTTTTTTTTGTTTTTAAATACCTAAGCATCAAAAACACCGGTGCAGGTAGAAGATGATCAGGGCGTTCTGACCATTGGAATCATTCAAACCCAGTGTTTTATTCATCTTAAAGCTCAGACTTTGGTTCATCCTTGGAAACAGTGCAAAGAATAGCTCCTCAGCCAAATCGTGTTTTCAGAGAAGAAGATTTTTTTTTTTACATGTTCACATTTCCTGTCAGAGTTGAGTGTTGAATTGCTTTGAAGGCTAGACTTAGGAGCTCCACACTTCAGCCTGAAAATGAATGTAAATGCTGAGATTTCCGGGTTTTTTTTGGGGGGGGGCGGGGAGGGAAGGGGCTGCTGCTTGAGGAAGGGGCTGAGGCTGTGATGAGTCGCTCTGTGCTGTAGGCACCCAGTGTGCCAGGCGCAAACCATCCAAAGCCAGAAGCTGAGATACCAGAGCCAGCTCAGTCCTGGCCCTGTTAGGTGGAGCGGCAGCCCAGGGGGACCCAGTGGGATAGGAGCAGATTATTAGACAGGGAGGGACAGGAAAAGGAAGCTTCCACAGGGAGAGAAGAATGAGGGTCACTGGGCCAGGGCCCGGGAGGGGTGCACCAATTGTACTCTGAATACAGGGAGGGGTGCAAGGTCAAAGCCTGGCTCAGGGTGGCGAGGCAGGGACGGGGAAGGGGAAAATGCTCTGGGCCGAGCTTGGGAGGAGACGGAAAAATCAACTAGCCAGATGGCAGGAAAGCCACGGGGGCACATGCAGGGCTGGGCTGGGCTGGGCTGGGCCGCTGCTGCGGTGGGCTGTGCACACTGAGCTCCTAAGGGGCTGACGCTGTGCTTATCCCTGCTGCCCCACGGGGTCTCAAGTTCCTTGAAGACAGGGGTACAAGTGCCAGCCCTTCTGAGGTGTCCCTCTGACACATGGGTTGGCCCTCCAATAGGTTTTCTAAGAGTAGCAACCTTAGGGGACCCTGAGACTCTGCTGAAGGGCCTCTAAGCTTCTCAGGTGGCTCAGGGGCTGCTACCCACATGCCGACGAGGGAGCAGGAATTACAGAATGATGGGGTTCAAACTTAGTCTTACTTTTCCCCCTTGATGGCTTTGATTTCGCACGTCACACACACGCGGAAGTCAGAATAAACACATGGAAAGAAAAATATTGTCAGGAAAAGGTCAGGAGGTTTGGGTTCTGAATTTTGACTCAAGGTCCTAGGGTGGCTTCATGGAAAAGTCGATCTTCGTTCCTTGTCGGGTGTGGTTGTTAGCTGTGAAATGAGGACTTTGAAGTAAGGAGCTGTTAAGTTGCTATTAACTTTTGCATGTACCTTTGGAAAATGTGTTGGGTTGAAATAACCATCCAAACTACAGAGTAAGGGCATCTGGGGCCAGATGGACCAGGGTTTGAATCCCAAGTTCACCGCTTACTAGCTTGGTGACCCTGGCAAGTTAACCTTATTTCTCTGAACCTCAGTTTTTCCATCTGCAAAATGGGAAAGTCATTGCCAGGGTGGAGTGCGTGGGCTTCCCATGGCTTAGCCCAGTGCCTAGAGGGGTGTGAGCACTGAATCGTGTCAGCTCTTATTAGCAAGCTGTACTCTACCGGGGTGACACCCACGTCACCAAGAATATTAACCACACAGGTACTTCCTGGGCAAGCATATGTGAGCACGCTGTTTCTTATTCTTCAAGGCCTTTCTTTTTCTTGAAACCTCCCCTGATTTCCTACTCATTAACCAGAGAAGCCATCTGAGCTTTTTGCTCCCACTGGCATGACCCGAGGCTGCTGCTTTCTTCCTGTCCATGTTGTCTTTACACGGCTCCTTTACGTGTCCGTCTTCCTCCCTAGATAACCAGAGCTACTTGCATGCAAGGGATGTGACTCCTGGGTGCCCCCCTAGGGCTCACCTCCCTGCACGCGCCGCCACAGTGTTTGGTTGAAATGAGATGAAAGTGCTGGGGGAGGTGCTTCACGTGCATAGGAGGCGCCCTTTGGCACAGGTCGCTGTTCCCTGGTGGTTGTGGCTGCTTTGTTGCTTCAAAGGCAGCTGGGCCAGTGACCTGCGAGGCATTGCCCTGTGGACGTTCTCACCCCAGAAACATGTGGCTACCTCCCCCGAAGCCCAGGGAGCGTGGGTGACAGACAGACACCATAAGGCTGAGCTCTGAGCCTCTCTTCCAAAGTGGCAGAATGCAGTGTTTTCTCTCTATTTCCTTGGAATCTGAGCAGGTAGAGTCATCTTTTAGACATAAGCCTGAGAGCTTCAAGGATAGACTACCCTGAGATCAAAAATTACAAAGGTAATGTTGTTTTAAATAAAAGTGCATTAAATACGGAACCAAATAATTTCTAGGGTAAATGGCAAAGGATAGATTCTGCTATAAGTGAAGTACTGTGCCGATAACTGCTCCTGGGTTTTTTTGTTTTTTTTTGTTTTTCCCTTGAACTTGGGATCCCTGCATATCACAGACAAGCATCAAAGCCCAAGATTCAAATCTGTTACTGAATCCATTCCAGGAAAGCAGAGAAAAGCTACCAATTTGTCATCTGTTATAAAATTTTATAACCTTTCTCTCTCTCTCTCTCTCTTTTTTTTTTTTTCTGATATTTTTGTACTATTATTCACTCGGCTTGCGAGAGTGTGCCAGATTTGTGCCTGCTCTTTTTACTGTGTGTACACGGCTGTGGTCTCTATTTTCTAAGTAAGGACTGTCGGGTTGAGTTGGCCGTGCCGAAATTGCTCACGCCGCACTGTCCTCGAGTCAGGCTCTCCGTGGTTTGATGCTGGCTATTTTGGGGTATGGTCAGGAGGGAGCCAGTCAGAAACTTGAATCGCCTCGTCCCCAGGGTGGTCTTTCTCTGTCGAGATTGTGGTCAGCAAAGCAAGAGGGAAATTTGACCAACCTCCCGTGTCACTTCCTATGTGAGTCTGGATGGAGAAGAAAGAGGAATCTTCATTTCTCCAAGTTGCCAGTTTTTATAGCGTGGAAAGATTTTGAATTTTGTTTTTCACGGAGTATGCAAGTATGTATTGAGGAATACTGGTAATGGGCTTGTTTTGGGGGTGCGGAATGAGGAATAAACTACACAGCGTTTTGTACTTTTCTTTAATAAAGTGAGTGAGAAGCCAGCAGCCAGGTGGGTCAGAGGAGGGCACCGCGGAGCCATGTAGCTATCTTGAGATGAGGACGCTTCTCCAAGACACCGACTTCCTTGAAAAGTCTTATTTTGAGGGTTTCACCAAATTTCAGCTCAATATTTAGTTAACACAGACGAATCATTATGGAACATGTTAATTCTGTTTTTCCATTTTTATACAATCAGTCGAACATTTCCTTTCGAAATACAATACTCTTTCAGGTTTTGCTCCGAAGCCTTTTTTTTTTTTTCTAACTTTCTATTTCTGTTTCAATATTTTCTGCTGCCCAGACATCAACAGATGGACAGGGACATTTCAGTCCCCCCTCCTCCCACCCCCCACCCCCGAGTTCTCACGAGCCACACACACAAGTGCTGAGTTCCGCCTGGCTGCCTGCCTTGGCACAAGCCTTTGATTCCTGAAATGCTCAGAGCAGCCCAGAAAAAAAGAAGTGTTTTTCAGGTGAGCCTGTCCAAGAATGCCTTTTTTCCTTAAAACAAATGGTTCCTTGCTGCTCCCCCTCCACCCAGCCCAAAGCAGTGAAGGCAGATACAATTCAGACTCCGCTATAGTTTCTCCTTGATGTCCCCTTAGAAATGACATCTCCTGGGTCTGGCGGCTCCCGCCACGGGGGAGCTTGCCGGGCATCCACGGACCGACCGCATGATGCGCAGGGACAGCCTGTGAACAGCCGGACCCCGCATCCACCTTCCCGCTCGGCCCAGGCTGTAGTTTCCACGTCTCCTCCTCAGGTTTGCTGGCTGTAATCACGGAAATAGCAAAAAATGTCAGCCTACTACTGCCTGCGAGTCGGCACTAGTCCAGGGAGTTTCAAAGGGGACGTTTTATTGATTCTGTAAGTGCACAGTAGAATGGATGAGCTGAGCTGCACCTCAGGGCCAGGAAAGCCCCTATTCCACCAGCAGCTCCCCCATGAGTCCAGGTTTAGCTGGAGCTCACAGAGCAGTCACAGTTCAAGGTGAAGTGTGCACTTAAGCCTTTCTCCAACACACCCCTCCGAGTTTCTTTTGTGTGCACGTGTGTCCGGGCCACATCTCTTTGCAGGAATTTCAAGTGTCTGATTTCCTTTGCATCTTGTAATGTGCCCAGGTATTGTTTTATGGCTCTGCCTCTCGAAGGGCTGTTGTCAGACCTTGGGTGTGAAAGCCAGTTCACACAGGAGCCCCTTCAGAACAATGTGCTTTCAATAGGAACTTCTCATGAGATGGAAACCATAAAGCAGGCTTCTGAACAAGACTCGTTAAGCTACAATAGCCCGTTCTCTGCTAATAAGCTGATTGCTTTCCAGACCTGAAGGGGTGGACCAAGCTGTTTTGCCAAAACAATTGAAAATTAGGTCTGTAAACTTTTACTGCGGCCATATTTTGCACTGGCATTCGTGTCTGCACTCTTCCATTCATTGGTTAGAGCTGGAAACAATTGGAGCAAGGGCATTTTTAAAACCAAAAAGGAATTACGGAGTGTCTCACTCAGAGGAGGGCTGGGGGCACCTAACAATTTTCTGGATTGTTTCACGAGATTTCCCTGGTTGCTGAAGTCCTGTTGGGTGGGATTGCTTGATCTTTTGCTGCTGTGTTCATCTTCTGGAGGATATGAGGACTTTGAATGCAGATGGGACAGTCTCAGGCTCCTGCCGGAAGAAAGAAGCTATTCTTCCATCACGTGGTATCTCTCAGCTTGATTAAAAGCCGTGGTACTGGTGCCTGAAGGGGGGACTTTTCTCGGGCGTAATGAACCCTCTAGTCCTTCTCCTCCCCGCTGGTGGTTCCGCTCGTCACCTCAAGGTGGAAGACTCCAGAATATCCCTATCTTGAGCTCATCTTTTCTCTTAGCCTCCCGGCACTCATTTTCAGGTTGCTGGAAGATATCTTCACAAAGATCCCCCCCTGTCCCACTCCACCCCAAATCCCAGATCTCCGAGCAGGCATTTCTAGAATAGAATTTGTCATCTCTTCTCCTGTACCTTTTCACCCTCCTGCCTTTCCGATGTCTTTTAATTCCATCACCAACTTCCAGTCATGCCTGAAACCTAGGATGGTTCTTCTGGCCCTCGCTCCTCATGTTCCCTTAGTCGCTAAGGTCTGTGGCTTGCGTCGTTTCTATATCGTCCTTTTCCTCCATTCTCTTTGTTGGGTTTGTCCTCCTCTTCAGGGCTTTGGTGTGCTTGGTCCATATCATTGTGGCAGCCTGTGGCTGACAGCCCTGCCTCTGTATGTTCTTACTGGAACAGCCTGAGTGGTATCGCATATGTTTGTTCAGAACCTACAGTAGCCCCCTTGGCTGACAACAGAGCCCAGTCTCCTTGGCCTGGCATCCCAGGCCTTCCTGTGATCTCCCTGCGAACTCCCTCTGCACCATGGTTTCTGGTTCTCCTTAATCTCCTTTGTGCACCCTCCACTCTAGCCAGGCCCTCTACCTAGCACCCTTCCAGCATCGGCGACAGCTTCCTGCCAGTGTGTCGCTGCTTTCACTCTGTGTGAAATGCTTTTTCTCCCTTCTTTATTTATTAGTTCATATATTCTGCAACCTTGGATTGAGTTCTGTCTTTGTGCCAGGCCCTGGCTACGTATTAGGTATATGGAAATGATGCACACAGCTGTGGTTCCTGCCTCTGTGGTCTTTTAAGGGGACAGTCCGATAATAAATAAACCACGTACGAGTGAAATAAGGTGATTATATGAAAACATACATCTGATGTTTTAAGAGACAGTGGAAGAAGGGAGGCTAGTTTAGTTTGTGTGTTCAGAGAAGGATTTTCCAAGAAGGCAATATTTAAGTGAAGGTTTGGGAGATGAGAGGGGGACCACCGTACACAGAGCTGGGAAAGAACCTTCTTGGCAGATAGGACAGCATGTGCAAAGGCCCTGAGTAGGGTGAGCATAAGTCTTCAACGAACCGAAAGTTTCCGATCCTTCGTCTGTTGAAGTTTTCATTTTCCTTTCATGTGCCCACTGTATTCCCCCTCTTGCCAGGTGCCGTCTTTAGTCAGCTCAGCTAGACTCATGCCTACCTCTCCCAAGCATCTACCACTTTGGTCTTCCCTTAAAGCACTTCTCCATGTGGGCTCGTACTGAATTCATTGAATGAGTGTCCTTTGAATTCCTTGAGGTTAATGACTGCACACCCGACATTCCCATTTTTCTTCCTGTTACCTTCCAAAGGAGACACTTCCATCTAATGAGAAGTTACAGGTTATTTGATGAATTATTTATTGACGTTGCAAATATAACTCAGAAATTAGCTTACCTTTAGCCAGTAGTGGAGCTTATTTTATTGCCTCCCTCTCCTGATCGTTTGCTGACCCTTCCGGACTTTGTGGTGTCTTTTCAATCCTCAGACTTACCTGCCTGCATTTCCGAAGAATGCCTTGTTTTCCAGCTCAAGAGGAGTTGGTGTTAGTATCCTCTTTCGACTTCCCTGGGGATCAGAGATCTGGCATGATCTGAGGCTCATGCATTGAACTTGGAGTTTCTGCTCGGGTTTTTCCAGTTCTGGCCAGAAACTCGGGTGAGCCAGCGTGTTGGTCAAACCAGCTGGCCTCCAGGCTCTGGTCTTGAACAGGCCACGCTGTTGATTGATGTGGTTCAGCAGTATGTGGATGGGTGAATGTGGTTGTGAGCCTGGAAATTTGTTAAGAGTTTGAATCAGCCCAGTTTAGTGGCCCCTTTGTGTTGGATGAATGTCATGGTAGAGCAAGAAATGAGGCCAAACCTAGAGATATTCATAAATCTCATGTCTTTTTCTGGTTCGTTTTTTAAAGTGGTTTGGCTGCCCTGCCCAAGTGAAACCTTCCTCGGGACCCCCTCACCCCCATTTAAAATAAACACAAGTTGAGTTCTAATGGTTGACTAGGGGCATGAGTTCAGAGCTCCTTCTTCTTGCTTTTTTTCATTCAACAGATACTTATTAAGCACTTATTTTGCCAGGGACTCGGCAAGGAGCTGAGAAGACAATTAGGTACCAGGAAGCAGAGTGACTTCCAGCTGAGGGCAGCTGGTGTGTGCTCCCCACCTTCCACACCACAGGGGCCCCTTGGAACACAGTTTGCAGAGCACAGTCTGTAATGAGGACAGTAAAGGGAGGACACTTTGTAGGTTATTATCTGACATTTCCAAGTTAGTGTATTCCCGGTATATTAATAACAATTCAAAATAGTGCTTTTTAAATTTTTCTTCCCCCTCAGTAAACACTTGGAGTAGAGCAGCTGCCATATGCATTTCCCTCTGCCTGGAAAAACTTTCCCTTTTCTTTTCAATCACTCATGTCCTCTTCCGTGTGACTTGTCCCTTCATCCCGCTCCCAGGCTAGGACTGTTTTGTTTCTCTAGTCGGACCTTGTTTTTTGTTTGTGTGGTTTTTGCGGTACGCGGCCCTCTCACTGTTGTGGCCTCTCCCATTGCGGAGCACAGGCTCTGGATGCGCAGGCTCAGCGGCCATGGCTCACGGGCCCAGCCGCTCCGCGGCACGTGGGATCCTCCCGGACCGGGACACGAACCCGCGTCCCCCGCATCGGCAGGTGGACTCTCAACCAACCGCGCCACCAGGGAAGCCCGGACCTTGGTTTTTTGAAGGCAAAGGCTGTGTGAGATTTGGAAAACTTTCTAATTTCAGACTCCAGTTAAGATATCTTTGGGATTTAGCAGCCATTTTTGA
Organism: Neophocaena asiaeorientalis asiaeorientalis; assembly: GCF_003031525.2. Classification (NCBI taxonomy): domain Eukaryota; kingdom Metazoa; phylum Chordata; class Mammalia; order Artiodactyla; family Phocoenidae; genus Neophocaena; species Neophocaena asiaeorientalis. The sequence goes on from NW_020173397.1 coordinate 9,726,267, forward strand.
TTCTTAGGCTTGGAGGGCCTCACTGCTATTAGTTAAGCCCCCAGCACACCTGGAATGAATGGTGGAATTACCGTGAACTCAGAGTCTAGAGAACCGGACCTTGAATCCCGTTCTACCTGCCGTGGGCACTGGTCAAGGGGCTTGTTTCAGCTCCTTTCCCCAGTCGGTCACGTAACAAGGTTATGGTGAGGACTGTGAATCAGATTAGGAATGTGCCTCACTCAGTACCTGAGACACAACCAGAGCTTACAAGAGACGGACATTTTCCTTATTATGATCCGAAAGCCCAAGAGGGAAGTTTAGGATCTCCCGTTAGACAGCAGCGGTGGTGGCGCTCCTGTGTGCCTGGTTTCCAAGGTCATTGTCCCTTCTTTGCTACCCTTAGTCAGACAGTTATTAAAGCATCTTTCAACCCAGTTCGTCGTTGCTCATTGAAAACGGTGCTTGTTCTGGCACAGACGTGAAAATCTGTTTCTGCTGGTATGTCTCTATAGACTTGTGCGTATATTTAGGGCCACACAGAAAATCCTGTGACCCAGGGTAAGCCACCTGAATGTAGCCGAAGACATCCCAGGCTCAGTTAGACCCCGTGTAGAATGGGGGGGAGGGGGAGCCTGATAGTACTTCCCTGCCAGGTTCCAGCAGGATTCTGTGAGGGCAGAGGGCTCAGGCACATAGGAAATGACTGTGAAATACACCCAGGCCAGGCCGGGATGCCCCTGGGCTGGCCCCGTGGGCAGCTACCCCTCCAGCGCTGGTTCCCGTCTTCTTTGTGCCCATTTTTGAAACGTGTCCGAGCACACCAGCCAGCAGGAGATGATCCTTGCGTTAGCAGAAGCTTGCGAAAACCCCTGGATGCCCGATAAAGTGGAGCAGTTTGTGAGGGGAGGCAAAGGGCACACCTCCGGGATTAATGGTTTTTTCCCTTGGCGGAATTCCAAGGTGGGTCTCTGTCCGTGCCAAAGGACGTCACCTCCAGGCCTGTGACCAGGATGTTCCGAGGGGATGGTTGGCCTTGGGGGAGGGAGCCAGGAGCCTCTTCCTCGACGATGAGTTGGTTGCCTGCCTGGACTTGTCAAAACTCTTTGTGTCTCTCTGCTTGCTCGTCTGTAAAATGGGCTTAATCACACCCGGGGGAGGAAGAACTCATAGGGTTTGTGTGGATTTATAAATTCACCCTCAGAAGGCACTTTGAAGATGTGAAACTGCCTCCGAAGGCTTGTAGGTGTCGTACACGTGCTTGATCGGAGGCGCGGCTCTCTTACGTCTGTGGGCCATCGAAGGCTTCAGATTCTGGGGCGGGCGGGCTGTTGAGCCTCAGATGGTACTCGCCTTGTTCTCGATCAAGGTTTCTTTTCCTCTGAGGAAATCATGGCTTGTTAGCTTAGACACCAAGACTTTTATTGGAGTTCTGGTTTGCTTTTTCTACCTGTGATGGGAAGGGGTGTGTGTGTGTGTCAACCCATAATCTGAAGGTAACTTCTACTGAAAGTGAGATGAAGCAATTTCAGGACTCAACACGGCCAAGGGAGAGGGTGATTACCTTTCTGTCTTTTACGGTTAAGTCTGGCCACTAGCTCCCTCCCGCAAGTGTGATAACTTCACAGCCGTATCCGTTAGCTCCTTCCACATCTCATTGGAAAGACTTGTTGCGACTTGGACGGTTTTTCTTTCTGCTTTTCGTATTGATTATTTTTCCACACTTCAGGTTCATTTGAAACAGGTTTTCAGCCTGGGTCCAGTGGAAACCTGTTTTCAGCTGTGGGCTCTCCTGACCTTACTGGGAGGGTGAGAAGACAGGTGGAGATGAGGGGCAGGGACCCTATGCCCTCACTACTCACAAGCGTGGTCCCTGGGCCAGCAGCATAAGCATCCCCTGGGTGCTTGTTACAAATTCAGAATCTTGGGTCCCCGCACGCCACTTACTGAAACAGCCTGTTTTCAGCAAGATCACCAGGTAATTCATACCTACATTCAGGTTTGAGAAGCACTTGAACATTTAAAATTGTATGTATTTTTCCTGATAAGACTCAAAAATATTGTGAGGGGGGATGGTCCTAGGTTGAGAAGTTCACGTTTACGCGGATGCTATTACGTGCTCCTTTCTTCCGAAGCATCTACGTCGTCAGTCCCCTCGATTTCTGACTTCCTTTATGTGTTGTCCTTGACTTGTGTAAGAAAGCTGTGAAGTGTGACTGAAGCTAGCAGTGAGTTAATGTTTCCTGTTCCACATCACACCATTAAAATGTCGAAATGTCTCAAAGGAGAAGATGCTCAGGACCCAGATTGCTCAGTGACTGCAGGCTGCCTTAAGAGCTTGGACTGGGCGGTTTGAAAATCTCAAGAGGAAGCAGCTCATGAAATGATGAAGTAGAGAACCGAGGCCACTTCAAGAGGGGATCAGATTAAGACCTGTGGTCCTGACATGCTCAGATGGAGGTGCTCCATCAGCAGTGCGGGGGCAGCTAGGATGCTAATCATAGGCAGGTGAGCAGGGCTTTGGTTTTGTTGAAGAGAACTGTGGTAGGTGGGGATGGTTTTAAGAGTAAGTCTGCCTTTCTGAGAGAGGGCTTTGGGTAAGTAGCTTGGTGACATCATGCCACTTGGATGAAAGAAGAATCAAGCCAGCCTTTCTCTGGGCAAGAGGTCCTGAGACCAGCGGCTTCCTTGTTTCTAGGGTGAACCATTCATTGTGCAGGTGCCTCTGTCCTGAGTCTGGCCGGTGACCCATGTTTTCATATTGCGGTTTTCCTAAAATAGGATGGACTGCAGTTTATTGCCATGCGTTGGGGAGATGGCCCTCAGACAATTTACGTGTCTTTGAAAAAAATGTCAAGTTGTATAAATTCAAGATTATTTAGGAAACGCATGCAATTTTGGTTGCCTTATTGAATAAAAAGATAACTAGATTGCCCTGGCACAGAGAAAATATTGAAACCATGTGTAGCTTTATTCTTTTTTCTGAAATTATGAACACGGCATACATTTACCTGAGGGTAGAGGTTGTCATTGCCTAGTTAAATTCACCTCTGATTAGTTTCTTTTTTTTTTTTTTTACCCTGACGTCACGATTGAGGAAGATTATATGTTCATTCACTTTCCCCCGCAGTTTTGTTCTTCCTTTGCTTATTACCCTTATGTGATTTCCCCCAAAGAACGTGTTGCTCAGTGGTCTCCTTTGGGAAACACCTGACTTTGGGAGTGATGGTGACATATTATCCCTTGGTGTGTCTGTCCCTTGAAGATGTGTAGTATCCCTTGTGACATGGGCATTTCTAGGCTCATCTCCAGGGTCCATCCGAGGGTGAGGCTTTGTGGAACATTGACGTTGTAGAGCTCGAGGGGAGTAGAAAGCCCGTCTTAGTCCTGTGGTTTTACTTGGTGGGCTGGGGGCAGCAGTTGGGGCAGGAGGTGGAAACTAGATGCACAGTGTCAGACACGGAAAGCGACTTTACCTGCTGCTGTCTTTGTGGGTCACTGTCTGCTTGCCTGCGTAGCTACCACCTTGGGTAGGGTCTGGTTTTACATACACGTATATGTGTAGCTAGGTACGGTGTATGTATATACACTTGACCCTTGAGCAGCGTGGGTTTGAACTGTGCAGGTCTGCTCTTCCGTGGGTTTTTCTCAAGAGTAAATACCCTAGTACCACACGATCTAAGGTTGATTGAATCTGCGGATGTGGAGGAACCTCTGACAGTGAGGGCTGACGGTAAGTTATACGCGGACAAACCCCCGAGCTGTTCAGGGGCCAGCCGTATGTATGTATGTGTCTTTGTGTAGGTGTGTGTATGTCTCTGTCTGTTCATGTGTAAAATTTTTTTGTGACCTGTAGAGACATACGTACCTGTAGCGACATATGTGTGTACGTCACTATGTCTATATGTGTGCGTATATTTTTAAAGCATTTTTAGGGCGTATCATGATAGAAACGTTCGGGATCCACATGTTTAATCTACTACACAGACAAGAACACCGAAGCTCTGAGCAGGGAAGTGCTATGTGGCGTCTTGATGGAATTAGACAGCACGCCTCGGCTTTCCTCCTGTTTGCTCTAACGTAGCTTGTCACCTTCCATGTCACCTCTTTATGCAGCTACACATCAAACTCCACACCCTCAGTTTTGCCCTATCTATAAATATTTGGAATATAATGTACTTAACATTTTTCCTTTCAATTGCTTTTTAAATAATTTATTTATTCATTAGTTAATGAATTTCATAAAATTCATTTCATAAATGTCCTTTCATAAAAGGACATTTCAGAATTTCTCCACTTTTGGACAGCCAGAATGATGGTGAACCCTAAAGGAAAGAAAAACGTAAAAATAAATACCTGGCTATTAAATGTGTGCATGTGTGTCTGTGTGTGTGCGTGCGTGTGTGTGCACGTGTGAGTGTGAGCGCAGGCGTGTTGTATCTCCACTGGCCACGTAAAGCCACCCCACGTACCACCCAGGGCACTCATAGCACACTTTGGGAAGCACGGAGTTAGACCAGAAACCTCCAAATCAGTTTGCAAATGATGTGGCGAGTCAAGGGACCAGTCTGTAAAGGTCATTGCCCCGAGAACGCTGCTGCCTGGGACAAACAGTGTCGATGGAAAGCCAGTTTCTCTCTTACCTTTTGATAGCAGGTGTTAGGTACAACCTTGAGTGAGATCATCCCGGTCTCACCCAGGACCTACAATGTCTGTAAACATCCACTTTTGAGTTTTTTCTTCACAGTTCTGCCACAAGGGTAGAAGCTGTAATTTGGGGTATGGCTTTTCCTTTCCCCTGATGTATCACTGACTTCTGATTCTTCAGTTCTTCCAGTAACCTTTTAGACACACACACACACACACATATATATATATATATATATATATATATGTATCTGATTTAGTAGATGCTGTCTTGATTCTTCACTGTGATATTGGCCTCGAGTGGATACCTGGAATAAAATATTAAGATTGTGGTTACCGCAAATTAATCTTCTGCTTCCTGTGGATTTTGGGATCCAAGGTGGGTATGATAAAATGGTGTGGTTCTGACAGTTAATAATTTCTTTTTCTATTAGCTCTCTCTTTTTTTTTTTTTTTTTTTTTTTTTTTGGGCCCTGAAAAAAAATGAGGTAGTTATTTATCACTGATATAAAAAGAACTCCAAGTACACTTTTTTTTTTTTGTGCTACGTGGGCCTCTCACTGCTGTGGCCTCTCCCGTTGCGGAGCACAGGCTCCGGACGCGCAGGCCCAGCGGCCATGGCTCACGGGCCCAGCCGCTCCGCGGCGTGTGGGATCCTCCCGGACCGGGGCACGAACCCGTGTCCCCTGCATCGGCAGGCGGACTCTCAACCACCATGCCACCAGGGAAGCCCTCTATCAGCTCTTTTGAGTGGAGGAGAGAATTGAACGCCTTTATTACTTCAAAATAATAACAGAAAAGAAGCAGCATTGAATTTGTATGTTATATGAAACAGAAGATAGAAACAAACTGCTGTTTTCTGTCCCTGTCATTTGAACCCAGCTCTCTAAAATGAATGGTGCCTTTAAGTTACAGATGCCAAGAGGGAAAATTCAGGAAACATGCTGCTTAGCCTTTGCTTTGCTGTGTTTCACTTCCCTGTGCTGGAGAATATGCAAATTGCCTTTCTATGGATGCTCTGTCACATCCTTGTAAAGATTCTGTGGGGATCCATGCATCTCGCTGAGATGAGCCTTGTGCCAGCTCGGAGAGTTTGATTGTTTTTGCTAATAGAGACAGATTTTGTCATTAGAGATACCCAAGTGTGATGCTGCCTGCATTCTCCTTGAGTCTCTGGTCACAGAAATCTCTCTGGCTTTAGGTGCAGTTCAGTGGAAACACACACACACACACAGAGACATACCCCACAAGCACACAGAATTTGACTGTGGAGTTGGCAGGGAATATGTGAGCCAAATTTGGCCTGTAGAAATTAACACTGGCAACTTCGTGAGTAAAAATTACATGAAAAGCACTCATGAGGGAAGGAAGAAGGAAAAAAAAAAAAAAAAAAACTAGGATAACAGTGCAACAGACCACATTTCCTATCCAGTCTGTCTTCTCGAGGCTGTTTGTCTAAACAGCATTGCCAGTTTTTCTAAACAGTACTGCTGGTGTCCTCGATCTGTAATACGAAGTGAATCGACTGTGCCGACCAAATGCTCGTTGAGTTGAGGGTTCCTTTATTTGGCCAAATTAAACCCAACAACCTCGGCTCTGTCCAAACTTGTGCTAGTACAGGGCCAGCTAAGACGCCTGTCCCCATTTGTAGATCTGCAGAGGAAAATGAAGTGACACGTTAACTGTTTCCTGTCCCTTGGATGAAAAGGAATTTAGCTCCATGTAAAATTTAATCAATTTTTGTCTCCGAAGCGCTGGAAATGTAATACTTTGATGTTGCCTCCCACATGAAAAAAAAAAAGTCACAAGGGGTTCCATGTGGTTTTTAGAAAGGTAAGTATGCTGATCTCGTGTGGATGGTTCAAGATTTCCCTCTGCCATCCTTGGCATCAGCTAAAGGGGACAGTCCAGAAGCACAGTGTTCGTTTTTAGGAGGACAGTTTGCAGTGCTTTATGGTTTTGGTTTTGGTGCTGGGTCTCAGTCCAGTGAGATCAGATACGGAGATAAGTGGAAGTCTAAAATCAATAATGATGGAACACAGCCAGCGTGAGACAGATGCCGGGATAAACCATCTGTAAATTCCGTGGTGGGCAGGGTTGGGGCTCACAGTGTTTATTTGCATCCCATGGACCCCTGGACCAGCCCTGAGGATGCTGTGTATCTGGACCATTTGCTTTCAGAACGCACTTCCTCCCAACTTCAGCTCCACCTGTTATCTTACATGTCTTTGAAGAATTGCTTTGGGCATTTCCCCCCATCTTAACCACTGTGCCACCAGGGAAGCCCGCTTTGGGCATGTTTAAGAACTTGTTCTAATTTCTGCATATATTGGAAATCCAGTGAATAAGGTTGGCCAGTTTTTGTCATAGACTCACTGGCACCACTTCAGTCTGACCTCCGTTGGGCAGCCTGAGTGATCTTTTCAAAATGCAGTTATGATTCTGTCCTGCTCACCTGTTTACCAAACTGAGACCCCCTTCGTTGGCCTCCCACTACTATCCTTATGATGAAGACAAAATTCTGTCACGAAATCTGTCCAGCCTTTCTAGTGTCATTTCTGTCTCTTCTTATTCTGTGCTCCCCCCGCCTCCCCTTTTCCTGCTGCAGCCACTCTACTTATGCTTTACTGTGATCCTTGGTGCCACCGGGCCTTTGCATTTTGTTCCTTCTGCCTATCATATGCCTCCCTCTCTTCTTCCCTGTCCATCAGTTGTCAGCTCAATAGTAACCTCCTCAGGGAACCCTTCTTTGATCTCTCTGCCTTTGCCAAAGCCCCTCTTAAACTATCTCCTGGCCCCATTTAACTTGCTTGTGTGGCATTCATCCCAATGTAGTTTACATGTATCTTTGTTTCTGTAGTGATTAATGGGCATCTTGTCACCAGCTCCCACAGGAAAGAATGTAACTTTCTGTGTACTGTTGTATTCTGGTCTCTAAACACAATGCCCAGCACAAAACAGATACTTTGTAAATACTCCTTGGGCAAACGGCTATAGTAGTTGGTCTGTTGTTTCTGTTTTCAAACATGCTATAGTCTCAACTTTTGATTATTTTGAGCTCTTTCCAAGTCCTATTTTAAAACCAAACCAAATGGTTTACTTATAAACTGAGTGGTTACTCTCTTTAAGTGGTTTGCTGTATCAGTTTTCTAAAGTTGCCTTTATGTTATAGGGCTGAGGTTCTTTATTGGGAATGGGGGGTGATTATGTGTTTCGTGGGGTTAGGCGCAGTTTGTAGTCATGATTATTTTATAGTCAAAGACCCAAACGTTAGATACTAAAGCCCATAATGGGGGAAAAAAGAAAAACTAATATTTGAGTTTTATTCTGCTTATTTTTGCTCTTCCTAATAATGCCTGCCCCTCCTCCCTTCTCTCCCTCTCTTCCCTTGGTGTTAAGGAACCGTTTATGGCCCACAGCCATGCATAAGCCACGTAATATTCCTCAGCCTCAGTGTCCTTATCTGTAAAATGACTTGAATTACATGACAGCTAAGTTCCCTTCTGGCTCTGACATTGTAGGTTTTATTTGTGTAAATATTGGCTCTCATATCAAAGACACAGTTTCAAAAACCTGTTTCTGTGTCTACATCTTATAAAGTTTCATGGAGCCTTGGAACATTCTTTGTTATCAATAAGACTTAAAATTATATTCACAATTTATAGATTGAAAAAGTATTATTCTACTTAAGGAAATTCACCTTTTTAAAAATCACTGAGATCCTCTTTTCCCCATGATTTTGCATGAGATCTTTAAATTTTTATTTTTTTATTTATTTATTTTTGGCGTGTTGGGTCTTCGTTTCTGTGCGAGGGCTTTCTCTAGTTGCGGCGAGCGGGGGCCACTCTTCATCGCAGTGTGCGGGCCTCTCACTGTCGCGGCCTCTCGTTGCGGAGCACAGGCTCCAGACGCGCAGGCTCAGTAGTTGTGGCTCACGGGCCTAGTTGCTCCGCGGCATGTGGGATCTTCCCAGACCAGGGCCCGAACCCGTGTCCCTGCATTGGCAGGCAGTTTCTCAACCACTGCGCCACCAGAGAAGCCCTGCTTGAGATTTTAAATAAGTGATCTATGAGGAAATAAAAGATTCTCTAGAGAAACTAGTTTGAGCCACGCTTGGTTTCTTTCTCGGAGCCTCTGAAATACATGTGTGCCTTACGAATGTCCAAGGGGTGGGGTATAGTATACTTATTGCTTGATTACAAACCTACTTCCATGGCAAGGAATGCTAATCTTTGGAATACATGTGTTTCTTTATGTATTGGGGGTGGGAGGAGAAGGTCCTGGTACAGATGACCTTAAGATGTGAATGAGAACTTAATGCTGTATTTTCACATACTTAGATTTCTCATAGGGTGTGAACATAGTATATTTTGGGGGCACCTTTTAATTTTTTTTTTTTTTTTTTTAATGAACAATAACAAGAACAGTGAGAAAGTGCAGGGAGAATAGAGCATTCTGAATGAAAACATGGCGATGGATGATTAACATGAAGCCAGATGTAGGATTCGAAAACTAAAGCACAGCACCATTAGACTTTGCTGATCCATCAGCGTTTAAAAATGCGAACGGCTGATTTCAAGTATCATTTTTTTATGTTGTGTACTCTGTGACTGTCCTGTTATTCCTTACTCACGGCGTTGTCGTAAGGACATCCAGCCTTTACAGTCAAGGCTACAAAGGGGTACCTTTGAGACCCAGGCCTCCAGGTTCTCCTTTTGCTCTGCGGGGTCTTCTCGTGCCCTCCCCTTTTGACCTGCATCAGAGGGCTGGAGTGTGTCTAGAAGCCTCCCTCCAAAAGCTGCTGTCAGAATCATCGTTGGGGCAGAGGAAATGCCCCCTCATCTGTCCCCCCCTTTCAATCATTGGGAATAGGGCCTTAAATCTTATCCCGTGATTCCTCAAATTGACAGACAGATGCATTGGTGGAAAGACGTAGGACTGAGGGGTGACATAAAGTGATGTGTGGGGTGTAGGAGGTGCTGCTGAGCTGGGCAGTCCGTCTGCGTCTGCGATGTTCTTGGCTTTCCGGCGCTGGGATCCAGGACCCAGGCGGTTGCTGACCAAGTGCCTTCTGATAAGAAGGTCCGCAAGCTGTGTGTGGAGGCCAAAAATGGAGGTCTGTTTAACTTCTGTGTTGGAAACCTGATGTGGTGGGTTGTTTATGATAGCAGGTGCCCATGTGAGCCTGGGATCAGGAAATTCCCATCACTTCCCACAGATAGTCTCAGGGAGGAGATTGGAATTTGTTCTGGAACTCTATCTGAAAAGTAGTTAGTCTGACTGTTAAATGACTTGGATGGCCAGCAGGAATGGCATTTGGGTTCCTTCTCTGTTGACTTCCTTTGCCCTTCTTGGTCAACATTTCCACAGATGGGTTAGGCACGTAGCTTCTCACAGAGCTGCCACTGTGTAGGGAGGGATATAGTGATGGCTTTGAGTAGTTCCTTTCTGCCTTGCATCCCTCCTAGCTGTCTGTCCTCTTCTCATCCTTGTTTCCTTACCTTAATTACACATCTATTTATTTCACAAGGAATAAATGCCTGTTGCTCAAGAAAAAGAAAATAAGAAAAAAAAAGAGAGAAAAAGAAAATAAATGCATGTAAGTAATGAGGAAAAAAAAGATAGCAGAATTGTTACCAATAACACTTTGTGGTATTTCCTTCCATTGTTTTTTCTAGGCGTGTTGAGTGCACACACCCATATATATTTTCAAAAATGAGATCATGTTGTACATGTGCTGTGGTAGTTTGTCTTTTCCCTTTAGAATATATCATGAAACTTATTCTCATATCTAAAATACAATAGATGGATAGAGATACATGGTCAACCAAGTAGAGGAAATTGTTAATACGTAGCATCTAGGAGTTGGGTATATGAGTGGTCAATGAATAGTCCTTCTCAACTTTTCTGAATGGTTGCATATTTTCATAAAAAAATGTTGGTGGGGGGGTAAATCCAGTGAGGGCTGAGAAGACAGAAATTAACCAAGTAGTAAAGCAGTACAAGCGGTATATAAAGAGTGGACATCTTGCCATACCATTAATATAGATGTATGTCTTAACATTTTGGTGGCAGCCCAGCATTGTGTCACATGGATGTATTGTCATTTATTTAGCCAGTTCCTTATTGGCTGGATATTTAGGGTGTGTGTGGTGGGGTGTGTCTTAATTAGCTGAATAGCTAGTTGACCTCTTTCCCCCTCTCTCCATCTCCCTGTGTTTTCAAAGGAAAGGAGCCCTGGCTATGAATTTGGGCAGCCTTTCCTGTCCATCAGGAGATAAAGCACCTATTGAAATTTCTACTTTGTGTTTTTACTCTTACTAAGTGTGTGGCCAGGTGGCACATTAATTCTCCAGTCAGTTTGCCTATATTAAGCAAGGCAACATTTTTAATTAGTCAAACATATTTAACCCAAATGTGTTTATTCTCCCTTGTCCTTCTTTTTTAAAATTTACGTGTGCTGTGGGTTGGTTGTCATGGTGCCCAGGTACCCAGGCTGAAGGTGGAGGAGAGGTGGGGTGTTCACAAGAAGAAGGGAACCCAGTCTTGCTTGGGATCACAACCCCTGTGTGAGACCCATCTTTTCTTCCTGGGTCCTTTCTTTCTCTTCTTTACTCAGAGAGACGATTCAGTTGCATCATTTTGAAGTATTCAGAATGACGCATCCCTCTTGGTTAGCGTTCACTTCCCAGGGTAGCTGGGCTCTCTTGTGTCCCATCTGTGGTTGCCTTTTGCCTTATCTTTCAGTCCTTGGTCTAGGCTCACTTTGACTGGAGCACCGTGTTGTTTTTACCTGCTTAACGAGGTCATTGCATTGAGAACACAACAGACAAAGCGTTGGGGTCCCTGTGACCGGGATGGGAAGTACGACAGGCACTCCAGCCCAGTAAACCTTCACCCCACTGTGTGCGTCTTATGATCTTATTGCAGAAGGTAGTTTGGGAGATGGTTATTTTGAGCCCTTGTAGAGTTTCAGGCAAGGCCTTTGAGACTTTGAGATATTAAATAACATGCCCAAGGGTCCCCAGGTGCAAGGACCAAGTCTAGATAGCTCCACATCCTGCAAGCTGCGCTGCCTGCCCTTCTCCTCTTCCCAAGGGTTTTGAATTGATTGCCAAACAGGAAAAAAGAACCATTAGTCCAGGGCTTCCCTGGTGGCGCAGTGGTTGAGAGTCCGCCTGCCGATGCAGGGGACACGGGTTCGTGCCCCGGTCCGGGAGGATCCCGCATGCCGCGGAGCGGCTGGGCCCGTGAGCCATGGCCGCTGAGCCTGCGCGTCGGAGCCTGTGCTCCACAACGGGAGAGGCCCACGTACCTCAAAAAAAAAAAAAGAGAACCATTAGTCCAGACAACACAGGTCGTTTCAAAGATGGTAGGAGGAGACGGATGCCATCAGGGCAAGAGGCTGACTGCTCTATATTGAAGCACTTCTACTCTCTCTAGGAATAAGAGTATTCATGGTCAGTTTTGAGAATTTGGGCTTTACATACCAGTCACAGTGTTGGGCATTCTGATGAATGTTATCCCACCTCTCAATCAGTGAGCTGGATATTTCGACCCCTGTTCCCCCCTCCCTTAGACGATCCACGAGAAATCGAACGAGATGGAATGACTGGCCCAGATCACGGCTGTGAGTGGCGGAGGCAGTATTGGAACTGAGGTTCCCTTCACTTATAAGCTAGTGCTCGTTTGCTCAGCCATTTTGGAGGAGACCCTAATTGATTCTCCTTCTTTGGGGGCCATTCTCTTTAAGAGGCTTTGCCTGCCACCCACCAGCATCACGTGGTCAGAAAATATGGTAAAAAGGTCATTCAACCTCTCCTGTAATTCCAGGACAGGTATGTCTCCTCTGGAGTGGGACCTGGAGCAGATTCATAAAATATAAATAAATGGGGCAGGGGTTGCAAATTTGTAGAAATCTCGTACATTGTATTGTGTTAAGATGTAAGCACCTATTCTTTTTTTTTTTTTTTTTTTTTTTTTTTCCGGGACGCGGGCCTCTCACTGTTGTGGCCTCTCCCGTTGCGGAGCACAGGCTCCGGACGCGCAGGCTCAGCAGCCGTGGCTCACAGTCCCAGCCGCTCCGTGGCATGTGGGATCTTCCCAGACCGGGGCATGAACCCGTGTCCCCTGCGTCGGCAGGCGGACTCTCAACCACTGCGCCACCAGGGAAGCCTGTAAGCACCTATTCTTAAATTCTGTGAATTAAAAAAAATATTTTACATCATGTGGTACCCGTCCAATAGGATATCAATTCTATTATGTCTTCATACACATCCAACCATGGAGCCTCTAAAACAAGCCCTCATAACCCTGCCTCTCTTGGAGTAAAAGGCTGCTTGACCTCCCTGTTACATATATGAAGCCGCACGTGGTAAGGATCAGTATACCTCCAGCTGACTTTGAGTGTCAGCAGTAGGTGAGAAAATACACAGATGCCAGCCCTTGGGAAAAATCGTATCAAAGATGTTCATCCTGGGAAAAATACATTTATTGCTTTTTTATGCAGAGGACAAAAATAAGATGTGTAGTTCAGCTTTGGAAAGGTAAGGTGTCAGGGAACAAAGCATATTCTAGTTGAAGTCCTGAGTTTTCCGTGATGCATTCCTCCAAGACTGAAGAAGCACAAAAGTCTACATTTAGGGAAATGTTTTAAAATGTGTTATAGCAGCGTTGGGCATTTGTTTGATAATTCCTTCGGGAGTATATGCAAAACATGATTAGGTGTGTGGGCAGTTTTAAAAGCACACAAAGTAATTTTTGGGTACACAACCACCCGGATGCATCTTTGGTTGAATAAAGAAGGCGGCACCTCTTCTGAGTAAAATAACATCAGGAAAAAATAGAAGCTACAAGAGGAAGCACACTGTAATTTCTTGGAATCGAAAAAAATTTTGAGACGTAAAAGTAATAATCCACCCTAAAATTTATAAGCGCTATAAATATCTCAGAGAGCGAAACAAACTTTTCCTGTTTTTTAAACATTTGTAGAAAATGAAGTATCAGAAGATCAACGGTATCTCCAGATCTTTCTAACCTCCTAATTATTTGCGTTTTTGAAAAGGAGAATCACTTATGGGTATAATTAGTGAGCCTTATTATGTGCCTGACGTGGTGCTTATTTTAAGTCCCTAATTGTATCCCCCCTAAAACTCTGAGTGGTGAAGGCCTGTTACTGACCACGTGTTACAGCCATGGGAGCCGAGGCTTAGAGAGGTGAGGATCCTTTCTGGTGCCACACAGTTGTTTTCTAGAGAAAGTGAGACTTGAACCCAGGCATTCTGACCCCAGAGTTAAAGCACCTAACCACTGGATTGTATTGCTTTTTCAAGGTCTTTGTTTTCATTTTTCTTATTGTTCATTTCGGGATAGCCTGAGATCCCTTTCTTTTAAGGGAATTAACTCAGACCCCGGCCCCTCTCCATTGAAATGATCGGTGAGCCTAAGTATAATTGCACTACTGTAGATGGGTTAGCGTGCTTCTTGGCCTAGTGCCTGCTGAAGGTGACGTAAAGGCTGTTGTATTGGTACGTTCATTCATTCGCTTGTTCCTTTTTTCCCTCAGTAAATATTTCAGTGTCAGCTACATTCCAGGTCCTGTTTCACACATTGGATATACAGCAGTGGACAGAACCATTCCCTGGTCTTAGGGTGCTTTCCTCCTAGTAGAGAAGACAGAAGCAGAATAAGTGTATGATGTGTTTCATGGTGGTAAGTGATATAGAGAAAGTAAATCTGGGTCAGGAAATGGGGAGTGTGAGTGAGAGATGTACAGTTTTTACATTGAGAAAGAAAAGGACAGTGAGACCCGAGGGGGCCATACGGAAATCTGGGGAGAAGAGCATTTCAGGAGGAGAACAGCAAGTGCAAAGGCCCTTGGTGAGGGCCTAGTCATTAAAAAAAAAGCCTACCATTTATATTAATCTGCACTTACATATTTCTTCTCGATTGGACTGTCATCCGTTTCTCTGGGGAATATCAATGTCAATCTGTATTAAATGAGAAGTTGCCAGATAATTTAAAAGTGGCACTTCTGGTTCCAAAGATTCAGTCAACATGGAATGTAGCCTAAAAGATTTGTTCAGTGATTCTGCCTCTAAGATACATCCTTTTGTAGCCAACTGTGTGATTTATTTTTAGTGGGCTATAGTCTTACCCTAGATACTGGAAACCAAGTTTCTATATGTTCTACCGTGCCGTGGTTAGGAGAGGATGAGAATCTGGTCTCCCTGTCTCTGGTTACCCATTAGAGCAAATAAAAAGGATTGCCTGTACGATTTGAAAATGGGTAACTGTTCCATCACGACAGAGTAAAATATCCTTGAACTGTTTTTATCTCTCACCTAAAAGGTTTCACAGTAGTCAGTAAAATGTCTTCACATGCTAAATTCTTCACATTGACTTTGCAACACCATTACCAGTTGTCAGTATCAATCCACTGGAAATTGTATTTTCTCCAGGAAACTTCTTCTGAAATCCACAGTTTCTTGCTGGACATTCGTAGCAAAGTGTATATTTAAAACCCTTGTGAGTGCACGTATGGCAACGGCTTTGTGAAAGCCTGATTGGCTAGTTTTCAACTTGCCAGATTATTACTTTTTAAAAAAAAATTTTAAACCATCCTTTCTAGTTAAGGAGAGCATAAAGGCCTCCGAAACCCACTCACAGCATTTCATTTCTGATAGCCCTCAGCATGGAATAAACAATTTAACTGATTTGAGTATGAATTGTCTCCGAAATATTTCCTTTCTGCTTGGCAGCCCTATGCAAAAATTTCCGCCTGTTGCAAATTGAAAGTCTTCAAGTTGCCACCCCCTCCCCCCAAGAAAGGTTTTGAAAATAGGGACGGCGTCAGAATTCCACCGCACACTGCTGGGAGCCTCGGAATAACGCTGAAGGTGGTTGTCGGTAAGGGGGTCGTTGGCAGCTGTGAGCGTGCCTGCTCGAGTGCTGCCTTTCCTGACCAGGAAGGAAAGGACAGTGAGCAAGCAGCGGGTCTCAGAGGAGGTCTTAAATCACCGGGTAACATGGAGAATGGATGTATACAGGCTGCCAGGGAAGCGGGCACAAAGTCCCTGAATTGTATGGAGACAGATAATTCTTGTAGGAACACCCAGATCACTGGCGACCTATTCCTTACGGATTAAACAGGACCCAAGTTCACTGACGCTAATAGGAAATGCTGAAATGCAGATATTCTTGTGCTGTTTACAGTCTGCCAGCAGGAATATTTCACGACATCAAAGACACGGCCAGAAAGCAAGAAGATGTATCCATATACATAGATACATATATACGTACACACACACACGCACACGCACACACGTACGTGTCTTCTGTATCTTACAACCCTGTTATCACACATGGCCTTTGTGGGCAGAATATTGTGTGTTGTTTAGTCTTGGAACTTCTTTTAAAGGTAGGATGTCATTTACAATCTTCAGGCCATATGTTTACTCAGACTTAAGAAACACAGGCTAATCTTTTTCTATTTTGAGGAGTAATAAATTGAAAAGATAATTACATAATATGGTGCATAATGTAACTCTGGCTTGAGCCATATGTGTTTAATTTTAGAGAAACATGCGTGATGACAGGTTATGAAAGGATGAAACTATTTTAGTCATTTTAAGGATTAGAAGCATGATTTAAAAAAAAAAAATGTGCCCCTTATTTCTCCCCGCCCCCTCAGAAAAACAACCCAGTACACAAACCCAGTGAAAAACACCCTTCTGAAAGCAATTTGTTTCTGTGGTGGCCACTGGCAAAGAAGATTCAAGTTCGAGGGCATATTATTTCCAAGCTCTTGTAAAATTAGATGCAGGCTTCTGTGTGCTGGAGGAATGGGTGGCGTGTAGCTCCTAGTACAGGAGCAGAGTGGAGTTGCTGCATTTAGAATCAAGCAGAAATTTCTCATGTGAATATCCAATTAGAAACCACTCTGGTTATCTCTTTCCTTATTAAACTTGAGAGCGTATCTGATATAAAATGCTTTGGCGGGAGAAATGCAAGATCCTTTCTTTTCTTCCACGAGCATCGCTTGAGCACCTTTTGTACTCCATCCACTCTACTGGGTACCTAAGATGCAGGGTCAAGTAAAATATTCCCTGTAAGACTATTAAGCAAGCAGGAGGCTCATAGACGGAGACCCACTGTCAGGTCACCTTTAGAATGTATCCCTTTAACCATGATCCTGGCCCAGAGGCAGAAATGTCATGTGTGGTAGGCAGAATAATGCCCCCCCTGAAGATGTCTGCGTCCGGATCCCTCGCGCCCGGGAATACATTATATGGCAAAGGGGAATTAGATTTGCAGATGGAATTAAGGTTGCTAATCACCTGACCTTGAACGTGGGGAGATTATCCGGGATTATCACAGTGGACCCTATGTAATTACAGGGCCCTTAAAATCAGAAGCGGGAGATTAAAGGGAGAGAACCAAAGGGATGGCTGTGGGAGGAGGCCCTGCCCAGTGTTGCTGGCTTTGAAAATGAGGGAAGGAACCACATGCCAAGGAATGAGGGCAGCCTCTAGAAGCTGGAAAAAGCAAGCAAGGAAATAGATTTTTTCCTAGAGCCTCCAGGAGGGACACGGCCCTGTCAACATCCTCATCTTAGCCTGGTGAGACCCAAATGTCAACATCCTCATCTTAGCCTGGTGAGACCCGTTTTGGACTTCTGACCTCCAGATCTGTTAAGACTATAAATGTGTATATTTTCAGTCCCTAAGTTTATGGTAATTTGCTACGGCAGCAAGAGGAAACTAACACATCAAAGAAGGACCATATGCCTGGTGTTGGACTGTGACTGGAGCAGTGGTTCTCAAACATGGGTGCATGTTAGAATCACCGGGAGAGCTTTAAAAATGCTGATGCCTGGGTCCCGGACCCCAGAAAATTCAGTTTAATTGGTCTGGAGGGTGGCCTGGGCATGGGAGTTTTGCAGGCTCTCCCAGTGACTCAGATGTGCAACCAGGAAGGTGGAATGCTGGTTTAGGGGATACGCTCTGGTCTCAGCTAAACCTAGCTTCCTATTCAACATCAGCCTCGGACCCACTGGGTGTGTGAACAAGTTACTCTTAGTTTCAGATTCCCCACCTGTGACATGGGGATGCTGGGAACTTGTCCGTCAGGTTGTAGGATCCTGACGTGGAAGGGCCATGCGTCTGTGGCATGGCTCGTGTGACTGCCTGATGATGATTTAGGTGCACGGAACTAGGTCCCCTATGCGCTAAGAGTAGGCACAGCGCCTGGTTGACTTACATGCCTTGTGTTCAGAGCTGCACTCTGAGGTCCCGTCCATTGGTAGATCCATTCCACGGAGGATCAGAAAAGTTAAGCGACTCTTCCACAGTGGCACAGGAAAGAAGCCCGGGGGCCTGGTCTTGAACCCGAGTCTCACTGTGGGTTGGGGGCTGTGTCTGCTGGCCCCTGGGCAGACCTCTGTGTAAGGCTTGCTTGCTGGGCAGAAGTGGAGGATCTTGGAAGCTGGTGGCGGCAGGCTCTTGCCTTGAGAGGTGTTTCAAAACTCATTTCCAGCGTCAGCCCTCTGGCTGGGAGTGGCACTTTGCACCGGGTTCAGTCTCCGCACGATAAACCGTATTGCCCTGTTGCCTGCCGTCAAGGCACAGGACGTTGAAAGCCATGGGAATGATGCTTCCTAACAGTTATAGGCTGTTTGCCTCTGTCTGCCATTTAACCTAATCTCAGGTTCAGTTGATACTATTGATTAGGTCCTTTTGCAAACCATATGTGGTGTATGGGGCTTCTCTGCGTGGGGTAAAATGTTATTCTTCTCGTACGTGAGTTGAGAAGAAAAGGTGAAAGTATACAATTAATTTGCCTGCACTTCCTCGCAAATTGTATGCTGGATTTCTGTGAAATGCTGCATGGAACAATATTCCAAGCAAATTATTGTTATTTACCATGAGTTTTGCCTGCATATTTAAAGTCAACAGTTACGTTTCCTTTCTGTACTTAAAGGTCTTTGTACAACAGTTCCAGAAACCTGGTCAGGTGTCACTCAGAAAACCTGTGCTTTGACCCTGTGGTTCTTGGGGAACAAGGTAACAATATTAGCAACAGCCAAGTCCGGTGTCCAAAAGAAATCACCCAACACATGGGGGTGCCCTCATCGTTCCCTTCCTTTGAGGTAATTAATTAACTGTAGGCCATTGCTCTAAGTCTCATTGGTTTTGGAAAATAACAAGGTCTCTTGTCATGGGTGTCAAAATATTGAAAGCAAATAGTGAAATGGACTTTGATCATCTTAAACTCTTTTTCCTGCAGGGAGCATCCATTTGGGTTAGGCAGTTTGGTTGTCTTCGGAATTCTGTCATTCCATGGGTCTTAAAGGTGGGGCATATGTATATCACGTCAGTAACCCCTGTCTAATCCCAGTCCCGACCTTGAAACGGTGCCTTTGTTTTTGTGTGGCCCTTACTTTCATCGCCTTTCAGCAGCCACTGACCCGCAAGCATTCGGTGGGGAGCCACGTATTTCTTTTGAAAGCTGTCTCCAGTTTGGAGGTCAAGGCGAGCTTTTAAAAAAAAAAAAAAAAAATTTATTTACTTATTGGGCTGCGTCAGGTCTTAGTTGCAGCGTGCAGGATCTTTTGCTGCAGTGCACGGGCTCTTCGTTGCGGTGTGTGGGCTTCTCTCTAGATGTGGCGTGTGGGCTCCAGAGCGCACGGGCTCAGTAGTTGTGGTACGCAGGCTCTCTAGTTGTGGCACTTGGGCTCCGGAGCGTGCGGGCTCAGTAGCTGCAGCGCACGGGCTCACTAGTTGCAGCACGCAGGCTTAGCTGCTCTGTGGCGTATGGGATCTTAGTTCCCGATCAGGGATCGAGCCCGCGTCCCCTGCATTAGAAGGTGGATTCTTAACCACTGGAACCACCAGGGAAGTCCCCAGGCAAGCTTTTTGTCCTCACCCCAACTGGACCTGAGAAGATCAGCTTATGGTCAACCACATGTGAATATGCTAGGGTTTTATGAATTTGAAGAGGTCCAACTTCTTTATTCCCAATTTCCAGATACTTTGGGTTATGACATTTCCACCAAAACAAAACCTCCCAGCAAATGCCCCAAACTAGACTTTCTCTTCGACAAACTGATCTGGCTTTGCTTGTAAAATCTCTTATCTGATGAAGAATATGCTCCGCCAAGTGTATGTAAGAAGACACCCTAACTGATTGAATGATTTTCAAACCATTTTCAGAATTAAATCGACAGGGGGCTGGAGGCGGAGCCCAGGACACGTAAACGTCAGAGGAAAGCACAAAGATGAGCAGTCACCTGTATTCTCTCCAGCTTGAAAGACAGTCGTTGACATTTTGTCCTGCTTGCTTGTAGATCTATTTAAAAGGAATAAAACATTTCAGCTGTAGCAAGATCCTCTTTAACTGTTCCTCTTCCCATTCCTCGGAAGCACATTCCATCAGGAGCTTGGGGTGCCTCATTCCATTCCATTCTCATACATGTACTTATAATATGTACTTCTAACTCAAAAAACTTAGCGTTTTTTGAGAGTGTTTAGTTTATACGTTTAGCATCAAAATGTATTGTATCCTAACTCCTTCATGCTTTCTTATTCGATTTTTTTTTTTTTTTTTTGTGGTACGCGGGCCTCTCACCGTTGTGGCCTCTCCCGTTGCGGAGCACAGGCTCCGGACGCGCAGGCTCAGCGGCCATGGCTCACGGGCCCAGCCGCTCCGCGGCATGTGGGATCCTCCCGGACCGGGGCACGAACCCGCGTCCCCTGCATCGGCAGGCGGACCCTCAACCACTGCGCCACCAGGGAAGCCCATGCTTTCTTATTCTACCTTGATTTTGAGAAAGATACGGTGATAATATGTATAGATCTAGCTTACCCTGCTGAAAGTCTGCATGGTATTCTGTCAATTGACAGTGAATTGTGCTTCTTCATTCCAATGCTGATGAACTTTTCTAACTTTATTTTTACTGCCGTAAACATTTTTGGCGTGTGCGAGAGTTTCTTTCTAGTAAATACCCAGAGGTAGAGTTACTGGGACAATTTGTTGCACTTAGTAAGGTGTAGTGCTCCCCAGTTCAGAACTTGCCATCACCCCAGGCTGAGGAAGTTGTTAATGAGCCGTTCCTTCCCTCAAAAACTCTAGTCTGGTGAGGAAGTGGAAGAGGATAGCCCTGTCCTCACAAGAACTGCACATTTCAGCTGGACTGTATTGGTGCCCTCAAGGGGAGGTTATAATGGTCTGCTCAGGTCCCTAGTATTGATCTTTTATAACAGATGATTTGCATTGTATTGTGTCCATTGATATCCATTTGAAGAGAAATAGCCCACTCGATTGATTGACCAGCAAGAGCCTCGTCTTCTGTTACAGGTAGGAACATGGTTTAGAGAAGGAAGGTGTAAGGTGTCCACCAATTAATCCGGCAAGAGAGCGGTGATACTTAAAGATGCCCAGCAAAGGTTGAACCATCACAGGCTAATTTTTGAAGCTTTCCCAGCCATCACTTTCAAGAGGCTAACAGAACCCCCGAGAGGAATGTTCGAAGCAACAGCACACAAAAATACAATAAAAGAGAAGAAAAATAGAAGAATAAAAGGGAGGAAGAATTTTGGCGTGAAGGAGGCTATCTGCCTCTCCTTCTTGTCCTGAGGTGTGTTAGGTAGATCAGTCCCGTGCTGAGCCCTGACAGCTTGTGGGGAGAAGATGAATTTTTCAGGCAGTTTGAGAAATGCCATCCACGCCAGCTGATACCCTCCCCTGGCAGCCGCTTCCCTCTCTATCTTTTATCATTCCTCTTGATCCATCATCTAGAGAATGCTAGAAGTCAGGAGAATGTAAGTTCCAAATAGGCATTGGTGCCTGTTTTCTATCTTGGTTTGTTTTCAAAAACCTTTTTGAACTTTTGAACTGCTAGTACCCACAGGGCAGTGTGCAGGGGAGTTGATAAATAAAGATAATGTTGATGTGAGTGCCGTTTCTTTCATATGTAACTAAAGAAGCATGTGAGTTCCAGATAAGCTTTTCTTAGGGAAAAAAAAATCTTCTAAATGTCAGAGGTTTTTGAGTAGCGGTAGGGAGGACTCTGGCACTAAAAGACATCCTTAGACCTTAGACTGATGAAGAGAAAATCAAGCCGATAGCTTGTAGGTAAATTTGGCTGAAGGCTCTTTGGTTTTAGACTTCCCTCCCCTTTATGTGTTCTCTTAAAATCCTCTGTTTATTATTGTAATTTTACTCTCTGTTTTTGCCTGCAGTGGTTACTTTCTAATTCCTCCTCCAGTAGGTTGAAAAATGGGGGTGTCTACATCTTACACAATGTGTAGCGTGGGTATGGGAGTTTGTTCTTTTCTTAACAGAACTTCTGAGGAAAAAATGTAGCTTTCGTTACTTCCCGAGTATCTTTTGAAAACCCGAGGTTTTGTCTTCAGGTGAAAGTAAACATGAAACAATAATTATATGTAAATTAACAAAACAGAAAAGACTGTACTTTATAAACACCCAATCCAGTTAAATACCTGGGTTTTAGATGGTTTATTACCATTTTGAAATAAACAGTTTCATTGCATTTCTGCCAGTCCTGAGTTGAATCAGCCAGCTGATGATATCCACAAGATTTACCCCCGTATTAGAGACATAAACATCATATTTCACTTGCCTGCCAAAAAGTTTTTTTTTAAAAAACAACCTCAGCCTCCCACCCTCCCAGGAAGACATGCACTGCCAAGTGCAAGGTGAAAACCGAGAGCTTATCATATAAAAGAATCCCAACTATTATGACCCAAGCCGTGGATTAACAGATCGATGTGGAACACAGTAGACATTTTCTAGGTAGTTGTTGAATTAACGAACAGGGAAATTTCTAAATGACTTGATTCAAAGCTTGTCACACGTAGAGATTTGACAGTGAAATGAAGGTTTGTAAGAAGTGCAGAGGTTGAAGTGGCTGACTGAGGTTTTGTATAAAATGACTTTGCTCTTGCTAAAGTCTGACCACGTGGCCTTCTGATCCATTTGACTTACGTATCTCAGGTAGATGCATTTCAAGCGTGGAGGAGCGGTAGGAGGGGACTTTTCATCTCATCGCGTTCAGTCTTGGTAGGCTGCGGATGTCGAAGGCTTTACCCCACACCTCCTTTCTCTCCCCTCCCTCTTACTACTAGTGCTTCAGCCTCGGTGGATGGTAGAGCTCTGGTCTGTGCAGAATCAGGCATCTGATTTTTATTGACATTGGAGAAACACACAGGGTTTTAGAACTTAGGAATACCCAAATAGTTACTTATTTTAAAACCTGCTGGGATTTCTTGCACCTACACTGCACAGTGGGAAAAATGGTGGGAATCAAAATAAACGCCACATTTTCTTAAATCTCTCTTTGGTCGTTTTTTCCTTCGTGACTTGGGGTCCTTAGAGAGTGTATCACATTGTGAAGTTGCTTGACTCCTATACAAGGGTGTGTATGTGTACAACACATACATAGCTATAACGTGTTTGTACACGCACACAATACCTACGTATATGAAGTATATGTGTACGTATACTGTGTACAGTACATAATATATGCCCACAGGTGGATACCAACGTGTATAGACACACAGACGCACGCACAGTACGTGTGTGTCTGCTACATTTTCTCAACCCAAATAACTCAAGTTTCTTTCCTAACACAAAAAGTCACTCTACGAAAGTGGAAAAATAAATATTATAATCAGCGAGTCATCACAAATAACTTTGATGTCCCGATCAAGCTATTAAATGCTTTTTTATTTTTACGTAGATAGGGGAATAAAATAGCTGCATAGTTCATAAAGTGGTTTGCCGTCGCTGCCTGCTGTGCCCAAGAATTAGGCCAGCTTTTTACAGTCATGAAGGAAAAGCGGATTACGGCTATGATCAATGTATTATCCTGTATTTCTTCTTGTGCATTCCCTTTCCTCTCTGAGCACCTTTGTAGACTAAACGGCTACTAATGACACAATTACCGTTGTTTGTCACGGCCATAATGCGTGATTTCCGATCTTATCACGGAGATGTAAGTTAGATAAAGGAGGAGTTTTGGCAGGAAGACAAAGTGCAATGATTTGTTAAAGGCCAGATGTGGTTGTTAAAAGCTTTTCTACACAAGGCTCAATTGAGTGATGGGAAATAGGAATGAAACCGCTCTGCACACCCAGCCTGTGGTTCTGGGTGTGAGTGACAACGTTGCTCCTGGAAGCATGACAGATGAGCCACATGTTTTATTGTTGTGTACAGGTTCCAAGTTGGAATTTAAACAGGGTGAGAACGGTTCACATTAGCTTACACCCGCCGCCAAGTAGGTGTTTAAAGGAAACTAATGAGACTTGGAGTGCTGGCAAGATTTTCAGTTCGCTTAGTGCCTCATAGCGAGAACTGAAATATCTTACGTTTCTGTCAAGTTTCAAAGAGGGAAAATCCCAGCACTGTTAAAAAAAAGACACAGAGAGTGAGAGAGAGGTTAATATGAGAATTCAAAGAAATCAGCAAGTGGGGACGAGATATTACTTCAGCACTGTTGACATATATATTGTACACATAGACTTCACATATATACAGTTAGCTTAGAGAGGTGCTCCTAAGGAAGGGGCACAATTTCTGGTTTTAGTATTATTTGCGCACACAAAGCTCTGTTAAAATAATGTTAAGACCCTGGAGTGATGGAAGCTGTGAGTGGTCCGAAGAGGGTTTTTGAGCTTTTGGAAAGAGGAAAGAGGAAAAAAGAAAATGGTTCTATTTGAAAGCCATTCCCTGGTCTGAAGGTACGGATCGCTTTTCTTCCTGTCCTTCCTTCCCCCTCCTTCCTCCCCCACCCTTCACTTTCCTGTACAATCTTATATGGAGAGTGACACTGTAGGATCGGTTCTGCATCGTATGGAGCCTGGAGCTCTACTGGGAACTCTCTTCCAGGGTGGATAGCAAAATCACTTTATATAGTTGAAGCTGAGGACCTCAAGTTTCTCAGATTAACTCTGAGGCCAGTGAGAGCTTTGGTGTGGTGTTCATAACACCGTGACCTGCCCCGTCCTCCTGTCAATGGAAACCCCAAGTCCCTCTTCTTCCTTTCTCTCACGGTTCCACAGACTTGATAGCTCTTACCATAATTTATGATTCCACGTGTATTTATTCGCCAGTGTCCAGCCTGTCAGTTCCGCAGAGGCCGGTATTGTGTCCCTGGGCGTGTCACTTGACCTGGCACGTGATGTACATTCGGGAAGTTATTTGTAGAATGACTCAAAAGAACCACATGGACAATAGCCTACAATTCAGGATATCACTCGGAGAACACTAGCAAATCCAAGCAGTTAAAACTTTCCCAAACTACAAACGCGTGTCCACATAATTAATGGAGCAGTTTAGATGCCCCGCTTGCCATCCCCTTCACGTTTGGAGCCTTAGAACCCAGTTAAGTCTGCTCCCTTCCAAATTGAGTTTTGCCTCCTGGGACGGACCATGCAATTCCAGGGACTGCCACTTGATGGCTCATACCTGACCCTTGGACAATTTAAAGAACAGTCAGAAAAATGCACCTGCGTTCTCCCTCCGCCCCTTGACACTCTCTCTTCCATTTAAAATATTATATATGTCCTTTATGACTCACACAGTATTGGACTTTATAAAGAGATGAATACAACTGAAATGCAGGGAGTAACGTTTTAAAGAAACGAGACACGGAGAACCGGGGTTCCCTCCAGGGCCGCCCGCCCCCCTCGCGCTGCGCTCAGGGGCCCGGCGCTCGCTTTTGGTCCTCTGCTGCTGCCATCTTGAAATTCTTGATAATTTTGAACAAGGGGCCGCATGTTTTCCCTTTGCACTGGGCCCTTCAAATTAAGTAGCTGGTCCTGCCCATGGGTATGTGTTCTCCCTCTCGTTGTAGTTACATGTGACTTTCCTTACCCTGCCAGCGTTTGTGTTATCTGAAGGCAGGTTGCCTCAAGCCTGATCTCACCTGGCCATACGGCTTCTAAAGGCTTCATTGAGTGCTTGGTGGGAAGCCTGAGCTCACAGGACACAAACAAATGGGATAAGAACTTTGGCTTTGACTCAGACTTGTGGCTTCAAGTACTGGCTCAAAACTTTCCAGGCCCAGCTTCCTCATTTACAAAAAGGGGTTGATGGTAGTGTGCCTACCTCCTAGGCTTGAGGTGAGGATTAATTGAGGTGGTGGGTAGAACAAGCTTCCCAGATGCCTGGCTCGGGGGCAGCACTCCGTCCCTGCTAGGTACTCGTGGGATCATTGGGTACCGCATTTCTGGTTACACGTGACACTTGGTGAGCTTCCTGCTGTTTGTGGTTGTTGCTCCATTGAAGTTGCACGATTCTCACCGTGCTTTGATGCTGTGACATGCCAGCAATCAAGGTTCTGGGTATCCTGGTACTGGAGTTCAAGGGAAGAGTGGACTCAGCTCTGCTCACTGCCTTTTCCTAACTGAAGCCCAGGCTGCTCCCTCTCCTCTATGCTTCCTCCTTTATTCGAATGATTAATTAACACAAAAGGGGCTTCCCTGGTGGCGCAGTGGTTGAGAGTCTGCCTGCCGATGCAGGGGACGCGGGATCGTGCCCCGGTCTGGGAAGATCCCACATGCCACGGAGCGGCTGGGCCTGTGAGCCATGGCCGCTGAGCCTGCGCCTCTGGAGTCTGTGCTCGGCAACGGGAGAGGCCACAACAGTGAGAGGCCCGCGTACCACAAAAACAAAACAAAAAAAAAACACAAAAGGATTTCTGTAACTAATCTCAGCATTTTGTAACCCATTTCTGTTTCCCAGTGGTTCAAAGATGTCTCTTACTCAGTATATAATTAAAGGAACCAATCTCTTTTCTGCAGAGCATTTAGAACACACTTTGAAGAGCTAAGTAATTCATAAGTAACCTCGCCCTCCCCCATTCATCCAGGAAATTTGTAAAACATTGGCCATGTCAAAGGGACTTGTCTTAGGGAGAGAGGCTGCATTATTGGGGACTGATAATGATGTGGGATATGATCCATTCATGGATCGAACAGATTATCTGTAAGACTGTGAGACGGTGTTTAAGGACTGGGTATATAGCTGTTCACAGCACCATCAAGAAGCTTGCAGTTGTGTGGCTGATATTTTAGTTGGGTCAGATATTAAACACAATATAGAACGGTACCAGATCAAAGTGCTGGGTAGAGCTAGAAAACGAGATGATAGAATAAGAGTGCCTCCGGGCCACTTTGGAGGAGGTAGACCGGAAAAGCTAATCGCAGGAGGCGACATGTGAGCTGGAGTTTGAATGGCAGGACGGAGGTAGCCGGGAGAAAGTTGGAAGATATACATTCTAGATTTAGGAACAACCAGTGCTCAGACCCTGAGGTGCCATGAGCTTGGTGGGTTGGAGGAAGAGCAAGAAGACCAATGTGGCTGGAATGAGGTGTGTAGGATGGAGAGGAGAAATTGGTTGGGCAGGAGAATTACTTGGGACCTGATCCTGGACTCGGTAAGACAGTCACGTGCTCCCTGAGCTTTAGTGCTCCGGCTATTATTTTCAAGCTAAAAGGGAACCAGGAATCTGTTCAGGCGCAAGCTGAATAATTCAGTCAGTGGAGCAGTCTCCAGGTGTTCACCGAGGGGGGAATGGATTTTACCTGGATGTATCCACTTCAGTTCTCTAATTAAGAGGCGTAGCGCTGAAAGGAGCACTAAATTAGAGTCCCAAGACAAGTCTCAACTCTGCTGGGATGAGCTGTTTCGGTTCCCTGACGAGTCTTTCATCCGTTAAGACTGATGATGCCTTTGACACAAGCTTGGTATAACGAGTTAATGACTTAGGGCTTGTGGCAACTACTTGACAAATGCGAAATCATATTAGATAGCTATTATTATTGATAACCCTTCATTTGATCACCTTACCTACTAAAAATACCTTATTTTCTTAATTATAAAAAATGCATTTTTCTATCCATTAAAAAGATTTTGTATTACATACGGAGCAACCTAACAGGTGCATTCTTGATAGATATAACAGTAGTTTCCTTATTCCTTAAATGGTTCCCAGGTACTGGTTCACACTCGTAGGTAACTTTTTGACCTTCTATTTTAAGGCCTGGGATATTAGAACAAATGCCCACCATCTATGGAATTTTGTCTCCTAGATTTCATGTCTCTTGGCTGGACTGAGTTTGAAATCTGGGAAAGCTTAAAAAGAAGGGTTAACTTGTAGTTTTAAAGAACTTGCCTTTAAAGGGGACTCTCCAGAGTTCTTAAAAAACAAAAATCCCATCACTCCAAAAATAACTGCTGATCGCCTTGGATTTGGGCTTGCAGATATGAGCAGTTTACATGCTGTTCCTTGGGAGCTGGTAATTCTTGTGGAAATTTGGTCTACGTAGTTGACATATTTGATAAAGGAGTTGGCTTTTGTCTCTGTCTCCTTCTCAGAATCTCTTGCTCTGCCCAGCAGGACATTTGTATATGTCAAAGAATCAGATAGGATAACAGACTCCATCGGTCCAATTCCCCAAGATTCGTTCTCAGGAGCCATGTAAATGGCCCCAGGAAATTTGAGTTTTAAAATCTTCTTTGATTTCATAGACACTCCTTGGAAAGATTATCTCAGATTACTGGGAGACTTTATTGTTAAGTTTTAGAGAATTTTGCATTCTGCTTAGAAATCACTTTCAAGTTTTATTAGAACATTTACTAGCGATGGCGCTAATTATTTTAAATATGACCCTGGAAATGGGCTATGTCAGCTTGAAAAGACTATTTTTAACAGAATTTGGTTTTAAAGGCAGGTTTTATAGACATTATAGTAACACCATTGTTACCTAATTAGCATCCACCGCGCAAATGTACATGATACTAGAGAGGCAAGTATACGTAAAATTATAAATTGTGACATTTTATGAGTCTTTTTTTTTATCACAAGTCTTATACAGTCATCATTACTTAACAGTGTGAAATGTGGCCTTAGACATTACATCATGTAAAGACCAGGAGACAGAAAAACTGAGGATCAATTTTTGATTATAATAAAGTTTTAGTATGAAGCATTTCTGAATATGTGTCACGAATATGAGTCATGAATTTCACACCAAACCTGACCTATTACGATTATGTTTCGACTTCAAGGGGTTTTCAGGGTTTAAATTCTAAATTTCATTCGAAGGTTTCAAAATGATTCACATTCACATCTACTTTTGTTTTATAATTAAATAAGAAAATATTGCTTATACCTACATTTTTACTATTCTTGGACATATTATAATTACTTCTTTAATTTCACCAATAAAATAGCCCATTTCTTCAGTAGTCAATTACAAGGCTATCTCAGTGAAAAAAAAAAAAAATTAGTTTGAATGTGGCTTGCCATCTCAAATAGTCATTTCAGTGTGGAATTTTCTCACTTCTTTCATTAGTTCTTTTTGTAAAATGTGAAGATACTTTCTAGGTAAATCAATCCCTCCCAAGTGGTAAAATAACTTCGTTTTTGGAAAGAGTTATTAGAGTCTTATTCTTTATAATCTTAAATACCACTTAGGTTAGAGTGAACAATACATGAAAAAATTACACTAGTTAAAAAACGAATGATTGTGACCTAGGCCAAGTACATTGCAATGATATGTTCATGGAGCTTTCTTCTGGGAAAAGCATGATATAGATGCCCATGAAATTTCCAAAGTTTAAGTATTTTTGTAAATTAGGTTGTTCCTAGTTAAACAGGTGGCTTTAAAGGCTGGTTTCACTGTTGTTTTAATCATAGTTTAGTTACCATGGAGAAATATGCAAGTTAGCATTTACACACAGAAGTGAAATTTATGCTGCATAGATAATAGCCTAAATTTAGCTTGACTTAAGTTTACCACTTCCTTTTTTTTCAACCCAAAAGAATAATAATATATCACAGATATCCATTAACAAGTTAATTTCTTTAAACGCCACTGTTATATTTTTAGACAATTTCTTTTCTTAAGCTTCAATGGACACTCTGTCAATGTGACTTTTTCCCCATGCTGAGCATAATGTCACATATTACATTTGATCTGCTCTAACTGTGTCACCCTTAGGTTTAATAAAAGGCTTTGCTAAGTTTAAAATCAGTCATGTGATGAAAAACTAATGTTTGGATACATTGTGTCTCGTGGGATTTTGCAAAGGACTATTACTTTATACGGGAAATCTTCAGAAAATATGCAGTGGTGTTGGGACCGTCCTGATTTCAGAGCTCAGCAATAGGGTTGATGATCGTTTGGCTGTATTTTCTGAGACAGGTCTATATAATGTACTCTTTGGATCTCAGTGTCCTCTTAGCTGGGTGATAGATTTTTCACCCTGAATTAAGAGGTTCGTTTGTGTGGAATCCAGCAGCCGGGAGCTGCCTTAGCTGCCGTTTGTTCTACCCAGTACCTCAGAGCGAAAGCTAAGTTTTCAAGGACAAATGTAGTAAAAGTGTCCTCATGCAACACGAGGTCCCCCAGCACAGGGAGAGAGCAGCAGATCCCTTTCAACACCAGCTGTTCTCACAGATATAGATTGCTGCAGTGAAATTTTCTTAATATAATTCAGGAAGCTCTAGAGAATTCTCCAAAACAACTGTGCCAACAAGGAAAATGTTGAATTTTTCATCAGCTGCCCAATGCTGAGAGTTAGTGGGCAATCCGTTCATTCATGACCAGATGTTCAGCGTGGTAACGCTCTGCAGTTAACTTGAACCTTGTGGCCTGTTTACCATTGGCTACAAGGACATTGGCAGCAAGCTGGCATTGGAGAATTGAGGCCTGTACAAGCAAAAGACCGAAGTGTGTGTCTGTGGCTTCCTGGTTTTCACCAGCGACCAGACAAGGTAGGGAGTGATGAAAGAAGGGAACGCCATCACATCAGTCATCCTGGAGGCAAGGAGAATTTGCTGTAGGATTGTGTCTTGGGGGAACAGTTGGCAAATTCTTACACTCCTTTTTATTTGGGAAGAAAGGCGGTCTTTGTTTAGTTGGATGGATTTTTTTTTTTTTTCCAACCTGTGTCTAAACCATCAAACTTTTTGTGGTGAGGGCAATGGGTGGTTAAGACAGTAAGAGAAAGGTTTCTAATTTTAAACTGGAGGAAGTCAATAAAGCTGACTCTTAATATTGAAACCTTATGAGGTCCAACCTGGAATTGGAAATATGTGATATTTTTGCCCTGGGTAAACTTTATTTTTATAGGTGGGGAATATGTAGCTCTTCCATTCATACAGATTCACCATTTCCTTTATGTACATGTTTTGGGCCCATGACATTTTTTTTTTTTTGCCGGTACGCGGGCCTCTCACTGTTGTGGCCTCTCCCGTTGCGGAGCACAGGCTCCGGACGCGCAGGCTCAGCGGCCATGGCTCACGGGCCCATCCGCTCCGCGGCATGTGGGATCTTCCCGGACCGGGGCACGAACCCGTGTCCCCTGCATCGGCAGGCGGACTCTCAACCACTGCGCCACCAGGGAAGCCCGCGTGACATTTTTGAGAGCTGTTTTCAGTCATAGTATTTGGGGGAAGGAGGGACTTAGGTAAAATAAAGTAGGGGTTTTTGAAGAAACAATATAATTGTACACCTTGAAAAGGATTCTTTCTTAAAATGATGAACTGTGTTTGATGCTGGAAGTGAGCATGGGAGGCAGGATTTCACAACTTGTTTGTCTCAGATGGAGGACTTTTCTTCCCACCTCCATGGCGCTGCATGGTAATTTATTGTAAAATATGTGTCACATGAAATTGACCATTTTAACTAACTGCGCAACAGTTTAAAGTATTATTTCAAAGCTGTAAGGGGAAAGGAGGGAAACAACTTTTCTTATTTGACCATTTTTATTTTGGGGCTCAAACAGAGCCATCCCAACAAGAAGTTGGCCTTTGTTTACTTGAAACTAGAAGAGAAAGTCATCATGGGATTAAACCTTTTGCTTTTTGGAGGCTTGGGCTGTTTGCTCTTCCTATACAATTACCGACTCCCCCCTGCCGCGTCTTTAGTGACACCCATCCTTCAGGGCACAAAGGGAACCTGGAGGGTCTTTGGAGCAGCAGAACCCTTGCAATATTGACGTTTGCTTTGGCAGAGCTTTCTGCCTTTGGTTTACGAGGCTGTAGTAAACACTTCCTTTGCATTTCCTGCTTACAAAGAAAGCGGGTTACATGTTGCACTGAGATAGGGAAATTTCTCAGTACTCCATTTAAACCGGCATTTCACTAGCCCTTCGAATCACACCGAAGGAGTCTGTGTTTCATTTGCCTGGGTGATTTTTTTTTTTTTTTTCCCTTCTCTTTCTGAAAAGTCCCTTGGCTTGTTGACTTGGAAAAAGCAGGTTTTGAATTACAGTAGGTACTGACGTTGGGCTGCCGGGCCACGCTGTTTTCTGGGATGCTAACTTGCTGATAGAAAAGCGAGAACCAGTTTACAGTAGCTCTGACACCACTGTTACCTTTCCTCAGTCCTCTCCAGCTGCTCCCAGCCCTTCGGATGCCTTCGCCGTGCACACAGTTTGTTCTTGGGTGTGAAAGCAAACAGTATTTGAGTTGGCGGCAACTTCTCTTTCAGTGGAGTTTGCTGCCTCGGCAAGAAACCGCAGCGTGAGCTTTCTGCTGCTGAAGGTTTCCACTGGCAGGATGGCCTTTTCCCACATTTCCTTGGTTGAAGGAAACAGATTTTTGAACTTTTTTTTTTTTTTTTTAAAGACAAAATGCCAAAATTTAACAGCTGGAGTTAGTATATAATTTATGGTTTTTACTTTACGTTCCTGTGGATGTATCAAAACTAAAAATCGGCAATTATTGTTAAATTATGCAAGATTTTGGAAAAAGAGTGATTAAAAATAGACCCTCTGTTAAAAGGAATTCAAAAAAGTCATTGTTACCCAAACAGGTATTCTCAATTATTCTATCTTTAATGGTTTTTAATTGTTATAATTTACTGATATTCTGTTACATCTCTCAGAGGAGTTGTTTCTGAAAGCTCTTTGTTTTTCCTTTGAGGAACAAGTCGAGTTTGTTCATTTGAACCTCTTCAGCTTTTTTTTGTTTTTTTTTCCAAACTTTATTTTTTATTTTTTTACATGTCAGTGTTAATCCTTGCTTTAGGTAACCCTCCTTGTCACAGTGGTTTTGTCTGGAGAATCTTAACTGTGAGAGCAAAGCAGACTCAGACCTGTTGCCTGTCAAGGTGATAGTTTTTGTCAACAGGAACTCCTGTGCCTCTCTCAAGGAAGTTATCCAGGTCTTTGTTACGGGAGAGAATCTACCTTTTTTTAGGCAAGCGTCGATTTTCCTATATTTCCTTTAGGAGAAATTTATACCCACACCTTACAGATTTAGCATGCATATTCCTCATTGGCTGGAGGCCTCGCTAAATTGGTAACGTATCAGAATCAGGAAACGAATGCAAGTCAATCAGTAAAAAGAAAAAAAAAAAGGCTGAATGTTGCCTCCAGTTAGGTAGTATTTTTGTCCTATCAGAACATAGAGACTGGTGGTTTTATCGTTACTTCTCTTTCTATGGATAGAGGTGAAGACTCTGAGAAGCTTTATTAACATCTCCAAAAGCCACACCTTTGTTTAAAAAGCGCCCCTAACGTGTGTTTTCCTGATTTCTCAGAAAATAAAATAGGAAGTGAGAAGGCCGTTCTCCTTGGCGTGGTGTGTTAGTATAAAGATCATTCAATCTACATGTTAGATTTAGGGTCAGAACGTTAGCTGTGATGAATAACAGGGGACAGAATTTTTCTTTTCTTTTCAAGGATAGTGGCAGTTAATCATTTTTATCTGCCCGTTTTGTAGACTTGATTAGATTTATTATGTATGCCGCGTGTTTATGGCATTTTTATTATATGTTGTTAATTTGTTGTAACTGCCACCACTTTTTTTTTTCTCCTTCCCTTTTCTCCCTGGAGGACCCTTCAAAGCATCTAAGTGTCAGTTGTTACCTTGTGCTCTGAGAAACTTTAATTTTTAATTTTAAAAAAGGCATGATAGTCTACTGGTTAAAAAGAAAAGTAGCAGTGTTATGTATCTTAATAAAAAAGGAAAACTTGCAGTTGTGTTCTGCTAAACACTTATGTTTTTTGTTGTTGATGAAGTGCTACATGTTCGGGATGGACTTAGAGACTACACATTTTTAAAAACACTTCATCTGAAACCCAGAAGGGAGAGCCGTCGAACATGCACTGAACTGCGATCTTCTTTATTACTGGAAAGTTGTATATGTAGTTCGCAGATCACTACTAGGGAAGACAATTGCGACGTGCATCACTTCATCAACAGCAAAACATTTAAGCTGCTTAAAAAGTCAGGCAGTCTAAAGATGCATT
The DNA here is from genome assembly GCF_003031525.2 of Neophocaena asiaeorientalis asiaeorientalis. NCBI lineage: Eukaryota > Metazoa > Chordata > Mammalia > Artiodactyla > Phocoenidae > Neophocaena > Neophocaena asiaeorientalis. The sequence continues at coordinate 9,760,182 of NW_020173397.1, forward strand.
TTAGAACAACACACTCTTTTTTAGCTTACTAGCTCTCAGAATGGATATGGAATCTGTTAAATATAGAGGCAATTCTTTAAATAAGGCCGACAGTTAAAATTGGGAAGCAGGAGAATTAGATTGGAAATGATTTACGATGAGTCTACAGGACATTCAAAAAATAAAGTTAGCAAAGGAAATCCACTGGCTGTATTGGCTACATGACAGCAAAGGATTTTTACTTTTCCTCCCTTTTGAATTGGCTGGATATATAGGCAATGCAGAGAAACAGACTTTCAGGCGGAAAAATTGACAGTGTTTTTCTTTTTACTGTATGCTCTGGCATTGGTTTGGTACTGGCATTGTAAGTCTCTGACTATAACTAAGTCAGTTTCTTGTTTTGACAGTTACAAACTTTTTCAATAACAGAGAACCACCCATTCTCTTACGAGCATTAGACGCTGAAATAAATAGAAGCTGGATTGAAGAGCAGCTTTGTTTTCGTCATGCATCGTGAACATATGGGTCCTTAAAAAATACCATTTGAAGACGACACGGGTGTGGTTATTGAGCTTATAATGTGTAATAATCACAGATGCACACAGGTCACGTTTAAGAATTGGTATACATTTGTTCATACTCCACCAGAAGAAGTTTATACACTTCGGTGGAACAAACCATGTGAATTCAAAGAGACAGATTACAGACAATGTTAAGTTCTTTAGTTATGAAATGGTTCCACTGACAGCTAAAACTTGTTCTTATGGTGGCTTATTAAAGCATTTAAAATTCTTACTTATAATGGGAGGAGAAAAGAAATATAATTTTAGAAATTTTACACATAAAATCACTAATTATTCCAATTATAGCAGCATTAAATTAACCAAGAAAAGGTTGTATGTTTACTAACCAGCAGTAGAGAGAGGAGTTTATGGTGATGAAGTTATGAAGCCAGCTTTTGACTTGAGTGTTATGCGAGATGCATGATGCCCCATAGTGTGCGTGAGAAGCTCTTTGACTCCTTCATCCTCTTAGCTCAATGGGCGTTTAAAATTGCCATAGGCAATTCTGAGAAAACAAAAGTTCATATTCAAATGCTGTACTTAGGGAAAAAGTGCTCAGAGAAATGAGGTATTTCTTTACCCCCCTGGAGAATTTAAGCTACAGCTTGCTGAAGATGTGAACTTTAGTCATTTGGGTTAGGGGAAGAGAGATGGTGTCCTGGCTCTTGGGAACAGTGGATACACAGCAAAGACCAAAAAGCTTGGTACTTGAGGAGACCAACAAATAATTCCCTTTGGCCGAGACACAGAGTTTGTAAAGGAGAAGAGAGAATATGAGTTGGTAGGTAGCTGACACATGACCGTAGACGACTTCAGATTTGGGTTAAGAAGCAAGGAGTTTATTCAGTAACGTTAATTAGTATTAATAATAGCAGACAGCATTTGCTATAGGCAAGACATCAAGCATAGTGATTTACAGTTTATGTTTTCCTTCTTACAAGCATCCAAGGAAGGGGACGCTATTATTATCCACAGTTTACCATACAGATGAGATTGAGTCTTGGAAAGGCTAAGCCATCTTACCACGGGTACAAAGTCGTGAGATGGAGCCAGGGGTTCAAACTGGTTCTGTGACTCAAGGACCAGCCTTTTGAAGACGCTAACGGCACAGCCAGTGGGCATGACCAGGGTTTCTGTGAGCACAGGAATCGCTCGCTCAGTCAGAGCCGGGCTGCAGAATGGTTCATCCGTCATCATTTTACAGACATAGTGAGGAGCCCCAATTGGAGGAAATGGTGATGTTTCTGAAGAGCCACAGTCAGAGTCTTCAGTAGGGCTGTTGAAGAGATTGGGAAGGAGAAGACAGAGGGGTAAAAATACCTTTGAAGTTTCATTGGCTGGACTTGGTGTGAGAGAGATGGACGATTGGAGAATCGGGTGGCTGTTCCCCACTCTTATTCCCAGAAGATGAGAGAGGGCAGGCCGAGGTTTGGATGTCATTTTAGGTGCAGGTGTCAATCTCAGGTGGAATCTTACTGGAAGACGATGAAATACACATTGAACACAAGGCTGGGAAGGTAGTTGGGCTGAAGATGGACACCTGAAGCCAAGGGAGTGAGTACAGAGAGGCAGACTGGTACGTTTAGTGAGGGGGGAGGGAGGGGAGAAGAAAGAGTGGCTGGAGAAGGCGACCAGGAAATAAATCAGCCTCATGAGATAAAGAAAACCCTTTCTGCACATTGAAGATGACAGATTTGTAGGCCATGCTTCAGACACATACCTATACATATTCATATTTGTATACATATTCATGTACATATTTATATATGTCTTCCTATATACATTCATATGTGTCACTGTGTGTATTTGTATGTGTATCGTGAGCATGTGCTGTTCCCTCAAGCACACAGATGTATACTTGGGAGCCTTTCCCACCCCCGGGTAGGCTAGGTATCCATCTCTCCCGTGAGCCACCCACAAGGGACGATTCTGCTCCATAGTGCTGCGACCTGAGAGCCACAGAGGGAAGACAGAGTTTACTTCTAGATAGTGTAAGGTTCAGACCAACACATAGAATGTTATACCCCGCCCCTCCCCCCCACCCAGTGCATTCCAACCCAGAAGCCTGGCTGCTTTAAATGCTATGGTAAATGCTAAGTGATCTATAATAGGATTGTACAGAATTCAGCAAGATTACCATTATGTTGTGAAATATGGGCTAAGAGTGTGGTCAATAAATGTGTTAACTTTTCATGTGGGGTGATATTTTTCTCCTTTGAAAAATCCATTCATCTGCTGAAGTACATTTGGGAAGTTCACGGCTTTCATTGCTTTGGCCAGTGCAGGATGGTGGTTAAGAATTTTTTTTTTTTTTGCTTCCCTTCTTTAGACCTCTTCTTAATTCCTAACAAGTTTCACAGCGAAGACTTTCAGGTCTTTCTTTCTTTCTTTCTTTCCTTTCTTTTCCCCAACAGCCAATGAAATACTGTGTTATTGCTAAAGTCTGTTTGTGTTATTGATTGGAGAATGAGGTAGTGGCCTTTTTTCTTTTCAAGATGCCACTTAAGTGATTCCCTCTCAGGATTCTTTAAACTGTCACCCTGATGAAAATTGCCCTCCCATGTTAGTAAAATTAAGCTTCTCCTTCTTGATTCCTTACAGGGACTTTGTCTCAAGGGTTAGAATGGTTCGGGGACTTCCCTGGCAGACCAGTGATTAGGACTCCACGCTTCCACTGGGGTGCGGGTTCGATCCCTGGTCAGGGAACTAAGATCCCACGTGCTCCACGGTGCAGCCAAAAAAAAAACAAATAAATAAAAATAAAAAAAGGGTTAGAATGGTTTGGAACACCTTAAAAAGCTTTTGTGCCACCCATTCCACACACCGTGAAATTCATGCGAACCCTTTACAGACAGTGATAGTCATTTTAAGAAAATAGATTTAACAAAATTGTGCCCGTCTTCACACCAGTGCCACTTGGGATATCATCCACCTTTCTCCTGGGGGTCCCCAGTTGGCCATGTGGCTGAGGGCTTTGTCATCATGGTTTGAGAAGGCATCTGACTTTTGAGATGCTAATAAAATTGGCTTGAGCCTTTGTCTTATTCCCCATGGGACTTCCAGTGAGAATTTCTAGAAGCTTCATTTTCATGATTGATCTTGGTTAAAGAACTCTTGATATTCTCTCTTCTCGCTGTTGTGTGTGCTCTTCTCCTCTCAGGGTTGGAAAGTAGTTACTCTCCATAATTTCCTTCCAACACAGCTCACACAGGGCATTGAACTTGAGGGAGTTCTAAGAAGTTTGCATCAGAGAAACTTAGAATGAAATTTTCTACAGGCTTGTTCTTAAAATAATGTTTGCCCCCCCTGAATCTGTCCTTGGATAGCTTTCTGTGTCGACCTCCAAACTTGTACTTTCTTCTCTTTCTCCTGTCTTTCTTCTCGCCTCTCTCTCTCTTTTTTTTTTTTTTTTTTTTTTTGCTTTCTGTCACCAGGTCATATTTCTTAAAAACAGCAATTTAGCTTTCTCTTTCTGTTCACCGTCTCCTTCCAAGCTGGGTAGCTGGGGACCTTGTCTTCCACATTTCAAGTAGTGTATCAAGAAGGACTGCTGACACGTGGATGGACCTAAACACTGTCATACTGAGTGAAGTAAGTCAGACAGAGAAAGACAAATTATGATATCGCTTATATGTGGAAGCTAAAACAAAGGTACAAATGAACTTATCTACAAAACAGAAATAGAGTTCCAGATGTAAACAACAAACTTATGGTTACAGGGGGTAAGCTGGGGGATAAATTGGGAGACAGGGATTGACATATACATACTACTGTGTATAAAATAGGTAACTAATAAGGACCTGCTGTATAGCACAGGGAACTCTACTCAATACTCTGTAACGGCCTGTATAGGAAAGGAATCTAAAAGAGAGTAGATATATGTGTATGTATAACGAATTCACTTTGCTGTATACCTGAAACTAACACAACACTGTAAATCAACTGTACTCTAATAATAATTTTTTTAAAAACCTAGACAAGAGGAAAAGAAAAAGAAAAAGGACTGCTGTGCTGACTGGTGATGAAAGGATCATCTTTTCACCTGTACACATGCGTAGACACCACTTCCTGTTCTCCCCTCTCCCTCTCCTTCACATGTAGCAAAAACTGAGACTACTTTGCATGGGGAGATACATTAGTGTTTTATTCCAACTTTGGCCTGACCCGTCCAACTCCATTCTTTTCAGTTGCTGCCCTTTACTAAGCCAAATAAACAGGTTATGCCTTGAGTTGCATAGAGGCCTTCAAAGTGCAGGCCCTAAATACCAGCATCTTCTCACTGATAATTATTTTCTTATACAAGGTCAGCAGTCTGTCTCTAAATACAGGGGCAAAAAACCAGAATCTCAGCCTTACAAACACCTACTTTATAGGGATATTTAACAGCGTTTTATTTGTTCCTTTGGTCATCTCATCTTCCTTGTAACATTTACTGCTCGTCTGCCATTCTTAAAACACGTCTTCTGTGATAATGAATTCTCCCTTCTCCCCCGGAAACGAAGGATAGTAATGAAATGGTTAAGTGGCGCCTTTCGCTGCAGAGTAGCTGAAAGCATGTGCAGTTACTGAGCCACCTGGAGCCGGCTCTCCTCATGTCGCCTCACCCTAATAGTGTCGGCCAGCGTGGCCATCTTATAATTAGATGAGGAACGTCAGGCAGCTTCCTGACGTTATCTTTCATAGTTTTCACTTTAACTCTGAAAGATATCCACCACCCTTGAAATGCACACTTACTGATTATCTTACACATTATGATACCGCCTCTTAATCTATCACTGGAGCAGTGGTCCCCAATGCCTGCGGTCTTAGAGTTCCAGGGCTCTGAGACGTCTCATCGTGGAGTTTTTCAGTATTTAAGTTAGGAGGGTTTTGGCGGTAAGCAACAGAAAGTCCAGTTCGGGCAGCTTAACCAGTGTCACTGGCAAGTCCTTAGTGGGTGAACTGCAGGAGAGATTTGATCAGGCTCTTTGCTCTGCTTTCCACAGTGGAGCTGACTTATCTTCAGACCGCCCCTATGTGCAGTCGTGAGATGGTTCCTAGCAACTGCTGGGCTGTAGATTTACTTGAACAAGCCAAGCAGGAGAGAGGAAAGGGGAATCTTTTCTTAAGATTTTTGGATAGATTCCTGAAGCTCTAATTGGACAAGTTTCCAGCACATTCCACTCTGCCGATGGCCAGGGAGATGGGATGTACTAATTAGCATATCCTAGGTAATATTTTTCCACCGCTAGAGCCAAGTGGAGTCAACCTCCCCAGAACCCTGTGACTCCTCAACTTTCCCTTGGTTCTGTGTGAGAGGGGTTTGAAGGAAAGGATGCTGGGGCCACAGCTTCAAATGTAAACCTCATTGACCAGTTTTATTAAGTTTCAGAAGGCCTGAAGTGAATTCAGTAATTTGCATGAGATAGCACCTAAGGGGTTAACCAAACTGTCTTTGGCTTTTGGCCATGAATATTTCAGTCTGTGAGCTCTGATTGGCAATTTGGTAGGTATTCTGTATTAATTAATTCTTAACAAATAAATTTTAGCTGGTAGAATCTTCTGAAACTTAGTATCTGTGTAGGTGGGAGTGCTTAGAACTTGATAAAAATAGTTCATTGTGGTTAAAAAAGAAATTGGGAACCTCAGCCTTCTAAGTCAATAGCAGATAAATTGAGTTGTAATTCACCAAAGAAGTGATGACCAGTTGAGATACTGTGCGGATGTGGGGAAAAAAATGCCCTCTAGTTGTACTGGTCTTAGTTCCACAATTTAAAATCCAGCATTTCAAGTGCTTTCTTTCAGATATGGTAAGTTTTACGTTTTACTAGCATGTTTAAAAAACATTAATCATATGGAAAGAAAAAGATGATGAATTTTAACACTGATAGTGTCTGTGACTCAACAACAGAAATTGTTGTTGGTGGAACCACCAAAAAACATTTCTCTCTTGGGGGGAAAATGTGTAGTTGAAAGGCCACAGAAGAGATGCATATTCAGTAAGAGTAATGAGAGGCAAATGCAATAATGTAAGGTTGTTTTACAGGAAGAAATTTCTAAAAAGAATATAGCCAAGCTGTTGAGGAAATTCATTGTTAAAGAATAAACACTGAGCATATCGAACACCGAAATGTGTAAAGTGTGTGGATGGTAATGTGAACTTACTCTAAGATGCAGGAAGTCTTTGATGCTTGGTGCATCTTGGAAGCATTTCCATCAGAGTGAAGAAGGCCATTGGGCCCTGCTTAGGTCACACTGGGTATTTTATCAGTGCAAAGTGATATTTGCTCTGAAGCATTTGGCCTAGACTCACGCTGAGCCGCTTGGCCTTTTGCTGTTGTTTTACCTGACTAACCCAGCGTTGGTTGTTTTGGACTGACTCTCTCACCAATTGCCAGACGAGGAATTCTTGGCCAGTGTGTCAGGGTCCTGTGAATGTAAAATAAGACCCTGCTGCTCCCCATGGGGAGGCTGGCCAACCTGATGTTCTTGGGTAGCCTGCCTGACCTCCTGTCCACTAGGGGTCCACAGCTCAGACTCCACTCTGACCTTAGAAGACAGATCGCTACGTCTGGGTGTCTTATTTACATAGTCTTTAGTTTTGTATCCCAACCCCTCCCTCCTGCACCCATCTTCTTGGTTTCTTATTTTTCAAACTGCTTTGCCTTTCTCAGGCGTTCTTCATGACTTTGCTTATGATTTCCCTGGTTTTGATCTGAATACCACCTATACTTTATGAGCTTCTGTTTCCCTTTAAGTTCCTTCATTTGCTGGAATACAAATCAGTCTATTGAAAAAGGAGATTTTACATTATCCCTTTAAAGAAAAAGTAGTATCGGTTACCGGAGCTCGATGGTAACCTAAAATAAATATTTTGAAGGCAGCATGATGGTATACACAGGAGTTGGTAAACTTTGTGGTAAGGGACCAGGTGGTAAATATTTTCAGCTTCACAGGCCTTTATGGTCCTTTTGCAGCTACTCACCTCCATTGTAACGCCACATCAGGAGGAAACAAAACATAAATGAGCGGGCATGGCTGTGTTCAAATCAAACTTTATTTATGGATGTGGAAATTTGATTTTCATTTCGTGAAGTATTACTTTTCTTTTGATTTTTTCCCCCAAACCCGTCAGAAGTATAAAATCTCTTCTTATCTCATGGGCTTTATAGAAATCAGCAGCCGCAGGCCAGGTTTGCCCACAGACCGTCATTTGCTGACCCGTGATCAAAACTCACTGTAGACTGTTGACTACTTCTTCTTAAGGTATTGAGCTGGAGGGGTTCTCTCTTTTTTCAGAAGTGGCCTCAGCATGTGTGAGGTGTCAGACCAGCACCCAGATGAGGCTTTGACTTTGGCATAATCAGAAGGGTTGCCCTGGAATTTGAAAGAACACAACTAAGGATGCAGTTCAGTGTAATTGGTTGTCATGTCTGTACCACCCCAAATCATTGTAGTGGTTTAAGTCCAGAACTTCAGGAAATAATGCCTTGTCTCTTGGTTCTACCCAGTCGTTCTTCTAGTCATCACCCAGATAACGTCAAGATAAAGATACAGATAGCACAGGAGTGAGGCAAGAGGCAGAGAAGGGGAGAGGGTTCAACATCATAGCTAGAAACAGCCAAGATTAGTGATGGGGGAGGACGGGGGTGAAAGAATGGCTTTTTTGTTAAGGGAGCAAATACCTGAAAGAAGAAAAGAACTTCTTAGACCAGAAGTTGGTAAGAATTTGAATGTTTTGCCAACGAATCCATTACCCTGTCTCGTCTTGCTGATAGTGTCATGCAGTATCATGTAGTATTACCCGTTCATCTCCCAGCAGTAGCTTCTTTGGTGTTCGTGTGTCACATCGTTCTATTCCAGAAGTTTCTGATGTTAGTATTTCCTCTCCCTTGGCAAAAGGAACAAGGGAAATTGGTGACCCAGGATAGCGTCTCCTTATCCAACTACTTTCTGTCGCTTTGTGGTAGCTCATTCAGTGATAAACCTCAAATACAGGCTTTTTATTTTCTTGGGCTGTATTGATTCTGTTTTACATATGGTTTGGACAGGAATCCTTGAGTTCTTTCTTTCTTTTTTTTTGAGCTATTTCTTGACAGAATTCTGTGTTAGAAAGCTAGCACCAGTGTGGCTTCATCTCTTAACTTGAGGTGAATGTCTGGAGGGTATGAGACTTTAGATGGCAACAATAGTGGAATATTTTGCTTTACGCTGTGATGGGTAAGTCCACCAAATTCTGGGGAAGCATTTCTATATAGCATTCATAGGATAATAATTATTACTACTATAACCTGAAAAATAATCAATCTTCATGTTACCAGCAAAAAAATGATTTTGATTTCAAAGCAGACTTCTTAAAATAAAGTTGTTTTTTCAAGTTGCTTTACTTTCCAGGATCAACATGAACCAGGAAACCTTATACCAGAAGTATTAGCTGATATGTTCTTAAGTGTGGTAGTATAATTGTCAAGTAATTACCCAAGTTGGGAAGAGAGATCTGGTTTCAAATTCTGGCCAAGCTACTTAGTAACTTTGTGACCTTGGGAAAGTTATTTCATCTTTTTAAGCCTCAATTTTCTCATTTGAAGCTGCAGGTGAAAAATCAGCTCCCTCACTTCAGGAATTGAAAATATTCTAGTTTATCAGATGCTTAGGGGTTGCATGGGCTTATGCAAAAACAGTTCTGAGCACAGTGCATAGTAAGTAAAAAATATTTCCTTTCTGTGATATTTATTTACCTAATTAGATAAAAGGAGTTCCGATTGTTCTTCTTCTGCTGGCTGCCTAGGCTGAAGTTAAGTAGTAGAAGATATTTCAATCTAGGAGTCCCTATCCGTCTCACGTTTCTACGTTTTTGCTGTCTGATTTAAAATTATTTTCTCTTACGTAAAAAGGCAGTGCGTGCAGTCCATATGAGATCAGAATTTGGGTACCTTCACATCAGTGACTGTGGCCCCCTGAAGTCTGTTAAAGTTGCTTTAACAAACCCAGGAAACATTGACTCACACATTTTAACACCTGATCATCAATTCAGATGTTCCTGCTTACCCAGTCACCATTTAGTTTTTTCCTCCAGTTTTTATTAATTTTGAGAATGAGAAAGGATGAAGAATCTTTTCTGCATGTCGCTCAGTTTCAAGTTTCTATAGGTAAAAGGTGAATAAATATGGCAGGTATCGTTAGATACTCCTCTGTCCTCCCTTCTTTTGCTACCTGTCACCTTTCTTCAATTTCTTGCATCAGCTTCTACGTCTGGAGGATGTATGTGACGTGGAAAAGTCATCCTCCAGCCCCATGATTCTCAGGTGCTGTCTGGGAGATGAAAGAGGACCATAGCACGATGCCATTGAAGAGTCAAGAGGAAAAGCTTAAAAGAAAGTGAAGTCAAGGGGCTTCCCTGGTGGCACAGTGCTTAAGAGTCCACCTGCCAACGCAGGGGACACGGGTTCGAGCCCAGGTCCGGGAAGATCCCACGAGCCGCAGAGCAACTAAGCCCGTGCGCCACAACTACTGAGCCCACGCGCCACAACTCCTGAAGCCCACGTGCCACAACGAGCCTGTGCTCCCCAACAAAGAGAAGCCACTGCAATGAGAAGCCCATGCACCACGATGAAGAGTAGCCCCCGCTCGCCCCACCTAGAGAAAGCCCGCACGCAGCGACAGAGACCCAATGCAGCCAAAAATAAATAAAATAAAAATAAATTTAAGAAAGTGAAGTCAAGAACTCATTTATATAAATTTGGAAGTTGAAGATGGTGGTGTGGTTTTCCTTGAGCCCTCTTTCGGGGTAAAGCAAATTCTAGACATAACTGACTACTTAAGCTGTTTTGGGTTCATAGGATCACAAGTTCCAGTTCCAGGTTGGTTTCTTTTTGATTTTTTTTTTTTTTTTTTAACTAAATGGCTAAATTACAAAATTTGGAATCAGAACTTCCTCCCAACTTGTGTTGGGAAAACTTATACTGATAACTTATGTTACCATTTGCTTTGGAACATACTAACCAGGATTTCTGGTAATTTTAAGGTGCACATTTTAAGATGCAAGTCACAGCTCTTAAGTACTAAGGCGACATATTTTTCAAATACTGTCTATGAATTGATTCAGTAGTGCCAAGGAATACATTTATCCCATTCCAAGGAGAACAAAGTGTTCCAATACAGTAGCTTTTGGGAACTCAGCCATACCAGTTTGCTGCTTCTGGGCCTTACTTTACTTGTCTATAAGATGGAATTAATCTTATTATCTCAATGGTTTGTGAAGATGCAGTGGTAGAATCGATGTGAAATGGTTTTGTGATATTTTGTAATATTACGTAGCCCATCAGATGCCATCCAATGTAATCTTTGAAATAATTGCTTTTGGAGGTTTCATCCTCCATAAATTCACCCAGTGAATAAGGACAGTATTGACTGCCCTGTCTTCTCTGGGTGGTTCATTCAGCATTGGAGAAACAGACATTTTAGTTCGCATTCCATGAATCTTGCAGTAGATCCTCAGTTCATGTCCCCCTTTCCCCCGTCGCTACCATAATTAGATTTACCATCCTTTCTAACTATGAGACTTTCTTACGAATAAGTTATTTTCGTTTTTTTCTTCTGGGTTTGTTAAGATAGAGTTGACACACAATGCTAAGTTTAAGGTGTACAGCATAATGTTTTGACTTACATACGTCATGAAATAATTACCACAGTAAGTTTAGTGTGGTGTCTCTCATAGAGATACCAAAAAGAAAAAGAAAAAGAAAAAAAAATTCTGCCTAGTGATGAGAACTCTTTGGACTTATACTCTCTTAGCAGCTTTCATATCTAACAGCAGTGTTAATTATATTAATCATGTTGTAGATTACATCCCTAGTGCTTACTTATTTTATAACTGGAAGTTTGTACCTTTTGACCACCTTCATCCAATTCCCCCTCTCCCCACCTAGACCCCCTCCCCCACCCCTGGTGACCACAAGTCTGTTCTTTATTTCTGTGTTTATTCGTTTTTGAGGTGTAATTGACTGACAACACTATGTTAGTTCCTGGTGCATAACACAGTGATGGGATAATTCTGTACATTTCAAAATGATCACCACCATAAGTCTAGTTACCATCTGTCACCATACAAAGATATGACATTATTATTGACTATATTCCCCATGCTGTACATTTCATCCCTGTGACTCATTAATTTCGTAACTGGAAGTTTGTACCTCATAATCTCCCTCACCTATTTCACTCATCCCATCACCCCCTCCGCTCTAAAAAAGAAAGTTCATTTTAGAAGTTAATACTCCAGTGCCCGCCAGGTAATGTAAGTTTTAAGGATACTTTTACAAAATCCTCTTCCCTGCTGCGATCTTTTAGCCTTATTTTTGTCAACAACTAGAGCAAGTGATTTCTTCATCCTCGTCCTTTTAAGATCATGGTTATTATTTCCAAGTGTGAAATCAGAGTATTTTAGTTGGAGAAACCATTTCATTTCCTCATCATGTTTAGATCTAGAATGTCTCCTTGTACTTTTTATTCTTTACTTGGGGATACATCCAAGTTCTCAGATATAGAACATTTAGGGCTTAATTTAATATGATAAACTGTGAAGTCACTTGAATGTGCCTTTTAGTTACTTCTCTCTAGATTTTTCTGTCTCCCAAGGTAAGATATACTATACAAAAATGTGAAAACAAGACCAAAAGCAAGTATATACATCATTAAGTGACACTGAAATCATATAGTGTTTCTTTCCCATATCACACTGTTTAGTCTGTCTGGATTCGAGCTGTTTCTTTACTTAGGCCAACTTGTTGTGTCTTCCTCTGAATTTATCTGAGTAGAAGAATTAAGAGAAAAACCCCTGGGATTTCCTTCTCAAAAAGAACCCCTGACTCATTTCCCACTTCTCCATGTAGATATCAGTGAGCTCTTTTTTTTTTTTTTTTCTGTGATCAAATTTAGAGGTAACTACTTTTCTCCTGACCTGGTAACTGATGACTTCTTTTTGTCTCTGTCTTATGGCAGTTCTGGTTTAATTTCTTTGGGCATTTGACTCTTTACGTGGCTAGAGATGTTCTCAAGCAGATTAGCAAGGACATCAGCTTTCCTTCAAGTGAAGGACCTGGTAGCCTTCTCGTTCAACACGTTAACCTTTGGGTCTGAAACAGAAACAGACTCACAGACATGGAAAACAAACCGAATGGGAAAGGGGGTGGGTGGGGCCGGAGAGATACATTAGGAGTTTGGGAATAGCAGATACAAACTATTGTATGCAAAACAAGTAAACAAGGTCCTAGGGTACAGCACAGGGAACTGCATTCAATATCCTGTAATAAACCATAGTGGGAAAGCACTTGAAAAAGTGTGTGTGTAATGTATAAAAATACATATAGCTGAATCGCTTTGCCTTACACCAGAAATGAACACAACATCGTAAATCAGCTATACTTCAATAAAAGAAAAAAAAATGACTGGTGGATACAGGAAGAAACCAGAGTAAAAGATAATGAAGCAAACTTTGATACCGTTGTCCCTCTGTTCAAGGAGTGCCAGGAAGTTGGCAGTTTTGTTTGCCCAGGGTGTGTTTAGTATCTCTAGCTCTTTAATGTCGGCAAGTAGGCGATCGTACTGTCAGGTTATGATACTTGGGGGCAGCCCTGTTCCTTGGGTTGTTACACAATAGTAACTTTTCAGCTTTTTGCTACTTGCTGTCGTTTGGGGGTTCAGATGCTCCTGAAGTTCATTTTCTGACTTGCATACGTGACGTAGAACGAGAACGCTCAGTAACGTGTTTCCGCAGGAGACGCTTGTCTTAATAGTAGACGTACAAAGATATTCTGTGTTTCAGTGGAAGTTATTCCGTTATAACCCTTGATGCGTGCTCCCTACTGTGAAAGCATTCTAGAAACGGATGTCAACTAAGGGACATTCGTTCATTCCATACGTTTTCTAATTTCCCAAAATGTGCACCGTCAGTATTTTTTCTTAATTGAACATTTTGTTGAACAGACGGGTGCTTTAATTATGGTGGTCTAAATTTACACACATTGCGGTGGTATTTTGCTACATTAATTACCTTACTTGTCAAGAGTAACAGGTAATTACTACATCAACTCACCCTCCTGCAGTACCTGGAAACATAACTTTATTTGAACAGATACAAGAAACCCGAGTACAGCCACGCCACACCTTAGCTTGTGATAAAGGCTGGCCTTTCTCACAGTATTTGTTTTATTATGGGGCGGGGGTGGGTGGGGGGCAGAGGTGAGCTGGCCCTTTTCCTTGTGTCTGTCCACCTAAGGTGGAAATCCAGAAACTACGTCATAGATTCAAAGAGTCTGGATTGGAAGGAACCTTTGGAATAATTGAATTCATTAAGCCTTCTCCGTACAGTGTGTTTCAGACAATGACTTTTCTAAGTCTGCACAATAAGTAAATTAGTGTCCAATCCAGAATTGGCACTGATTTCACCCCACCAGGCTGGTAAAAAGCTTAAGGGATGTTAACGATTTAAAAAAAATAATTATAGAAAACTTCTCACTGATGGTTTGGCTGCCTTGTGAAAAGTATTTATCCTGTAGTCTGTTGAACTGCCAGGTACAACTCACATCATTTGATTTCCTCCTCAGTGTATGGGTGTCAGCTGTTATGACAAGTTGTGTTAAAATTCTACTTTAACTTTTTTTTTTTGGTAAAGGCGCGAACTTTTTTTTGAATTTTTGAACTTTATTTTTTTATACAGCAGGTTCTTACTATCTATTTTGTACATATTAGTGTATACATGTCAATCCCAACCTCCCAATTCATCCCACCACCACCCCCTCCAAGGCGTGCACATTTTTGAGCCTGTAGGATGCCCCTAGCCAAATTATGCAGCGTTACCTCTCTTGGTTGCCATGGCATAGAACAAAAGGACTGTGTTAGCTTGTAGGTGTGGTGCGGAATGTACACAATGACATAATAGAGGCAGACTATCTTAAAAGGCTTTGTCCCCTTTTTAGTCAAACACCTGTGACAAAATTACGAACTGTGGTTAACATACACCACTTACAAGTGGTTTTTCAGAGTCGACCAGGGTAGGGGAGCTCAGCTTGCAAAGAACTTTCTTTCCCTTTGCACCTGGCAGGAGGAATGGGGTGACATTAGAAAGAAGTTCAAGACGTCTGGGGGTTATGGACCCAGCCTTGCAGAAATGATATGGGATGGCTTGTAGAGGACATGGCAGGCCTCTTGGGGGTGCTCTGAGATGTACGGCCAAGGATCTCCCCAGCCCTGGACCCACTTCAGTTTCTCAAGCCTGAAATCGTGGCACAGATGCTTCGTCCCTGTAACTGTAGTCTTACCGCACGCCGTTACACATCACTCTGGGCTCTGGAACTCGTGATATTATAGCTCACAGTTATTGGCTTTTCCTTGGGTTTTTTTTTTTTAATTAACAGACAGAATATGATAATTAATGTAGTCATTCCTGCATGCGACAAATACCTCTTGAGTGTCTGCCGTGTGACAGTCATCGTGCTTTGTGTGAGGGTTGCAGAGAGGGGAAGGCAGCCCAACAGACCCTCGCTCTCACAGACTTTGCCTTTGAGTAGAAGGAGGCAGAGAGAGTCAATAATGGAATGAGGGAGCAATGTAGTTACATAGAATAAAAATACATGAAGGAAACGGTATATGGCCCATACCTCGAGAGGGTCACTTAGATGGTCTGATCAGGGAAGGCAGCATGGAAGAGATGGTTTTTTGTTTTGTTTTGTTTTGTTTTTTCGTAGTTTTAGGACTAGGAGTTTTCAGAATCGAGATGGGTTTTGATTTAAGGTCTAAAGGTTAAAAATGGTCTCCATATACAAAGAGCTGTAGGAAGAACTTTCTAGGCAGAGAGAACGATGAGGCCTAAGCCTCAGAGTTAGTAAGAGTATGGTGTGGGAACAGAAGGTCATTCGCAGGAATAAGGGAAAAAAGGGTGGGTGAGGATGGAATGGGAGAGGTGGGAGCTGGAAGTTGGGCCCTACGTGACATGGCAAAGGGCTGGGTCTTCTTTTGAGACTGATGCAAAGCCCTCGAGGGCAGCCACTTCTGATTCAGAGGTCAGAACAAACCACGTGGACGGCTGCTGAGGACAGGATTGCAGAGCTTCAGGTGTTTTCCTGAGAGTAGACTTCCTTGGGAGAGAGGCTAAGGTCTGGGTCCCCAGAGGTTGGGCAAGGAACCCAGAAAGAGTCCCCACCCGATACAGACTCGGCTGGTCCCGGTTAGGAGAAGACCATCTTCCACCTGGGCGTCCAGATGTGCACGGACAGGCAGGTTGGAAGCAGAGGACTTCGGGGCACAGTCCTCCAAGCGGCTGCAGCACCATCGTCACCTGGAGACAGAAATGTAAATTTTCTGGCCTTGCCGCAGCCTTACTGAATCAGAAACTCTGGGGTTAGGGCCCGGCAGTCCTGTTTTAATGAAGCTTCCAGGTGATTGCGATGAGCATGAGAGTTTGAAAACCCCTTTATGAGATACTAGTGCCGGAAAGGACTTTTCAGTTCTCCAAACTCACTGTTCTCAGTCTGCAGATGAGGGGACCCAGTTAAAAGCTACAGCTCAGTGCTGATGAGAAGCTGGGTCTCTCGACCCTATTCTAAGTGCTCTATCCTCATGAGTTTATGGATTTAAAGAATAAACAAAACCCACTTTGTTTTTGTTTTTTGTGGTTTTTTCTGAGGGATCATTCTGATATTTATAGAAAGGAGGAGACAAATGAATATTTAAGAAGGAATAGTGGTGTGGTCTGTGAACTGCCTCGTTTCTCTTGCTATTATTTTCTCAGAGAAGTTAGAAAAGCAATTTTCGTGTGACTAGCCCACTCTTTTCTCCCTGTCGGTGGAAGAAAAACAAGTGTTTTGTCTTAAGTTACACCGTTGAGACACTTAGCAGAGGGTAATGGCGTTCTTTTGTTTCTGTATTACTCCATGTATTTGGCCTCATTTTTGGTTTGGAAGTCCTGATACTCCCACGTTATATTTTTAAAGCCATTGTAGAAGACAGAAGATGGATTATTGTCAGGCCCCGTGTTTGTGTTTGTCTGTTTTGACCAAGAGAATCATAGAATTGCTCTCTTCACCCTCCGCCCAGCCCCGCCTCCCTGGCTAAGTTCTGCTCATGCTTTTAATGTCTGAGGCTTCCAGATCATTTCTAACATGCAGCCTTTTCTGACCTGTTGTGCTCAGGTCAAATCTGTGGGTTCATCTTTCCCACTTGCTTGTATTGTTGTTTCCTGCGGGCCTCGTGAGAACAGAGTCCTCATTTGTCATATATGGCCTAGGGTAATTGCTGAAAAAGTTAAGTGTCACGTGAATGCTTGCCCTCTTAATTGATTAGTGATTTGTCACTCTATCAACAACCATTTATTGGAAGACGTGGTGGCAGGTCTTTTCTAAAAGGGGATACACAGAATATCAAGACATGGTCCCATGGTGGAGACTAAGCCAAAAACAAGTATGCATTCAAGGAGGTCCTAGTGAAGACTGTAATGAGGTGTCAAGTACATTAGTCAGGGTGCGTTGTGCTAGCTGCTGTGATCAACAGCCTGCAAATTTTGGGCGCTTAACGTAATAAAGGTGTATGTCATGCTCCCTTCATGTCCGCATGTGCCCATGGAACCTTCTCCATCCTGTATTTGCCACGAGAACTTGGGGTCTCCACGGTCTCGGGGGATGAAGAACAGGGAGCACAGTTGATTCTTTGGTCAGGCTTGGAAGTGGGGCACCTTGCTTCTGCTCCCATCCCATGGACCAGAAATCAGACACGTGGTCCCAACCTAAGAGTCAGGAAAATGGGGCAACATAATCGTCCTGTGTGCCCAGGAAGAGGAAAATGAAATGGTACTAGTTATCATGTGACAGTCCCCAACAACGTGTTACTTTGGTTTGGGCCACTGAGGTTTGATCACAGTGAAGCATAGCACCTCCTCTTTTTGCTGGCTGCTCATCAACACCCTTGTTCCCCCAGAGACCAGAAGAACGATAATCCTCAGAGGGCCTTGATTTTTGCATGTCGTGAGGAAGATGTCTTTCATTTCATTCCCAACTGAAAGCCCGTCTTCCTCTGGGGTTAGGCAGGGGGATTTGTTGATGAGCCAGCTGTGGTTTGTATTTGTTCCACTGTAAGATGGGATAGTCTACCCCGAGTGCGAGTGTGACTGCACACAGATTGGCTTTCCCATGGTGGGACCTCGCTGTGTTCTGCAGTTGGCTCTCCCTTTCTCTTTTCCTCCTGGAGTTGACAAGTTCGGAGAAAAGAGTTTCCCGGTGGTGAGAACCAACAAAATCTCTCCCACTTGTCGTTGTTGTGGGCTTACAGACAACCCTTGGGCGAATGGTTATGTGATGAGGAGAAAGCTGGAGTTGCTTTTAAGGCTTAAGCTTTTTGTGTACTCATCTCAGTTTATTTCTCTCCAGAAGATACCATGGGAAATTTAAGTGGAGGAAAACATATTAATAAAGTGTTGACGATGCCTATTTTTTTTTTTTTCTTTGAAAAAAGATGTTTCTTCCCCACTGTCTTCTTGACCACAGTGGTTCTCAAGAAGGAAGCTGGAATCTTCATCTAGTCCTCAGTCTTCCTTCCTCTATCCTTTTAGCTCAGTACAGAGGCACAGTGAGAAGCTGAGCAGGGCCAGTGGAGATGTGTAGTTGAGCTGGAGGCTGGAAAGATCTCCAGCGGCCTTTTAAGGGCCAAGTGCAGGTTTTGATCTCTTTCCCTGCGAGTACTGGGGAGCCATTGAAAGTATGCAGGCGGGGAGTGAGAGGTGAGTGCAGGGTGAGTATGCGTGCGTGTGTGTGTGTGTGTGTGTGTGTCTGTCTGAGAAAGAGATTGACCGAGAGAAAGAAAACAGTGATGAATGATGACTGCCTTTGTCGTGTGCTTTTTGGCTGGTGGGGAAGAGCCCTCCACGGGAGAGAGTGAATGTGGAGACAGCGTAGCACCTTTTTCCTCGCCGACATGAGAGGTCTTCTCCCTCTTTCTGCTCAGAAGTTACTTGTCAATCGGGAGCTCACCATCCCCCCTTCAAAGCAGGGTAGTGCATTGGGGTAAATATTTATGAAATGGCAAGCTTCGTTGATCAAGATGTATTTTGTGTTTAAGGAGCCAATGACTCAGAATTGTTTTAAGTTATTGAAAGACAAAGTTATTGTGTGCCATCACGGAAAAAGGAAAGAGAGAAAGTGCAGTTTTTGAATCAGGCAACTGATTTACAGCTATAATCTACAAGCGATCAAATGCTTTCAGCAAGATTGTTTTGTGTTTTTTTTTGAAGGCTTAAAGTATAAAAATTTAATTTATTTATAGAATCTCATTAGAGGACTTTTTAAAAGTAAGGTGAACTCTTCAGTTGCTTCGAGGAATGTTAATTGAGTGCGTGAGGTGCTATAACACCATGTTTGGGAAATGAGAGATGACACGAATGTCTGCTCTCAAGACACTCCTGTTCTGAGAAAGAGGCAATCAAAAGCCATTAATAAATGAGTGTCAATAAATGTACAGCGAATGTCTTCTTCTTTTGGAAGTTCTGATAGCTTTTTCAGATTCTATAACCGATATTTGAGAAATTGCTTTGTTTTAGAGAATCAAAAATACAAAAAAACTGTGAAGAAAAATAGCAGCTAATCCCATTTCCTCCAAGGCAAACTCTCTGTCCATTTTCTTTTCTTTTTCTTTTTTTGATGCATATGTTTCAGAGTGTACTTCAGCTATGATTTTTCTATCTTATTTCATGTCCCATCATAACAAGCGTCTGTACGCATTTCCCTATTCCTGGAGTTATTTTTAATGGCTACAAACTATTCCTTTGTCAGACTGGGCTGTCATTGACTTGCTTTTTTTCTGTTGGAATTGACATTTTAGGTAAAACAAATTCATACAATTTATCCATTTTGTGTCTCAGACCATCTTGTGTACTTCACTGTTGTAATAAAACATGAATGGGGAACTGAGATTTTTTTTAAAAAAGCATTTCTCTGTCTGTATTACGTCTGTGAGCTTTACCACCCACCCAAAAAAAGTGAACTAAAACCTTGTTACAACAACTTTACATTCTTGGGAGAATGACGGGAGAATATATTTGATGCGTTTCTTCTGGCATATTCTGTCTTTGGACACATAGCTCCCACTCTGGAATTGGTTGCTAAAGAGCGTCCTCCAGATCCAAGAAAGCTGTTTGGTTCTAATATGGGGAGACTTTGTACTTGTTTTTGAAACTTCTAGAGGTTGTCATTTTTTGCTTCTAGCATTCAGTCCTCCAGTGACATTTTAAATCTACACATTATTTATTTTGCTTTACTTTTTTTTAAAGCAGTATTTATTATAAGGTCACTTTAAGGTGACTGTTGCCTCCATTACCTTAAGACGGGGACTTGATTGTGCTGGCTGAGAAAAACCATCAGCTTTTTCTTTTCGTTGCAGTGATACTATTTCCCATTATTTAACACATGAGAAATCATAATGTGTTATGTGTCAGTATGTAAAACCCCCAATCAATTTTCTAAGGCAGAAGGTAGCAAATGATGGTGGTGATCATTTTGTAACATATAAAAATACCGAATTTACTATATTGTTGTACACCCGAAACTAACATAATAAGTCAATTATACTTCCCCAAAACGGGGGGAGGGATGAAATTAAAAAAAAAAAAAAGTTGGCAACTTATGGCCCTGGGGCCAAATCCGGCTCGCTACCTGTTTTTGTAAATAAAGTTTTATCAGAACACAGCGCCCATTTGTTTATTTATCCCCTTTAGTTGCTTTCCTGCTGCAGTGGCAGAGTGGCGTAGTTGCCACAGAGAACTTACAGCTGCAAAAGCTGCAGCATCTAAAATGTTCACCGTCTGGCCGTTTACAGAAAAAGGTTGCCAACCCTTGTTCTAAAATATGACCAAAGTATAGTAAAATGCCTTATATATAGTTAACAACCATTGCATTAAGAATGTAAAAATGTCTAAAACATTGATTTCTCAACAATTAATATGCTCTCAACATGCTTTTTTTTTTTTTTTGAAACGTGGCTTTCTTTTTTTTTTCTTCCTTTTTTATCACCAAGAACATCCGCGACACATCCCCTTTGTTGCTGGCTTTTCAAAACCTCTACAGAAGTTTCTGACATTCTGCCGATTGTATTGTAACTTGACACTTTCTCCTCATGCTTTTAATTGAAAATGTTGTATTACATTTTAGAGCATGTCATGGACTTTTTTCTTTTATAAGCAACAAGCAAAAACGTTTGACTTAGAAATAAGCATTTCCTGCAAAATCTGGGTATTAAAAGCCAAGAGGCAGTCAACTAAGAAAATGTCCACTGGATCTACATTCCCTGGCGTTGGCTCATATTTAACTTCTTAGAGGCTCAATGTTGTCATCCGTAAAATGGAAATCGGACCGCCTCACAGGGCCATGTGAAGATAAAGTAAGGAAAGATACACCTGACATGTTTTGGGAACACATTAGCTGCCTGCTCCCTTTCTTCTTTCTACCCTTAGGTTAATTAGAGGAGCAAACAATCACAACTATAACGTATCTTCAGGGATTTTTCCAAATTTGCAACTCTATGTGTGGTGTTTCCGAAATTCAAGTATAAGTTTGGAACCGGGTGGAAATTAGAAGGGTCTGTGTATTCGGGTAAGAGATACAAAGTGGCAAATGTAATAAGCATTCCTGAGTCTCAGAGGCTTAACTTAGTGCAGGTATACTTGTGAGGTACCTCCGTCTGGTGGCTGGTGGGGAACAAGTGTGGTGGTCTGCTCCGTGTGGTATTTCGGAGACCTTGGCTTATTCCACCCAGTGACTCCACCATCTTGTAGGACTTGGAGTTCTGCCCTGGACCTCTGGGCTCACAACCAAGGGAAGAGAGAGGGCATTAGGGATGGGTCAGAGGATCCTGGGTCAGGATGAAAGTAACATAGCAACTTCCATCTGTTTGGCCATAACTCAGCCGCAAGGACCCACCTAACTGGAAATACATCCCAGCTGTGTACACCCAGGAAGAAGGAAGAGATCTGATGAACATTCAGTGAGTCTCTGCCACAGGCTGACCACATCTTCTTGGGTTATTATGGAGGATACATGCTCCCCAGGCATAAAAGACACAAAGATGCCAGTAATCTGAGAACCTGTCTTTAACAGTTACCCACGTAAATAACATTTGGAGACAGTAATGCTGGGTAGAGACAGTTAATCTGTATACGTGTTTAAATATATTTTAAAAATTAGCCTGTGATCTGAATCTGCTTCCCACATGTTGTGTGCCATTTACATACTTTGGCATTCTAAAATCACAGATCTATGACAGAGTAAGTTTAGAGATAGATACTTAAGAAATGTTGCCTTCAGTGACATTTTCATTACCAAAGTGGTCTACGTGGACTCAGATTTATTTTGCTACCCTATAAAAGCAGAAGTCATGCACGGTATTGAGTGGAATTTTTATCCACGAGGGCAGATAGGACATTTGTTGAAATGCTGCCATTGTTATTTGATTCAAAGTGCACAGCTTACAATGAACCACATCAGGACCATTTTCAATTTTTTAATATCTCTCATGGATCTAAGCACACCTTTTTAAAGTTATTCATTTTAAATTATGATTATATGAACATTTTAGGATTATAATCACCATTAAATGAAGGACAAAATTTATCATACCAAAATAGAAATTTAATTTAAAGTAGAAAGAACTTGATTGCAAGGTTTAGCAGACTAGAAACAAGACGTAAAGAGGATATTAAAGAACATTTTTAAGAAGACCCTCAGTAGTACAGATTTACAATAGATTTGGAAAAAACACACTTGCGTTCAGTGATGTTTGTGAAGATCATATTTGAGACAGTCTCATCAAAGATCAAAATTCTGTAAGATTGAAAAAGCACACTAAAGCAAACAAGCCTTTCGGTCATTCCATGGAAAAACTAACTTCAAAAGAAATCTTCATTCAGTACCATAAAGTTGGTGAAGTTTATTTGAGATATAAGTTGCTCTTGACCTGGAGTTGATCCTGTGGCTTTTTGGTCAAGAGTCAAGACTGTATATGGCCATAGGTGATTAAAAATATCCCTTTCACTTTTTCTTGGTATTCACAGCATTTCCTGCTACCTGTCACTTTGTCCTTGATGAAATTTGAGACTGAAAACGAGTTGACAAGGATGGTTTTCCAATCAGTTGTTCCTCATTTTTCCTCGGGTACTCCTTTGTTATATTCGAGTTCAGATTTACTATTCATGAGCCACATTTTAATCAGTGACCATATCCGACAAATGGAAGCTAAGCGCTGGTTAGTATGTTGAAAATAAACACGAGGGCTCTCATTAATGTCGCTGTCTGAATAATTAGTTGAGCATCGTGTACCGAGCAGCGGCGAAGGCAAGCTGGCTTTTCACTGGAACGACAGGCTGACAGCCACGTCCTGGAGTGTGGTCATTAGTGTGTCCCACCATCAATGTCATGTTACTGTGTCAAATTAGTTAGTGTCCCCTTAGGAGAGATGCCGGACCTACAAATTATCCTCCCACACCCCTGGAAACCGTGTTTGCGAAACCTGCGATCAAGTGTGGGCAAATTATTAACACGGCTTATAAATTAACTAGTTTACAGGCTTATAACATTTTACAAGTAGATAATAAAGGGTAGAAAAGTTCTCCAATTGCTTTGCCCTGATGTGAGGGCTGTGATCTGCCGACGTTTCCTGGAGGAGCCCACAGCTGATAGGTTTTCAAGAGGAGCGAGCATACACATGGAGTGTCAGAACGAATGTTTGGAAAATGTAGCCTCTGAAGGGAAGCCAGTGTAAATCCATTGGAAACAATACAATTAACTTCGTTATCTCATTGCTCTGAGAAGTCCGTGACAAGGGTCCTCTTTCTTGTGGTGGCCGTTGCTCATTAATGAGGTCACCAATTAAGTTTGAACTTTGCCAACTGAAATTACCTGGAGAAATATTTTTGATGCATTCTTTTCGTGCTCTTAAGCTGCCTTGTTGAAGGAGAATAACGCTAACACAGCATGTTAAACTCATATGGGAATGACGATTCTTAGGCCGTGATGTATTTGACAAACAGTTTACACTCACATCGATACCTGATACCTAGAAAACAGAGTGTGGACCAATCTGTCCTGAGTTTATCTCCTGTCAAGAAAAGGCACCCACTGGGAGCACCACCACTTAACAGTCTGCTGAGCCCCGGTAGACAGACAGCCCACGTAGTTTCCGGAGATACACGACTATTCAAATCATAAAACTTCACACATCTCTTTTTTGGTTTCAACTTCTCTGTCTGATTAGATTAGAATACATGTGCATTCATGGAGCGTTGTCTGAGTTTACTTTTGCAAGGGAACAGCACACACACAGGGAAGAGGTCGTGCTTTTTGTTCATCCTGTAGTTGCATTTCCCTACCTCACAGCGGGTCCCTTCTGTCACCTTCAGGGCTGTACAGGTGTCATTATCATCTCAAGGATCTAAGCAGAAAAGGCCTGGCATGTAAAACCCTGCTACTGACTGCTATTCACAAAAACTTGCTGAAACTGCTTGAGGATGAGCTGACTTGTCTGTCAGCAACTTCGACTTACTTGGCATTGTATTTGGAAAATACTCATAACCCAACTAAGCCGTGAAAACGCATAGCCTCAGCACACGTGAGCACATTCACAGGCTGACTGTTTGCATGAGAGGGCTGTTTCACAGCCTCCTTCTGCATTTGAAATGCAATGGAAGAAGAACTGTAACCTTTGGGGAGTAAGATTTTGTGTTTGCCTGGACTGGGACTCAGGGATCATCTTACCCATATTTCTCAGAATGAGATAACATTGTAATTCCTAGAAGTTATCCTCAAAAATAAGAACTGTTGGAAGTTAAAGGAACCAAACTTCCTAAGTGAATGACAGTGGCCTCAAGAGTAGCAGTTTTACTTGACTCTGTAACATCTTTGTGCTATAATTCTATAACACTGAACTCAAATTATGAGCTACATGGAATGCTGATTCTAGAAGGGAAAGGACAAAATAGATACACAGATACATGATTATATATTGAATGTAAAAGCACGGTGTCAATAAGGAAGACCTAAGGCTCACGTGAATGTGTTACTTTTGAGGCAACACAGTTTGCCGCTTCTCTTAACCTCTTCTGTTCTTTTTGCTTTCAGTGTCTCTCTGTGTGTTGCAGTCCTGTGGCATTATGCATGCCCCCAACCAGTGACCTCCAGACTTTTTATGGCTGTGAGACACGTTAAAAGTTCAGGGTGAGTGGCAAACAACACTTATATTGTGTACCGATTAAAAGTTGCCATCCGCCTTTGCAGGTGACACGATACTGGATATATTAATCCTTCAGAAGATAATGGAATGCCCCATGATCAAGCATGAGTTCCAAAGCCAGCAGGAATAGGTTTATTGCCTTCCACGATAGCTTTATGGCTTTTCGGAGCAGGATTTGTTACTTGCATCATATCTGTGGAAGGGTGATCTAATGAAGGGTTGGTAAACTTTGTCTCTAAAGGGCCAGATGGTAAATATTATTAACCTCATGGACCACAGCGTCTCTTTTGTAACTAGTCAACTCTGCTGATGTAGCGCAAAAGTAGCCACAGACTATAGGTAAACAAATGGGCGTGACTGCATCCAATAAAACTTTAGTTGCAGAAACAGGTCGTGGGCCATACTTGGCCTAAAGACCGTAGTTTGTGGACCCTGATCTAATGCATCAAAGGGGGGAACAGATGACCTGGAATCAGGATACCTCACCAGGTAGCAGTCCCTCTGTTATTGAGCAAACCATTTATCAAGAAGAAATGGGAATAAAAAAAATAATGCCCTTTTTACTGAGGTAGGAGTAGGCTGTATTTGTAAGGATGAAACAAGATATAATGTACAGGAAAGCACTTTGAAAATTTCGAAACTCCTTACAAATGTAATGGATGCCGCATACCATTATTATGGCTCACCTAGTGGAATATACCTCCTTCACCCTTTTAATCACGTTGGGTTTTCATGAGCTAAATGAGTGTGAGGGAAAGTCTTTTATTTTCTAAGTCATGTGGTTTGGCTGTATGTTCCTTCTATTTTATAGTTGATGGACAAGCTGTTGAAATGCCTCTTTGGTATCAAATACGGATGAAGGGCTATGAGGATAGATTATGGCAGGCTAAAGATCTAATGCCGATACAGAGCTATTAAATTTCCTCGAATCATCAGATTCTGAGAGTGTTTTCAGATCTTCCACCTTTAAAATAGGCCCTAATAAATAATAATGCTTCGGATGTCTACAAGTGTGTTTGAAATTCACAAGCCTTGCATGTCAAAACATAGAGACAGGTTCAGCAAATATGCTTCCCTGGACTAGTGGTACTAATTAAGGAAAGTCATACTTAAACAAACAGCTTGGTGAATAGAGGGGTAATCAGAATCTCCATTCATGAATTCCTAGTTTTGGGTTTTTGTTTTCTGACAAAAAGTAGTAGGCTAGTCTTTAGATATGTTTTCATGTCTTTCTATCATTTAAGAATTGTTTTCCAGTAACAGAGATGCACCTACGTGATGTTAAAAAAATTAGTTGTGTGTTCTCGCATAAAAGATGTCTGGGGAAAAGATGTCTGGGGGAGAGCAATTTGCGCTTTCTGTCTTTATGCTCTGCTTGCCTGTTTAGGTGTTGCTTCATTTTCACGGTCACATGATGGCTGCTGGCTCACCAGCCACTGCTTCTACATCCTGAAAGGAAGAGGCAAAAGCACAAGGAACAAAAAGAGTAGTCCTCCCAACTGAGGAAGTCCTCTTTAAAGAACTTGCCCTGAAGTCTTGCTCAGTGGCTTCTATTTACATCCTTTTCTCCACCCCTAATATAAGGGCATCTGGGAATTGGATCCTTAGACTTGAGAAATTTGTTGTCCCAGATAAATTCCAGGTTCTAGTAGTAATGAAGAAAAGGTGTATGGTCACTGAGCAGCAATCGTGGTTATTTATATGAAATCATGCTCTCAGTTTTTCTTCCATGTCTAATTTTTATTTATTTTGATGAATGCCTTCTTTCTTTGACTGATTTGTGTGTATAATGTCTTATTTGAATTTTACATGTTTGAATTTCAGCTTATTCAATTCTCAGCAGAGATACATAACTCAGTAAATATTTTAGGACCACAATATTCTTACTAGAAGTGCCGTGGCAAATCTGAGAAAGCAATTTCTGTCTCATGAGAACCATCAACCAAAATTTAAACTCCCAGGGCTTCCCTGGTGGCGCAGTGGTTGGGAGTCTGCCTGCCGGTGCAGGGGACACGGGTTCGAGCCCTGGTCCGGGAGGATCCCACATGCCGCGGAGCAACTAGGCCCGTGCGCCACAGCTGCTGAGCCTGAGCTCTGCAGCCTTCGAGCCACGGCTACTGAGGCCCACGTGCCTGGAGCCCGTGCTCTGCGGCAGGAGGGGCCGCCGCAGTGAGGAGCCCGCACACAGCGATGAGGACCCAAAGCAGCCATAAATAAATAAATTAATTAATTAATAAAAAAAAATTTAAATGCCCAAATTTTCGAATGGATTTCCTCTCCTCTGGATGGGAGATTTTGTTAAAGCCTTAGTCCTAGCATGAGGTCCTAGGACATACAGGCCTGCACCCAACTGTGTTGTTCCCAGTATGTGTGAGGGCTGCCACGGATGGCTTTGAACTATCCCTCAGAGACTGGACAGTGCCGCCTACTCTACACCTCTGCTTTGCTCTTCGCCATATGTCTGCTGAAAGCTTACTCTGGAGGGTGGAGGAGACAAGTAAGCCACTCCCGTCCAGTTTCTCTCTTCCAGATTGGCCTGTACTTTATTCTCGGGAAAATTACCATCCCACAGAAGAGACTTCCCTTTCCTTCATAATATTGTCTCTGCCTATACCAGCCTGTGGTAGATGCTCATGAAACATGGTAGCTGATGCATTCACAGACATTTCTTGAATGCCTGCTGTAGCTGCAGGATAGCAATGTGGGTAAGAGTGTCTGCATTGAAGTTAAGTCAGCCTAGGTTCACATTCCACCATTTCCATTTACTGGTTGAGTGCCCCTGTGTCAGTTACTTAACCTTTCTGGGCCATGACCTCCTCATCTGGGAAATGGGGATACAAATAGGAGCTGGATTCCTATAAAGAATTACTGAGATGATGCTTGTAAAGAGCTTAGCACAGCTCCTGGTAGGTAATAAACGCCAGCATTGTGCCGTGCGCCCTGGGTGATGTGCTGGAAATCCCAGTCTGAGGAGTTTTTACCATCCTCTGGCTGGTCCACTGGCCGTTACTGTACTGGTAGACAATGTATATTTCACAATCCATTGCTTCTCGCCTGGTGTTCTGTTGGAAGTTTAAGTAAAGCCCTGGGAGGTGGCTTTGATGCCCGTCTCCAAGGACTCTGCAGCCACGTATACAGCTGGACAGCCCGGCTAACAGAACTTAGATCTCTGGGTCCCTTTTTGACGCTTTCCCCCGAGAGGCAAGCAGTTCTTTCTTTATTCCGTGTTTTGACTTACTCAGATGCTGGGCCTGCCCAGCAAGCAGAATTCACTAACTGCTTTCAGGTTGGTATTGCTGATGATAATCTGAAACTCAGTAGGGTTTCACTCATGCAGGCTGATGCTACATGAGGTCGGTCTTGCCCGGCCTCATCCCCGTCCCCGCCTTCGTGCTGAGTCTGCAAAGCGGCCCCTGGTCCCCACACGTCTTCTTGGGACTGGCCCTCAAAGAACAGTGTCGTAGGCACAGAGAAGCTGCCGCATGACTGTGGCAGAGATCATCAGCTGTGCCCATGGACGGCCCAGTTGGCGACGTGTCCCAGAGATTGAGAAGCGCTGGCGACCCCTTGACCATGGCTGTCTGTTGATTAGTTGACTCTGTGGAAGTAGTGGCTTGCAGGAGTGGCTCTTACGTTATCAAGAGACTCTTGGAAACTAAATTTTTGCTCTGTGGTTTCAAGTATTTTATTTAGACACTGTACTGTGCTCAGATGCCTTAAAATCTTCCTTGCCCCTGGACCATGCGATTCTCTGCCCGGAACAATTTTTGTGCTTCACAGAGCTAACGCCTTCTCATCCTTCATTATTCAGTTCAAATATCACCTTCTTGGGGTGGGCTTCCCTGACTCCCCCCATTAAAGATGATTTCCCTCTTCCCCCGTCTCACTCTCAGCCACCCAAGCCTCTTGTCTGTTTCACTTACTACAGCTCTGTCACCTTCTGAATATACCTGTTAACCAGGTCATAAGCAAGAGGCAGATCTGTCTGAATCAGTGTTGCTTCTTCATGGCTGACAGTGCCCAGTGAATAGTAGGCAGGCTGTCAGTCAGTATTTGCTGAAGCAGTCAGAGGACATTTGGGATTTCCCTGTGAATTTCTATATTTCATGGTACTAAGAGGACTGCATCTGGGTGAGAGAGTAAGAAAAGAAAGGAATCCATACACGTCACCTTTATTATAGGAATAGAATCCTTCCCTTGGGTTTTCTCTGGAAAGCTTCCTCTCTACCTTGTACAAGTCTTTGATGCTCTGTGTGTCCCATCCGGAAAGGGTTATACATCATCACCTTCCCCATGAAGACAGAATCATTTGCCTTTTGGTTCTAAAGCTTATGGTGGGTGGTATAAGTTCATTAAGGGTGTTGGATTCCAAGCCGAAATCCCAGCACTCTCATTCCCTGGCTCTTTGTTCTTGGACAAATTACTTCCTCTCTTTGGTCCTCAGTTTACTTACCTGAGGCAGGGGAAATGGCATGACCTAATAAATAAGCTCGTAGCGTTCGTGCAAGGGTTAAATGAGATGCTATGTGTACAGTACTTTGCACAGGTTCTGGACCACAGTGACAATGCTGTTCATTCAGGAAGATCAACAGGAGGGTACTGGGAACCACACTGACAAAACTCATAACGTCCTTTCTTGTGATCTTCATTTTAAAGGGGGTAAAGATGGTGAAGAACCTGGATTCCCTATTAGATTCGCTCATTTCATGCACTGAATTACCTTTAAAAAGTGGAAAATGAGCGAGCAGTGGGATGACCTGTTTTATATTTGTTGTTAGCATGTCGACTGTTGGATGTGAGGGATCTGTTTCAGATAAGGCCAGTGATAAACCTCAAATGCTGGGATGGCTCAGTGTTTGGAGCTCAACCCACATGCAAAAACACCTTTGGAATTTGGAGTTGAAGGTCCTGCACTGTCCTTACGCTGCCTGGCTGGGGAGATGTTTCATCCTTAAGTGATCAGAGCTCATTTGATCTCCTGCCTCACAATAGACCATGTCTTAAGTTGCCTGGAAATTCTAATTTTAAAAAAATTGGGGACTTCCTGGTGGTCCAGCGGTTAGGACTCTGCACTGCCAATGCAGGGGGCCCGAGTTCGATCCCTGGTCAAAGAACTAGATCCTGCATGCATGGCATAACTAAAAAAAAAAGAAGATCCCACAGGTGGCAACAAAGATCCTGCGTGTCGCAACTAAAGACCCAGCGTGGCCAAATAAATAAATAAATAGTTTTTAAAAAATTGTACCCTTGATGTATCGGTCCTGAAAATTTACATATCTCTTTTTTGAAAGGAAATTCAAGTCTGTATGGATTGAACGGAGGTAGATGTAAATATCTTTCATTGTGAGCTTTTATTTCTTTCACCTGCTTAAGGTAGAGGGTCTGTTCTGGTTGCTATGTTGTGTTAGTTGGGGCCTGGTTGAACTGTGCTGTTCGTTGTGCATTTGCTGTGTGAAAGCCCAAGCACAGAGAGGGATTTGTCTCTCTCTCTATCCCACAGCTTTTGGTGGTAAAAGATGACCTATATCAAGTCACATGCTCTCATTGACATGATTTATGGAAGAGCTAGGGTTATCTAAGAAATTTAAAGAGCCGATAGGGGCTTCCCTGATGGCGCAGTGGTTAAGAATCCGCCTGCCAATGCAGGGGACACAGGTTGGAGCCCTGGCTCGGGAAGATCCCTCATGCCGCGGAGCAGTGAAGCCCGTGCGCCACAACTACTGAGCCTGCGCTCTAGAGCCCGCACGCCACAGCTACTGAAGCCCGCGCGCCTAGAGCCCGTGCTCCGCAACAAGAGAAGCCACCGCAATGAGAAGCCTGCGCACCGCACCGTAAGAGTAGACCCCGCTCACCGCAACTAGAGAAAGCCCGTGCGCAGCAACGAAGACCCAACACAGCCAAAAATAAATAAATAAAAAAATAAAAGCCATTAATTTTTGTTGATTTATAATTTGTCCCTCTCAGCTTAATAAAAATAAAAGAGCATGAGTAAAATACAGTTTAGGGCATCACATTTGGTTGCTAATATCCTTTTTAGAAGCAAAAAAGCTGAAGTTCAATGAGCAGGAGTTAAGTGAAGCAAACGATTCAGGAAAAACCTTTATTAGACTCATAACAGCCCTTGGAGTGGCAAAGACCCAGCTTTTCTTCCATCTATAAAAAACATGCAACACCCTTGTCTCCAAATACCATTTCAGAAACGAAAACAATAATCACGAAAGGGGAAACAGATCCGTGTAATGCGAGACTTGATTCGTGTCGTTTACACGGGAAGCCTGACAACCTGGATCACCACCCATGCAGCCGTCTTCTCAGTATCCTGATGTCTGAGCATCAGCAGGAAAGATTAGGAGCGTTCCAAGGGGTTTTCTCTGATGTTTTGAAATGTTGCTGCATTCAGTGTGCCTCTCAGGGCCAGGTGAGTCTGGTTATGATGTGCTGGGGCTTGAATCTCACATTGCCGCTTCTTATGGACCGTCAGTCAACCTTTATCTACCGTGGGTGTTCACATCAAGAGAGGCCGTCTTTGTCCATTTCTGCCCCAGATCATTTGTTACTGGTGACACACATCTATTCCTTCGCTTCCAGCCCACTTCTTAAACATGATAATTTTTTTAAAATTCTACTAGAATAAAGCATGCATAGGGTTTTCTATAGTTGTATATGCCTAGAAGAACTTGCATTTCATGTTATCACCAATCCTTGTGTGTGCAGTTTCCCCCTTCTCCCTTGCAAGTAATGAGAGAGAAGAGTAGACTTTTTAAAACTCATGCAAAACCTAATCCTGAGAAATTCCAAAACCAGCGGTGAAGAGAAACAGTCTAGTTGTGAAAAGTCTTCCCTGTAATAGCTGCCTTTAGTGGGAGTTTACATATGAGCTCACAAAACTCTCTGAGATGGGTATGATTCTAAAAAGTCCATTTTACAGGTGAGGAAACTGAGGCCTAGTGAGGTGAAATGATTCCCTCAAACTTCTCTACTCATTATAAGTAGAGCTGGGATTCAAACCCAGCCACTCTTCCTCTAACCACCGCACCATATTGTTTTCACCATGTCAGCGTCTTCCTAGGGTGTTGATTTGCAAGCATGGTTTTGTTTGATCATACGTTTTTCACTTTGGGGCTGCTTGTATGCTGCGTGTTGAGACTTTATACTTCAGTGCCATCTAGCCAGCTCTGTTTGATCTTAGTAGCCTTTTTCAAATGCTTTAATTCTTTTTGCTAGTACAAGAGCTTTGGGAAATAAAAGTTAAGTCCCGATGTGATTCAGAACAAGGACAGCCACTTAATTGGCGTTCTTCGGTCTCTAGTTGGACGTGCCTGTTAAGACATTTTCTCTAGATCTTTGAGTCATTTTTCTCTGGTACATTATCCTAATTAACCTCATCTCTGCAGCCCTCATTTTAGTTCGTGTTAGCCTCTGACTACCCAACGATTGAAGTGTTCCACTCAATCACCTGTGTGGAAAAGTGTGGCAGGCGAGAGGGTCCCCTTCCCAAAGCAGCAGTCCTGTACCTGGGGCATTTTCCCAGCAGGCAGGTTTAGTTCTTGAGATGCATTCACCTGGAAGGCTTTTTATTTACCAAAGTGAAGGTCTGGGTACTTCCAGGTAACACTGGGTAGCAAAGTTAGAAGATCTTTGGTTCCTTGGTCAATAGAATTCCAGATTCATAAGCTGTATGCCAAGGACTTTGACATTCAAAAATAACAGATAATAGGTTTTTAAAAAACTTAGTAAAATATTAGGCTTGAAAAAAATATAGAAAAGCCAGTCACAAAAGACCAACGAATAAGCAGTTTTTACTCCAGGGGCTGGAATTGTCCGTATGTCCTTGTTGACACAACCAGCAGACCATTTATAATGCGTCTGTGCCTTCAGATACTGAGCCCACCATTTGTTAGGCCTCTTGGGTAACTTGGGACCAGTTTAGGCATACAGAGGAGTTAAGTGGGTCATGATGCTGGGAACGTGGCTGGTAGAATGAGCTTCAGGAGCATCTGGAGTGGGGGGTTCAGATCTCGCTGTTAAGTCTCGGTCTCAAGTCTCGTGCAATGCTCTGTGTTGGATTCCTTCGTGGAGTCGTTGACCGGTTTGTCGCAACATAACCATTCATCACTCTGCTTTTGTAGCAACTCCAGCAGAAAGGGATCTTTGTTTATAAGTCCTAGCAGCTCTCACAGAATTTGGATCTTCCTGGTTCTGTGATTGGTCCCTTGTGTGCCATGTGCCTATCCCTGAAACAGTTTCTGGGGTTGGAGCAAGGCTGGGTTGGCGGGGAGGTGTGAAGCAGTGGGTAGCCTGGCGTGGGTCACGTGCTCGTCTCAAGAGAGGTGAATGACCTTTGACCTGCACAAGACAATGGAAAGTGGATGAAAGGGGTGCTTGTTTCAGAAGAAAGGGACAGAATTTTCGGAAGGTAGAGTGCGCATATATATCCTATAAGGCACTGTACTTTTTTTTTTTTTTTTTGAAGCACAGGCACCTTTTAATTTTGCAGTAATTTCAAAGTTACAGCGAAGTTGCAAGAGTAGTCAAGGAACTCCCCCGAAAGGATCCCTTTGCTTACATTCAACATTTTGCTCCTTGGCTCTATCATGTCTTATCGATCTACCTATATAATACACATACACACATATGTCTATACTTGTACATAATTGTTTTCAAAACCATTTGAGAGTTGATTGCAGATGTCATACCCTTTTATTCCTAAATAAATCAGGTTTGTTTTTTTTTTTCCCTAGGAACAAGGACATTCTCTTACATAACCACAGTACAATGAGGTAATATTGATACAATATTAATAAAATATAGTCCAAACCTCAGTCCCTATTCAAATTTCATCCAGTGGTCCCGATCATGTCCTGTATAACTATTTTTTCCTGGTCCAGGATCCAGGATCACTCAGAAAGGCACTGTACTTGATGCACAGTAAAGATATAGGACTACAGAGTTGGCAGGAACATTTAAATATGTAGCCCAGCTCTCCAAGATTGAGTGTCATCTGAGATGTTCCCCATTAAGTTCTGTGCCTACTACTTGGACAT
The DNA here is from genome assembly GCF_003031525.2 of Neophocaena asiaeorientalis asiaeorientalis. NCBI lineage: Eukaryota > Metazoa > Chordata > Mammalia > Artiodactyla > Phocoenidae > Neophocaena > Neophocaena asiaeorientalis. The sequence continues at coordinate 9,794,008 of NW_020173397.1, forward strand.
CTCCAGTGACATTGACATCGATGAAGTGGGTTTTGCCTCAAAAATACTACCATGCCTCTGTCCTCAAGGAGCCTGGGCTTCATTCATTGCTGTACTCCTTCCATCTGTCCTTCTGTCCAGCCATCCGCCAACCATCTGTCACTGTCGTAGGTCCTAAAGCAAGGTCTTTGACTTCAACATACTTACATCTACAAGGTAGACAGAAAAGTCGATTATAATACAGTGATAGAGAAGCTACAGAAATACTGATAGATTGTAAACGTATATATGAGGTTGGGGAGGAGGCATTGGAGGTGGGAGATGGGAAGCCCCCCGACCCCCCCGAAGCAGTGAGATCTGGCTGGGACCCCTAAGGATGAATAGGAGTTAGTTACCAAGTAGCCAAGGGAAAAATGATCAGATTGATGGACTTACTGTCTCTTCTAGAATTAAACCCTACATTTGGACTTGGATTTGAATTACCTAGGGAAAACGGCTTATAAAATACCTTACTTAGCCCAGTTAAAATATACGTGTCTTTTAGGCCATACCAGTGATGTTAGTGATGGGAAATAGCTGCTGATGAAGGGTTTCTGTCCAGGCTAGCCACATGGCCTCTGTCAAGTTACCCTGATTGCCTTTCTCCTACTAAGTACATAACAAATGAGTGAATAAAGCTTCCATGGGTAAAGTTTTGGTGAGTTAAGTTATAGAATTCCTAATAACACTTCTCTAAGAATTTTGAAAGGATTGGATTTTGTTTGTTTTTTCATACATTCTTGTGGGTAAAAAAAAAATATTCTGAACTTCAGTTTTTGAATGTTACCTGAAGATAAAAATAGTACCTTCCCAAGGGTTAGGGTTTATATGGAGAATAAACATTGATCCATATGAAACACTGATCATGATGGTGACACCTGGGAAGCACTTAATGGATGTTACTTACTATCAGAGGGTGTCTGTGATTTTTACCCCATAGGTTGTCAAAGGCTTAAAAAAGTAATTTATTGTATCAATGACTAATAACTAGTTGATCTAAAAATGTTTTTCCATATACCCTGAATGTAATATATTTTTTATTTTCACATATTACTTCTATTATAAAAATTAAGGTTATTAATGATGGTAAGATTTAGCAGAGAACTTTAACTCCACATGCTTTTAATGCTTCCCTGAATTAATAATTTTCATGTCCGTCATATTTTCTCCTTGGCCCACAATTCATCCCATATTTGGATCTTGGCAAATGATGACTTGGTTAATTAGGCAGTCTGTTAACTCTGATTACTGAGTTATAACAGATCAGTGTAGAGGCATCACTGTGCGATTTGGATTCAAATGCTCTTCATTTTATCAAAACAAATTTACATTTAGGGGTAAGTATGTTGAAATGCATTAGGGTAAAATGATGCATTTCATAAGGAAAATTTTAAAAGGATAAAGAATTATTTCCTCCTACTAAGTTATTTTTTTATTATGACATTCGTCACATTATCTTTCACTAGGAATAGACTTAAAAGCTTGGAATTTTCTTTTAAAGCTTGAAAATTATAGCTGATTTAATCCCTCTATTATACAAATAGGATGGATGCATTGCATTTTTATTTAAGCATAATTTAGTGTAGCGACACATGGTTATATTCCAGTTCTGACCACAGTGGCCTCTGATACTGGACTTACTTGTGGAAGTGAGTCTTGACTGTGTTGGGGGGTGGAATTAGTGGGTTCCATTAAGGCTCGCTCTCTTTCACAGCTGAAGGCATTGGCAGTTATTAAATACGATTGGGCCTTTGTAGTCCTTTCTCTTCCTTGTTTAATGGCTCCTCAATCCTTAAGGGCAGTTGGAGTATCAAAACCTTGTTCGCTTACTCCATCTCCATCTCTGCCTGCCTGCCTTCTTAGCACAGAACGCCGAGCCTTGCGGAAAATGAACAAACAAGTAAACACAAGAATAATTTTCCAGATTCTGTGAACATTTGCGTTAGCTTCCCGTAACAGTTCTATGAGGTGTCGGTAGCATTCAGAAGACAGCACCTCACCCGTCTCTCCCTCCCTGCTTTCGCACACACCTACACGTGCACGCGCACGCACACACACTGAACTCCGTAACGGGTACCCAGGAGGTGCTGAATAGGTATTTGTTGAACACTGATTGGTGGAAAAGTTGAAACACTGACAGTCTCCCACCCCACGCTCCCAGGCTGCTCTTAGAGCCGGTCCAACAGTAGGGACCCTGTCCGATTACTGCAACCATGAGAGTAAGTGGGGCTGATGAAGTTAATATTTATTTTTTCAATAAGCTTACTGAAGTCTGACCTTTCTGAATTGCTGTGTTCTAGTTCCACGGGAAATAGAGCTAGAGAGAGAAAATGTTTTTTACACTCAGTGAACGTAGTATGTTGTTGATTGGTCATATTGAGGTGACCATAGGTCAGAAATAGGAAACCCTAGTTCTTTAACGTGATTCAGTGAAAGCATCTAGTTTATGCAAAACTGGCTTTTTTTAAGGCTAGAAGACCCTCTGACTTTGTAGATAAAGCAGAACTTTGCTTAACTCAAAATGGAAGTTGGGTTTTTATGAATTTGATTATTTTCTCTTAATTGGGAGCATTTAGTAATAATTATAGGTGACGCTCATTTTGGAGGGGCTTGTGGCTGGTTGTTCAAAGGTAAAGTGATGTTTTGAGCTCCAGTGTGACAGATTTGAATGACAGTCAGCCTGAATAATTGTTTCCCTACCTCCCCATTCCTTCCAAAAGAACGAACCAAATAAGGAATTTTTAAAAACCCAAACCATTCTGGAGTATATGAATTTTTAGTCATTTTCAAAAGACGTACTTTGACAGAGAGACATCCTCGGGGGCTTTTATGTGTGAGGTAAACCCATTGGAACATTAATTTCTTTCTTTTAATGGGGCTTCAGATACCTAAATAATACATGTATTATAATAATAATTTGCCAATAGAGAACCTTCTGGAAAACAACTCCCTAAGGAATGAGATAAGAAGTGAAGTCCAGTTGTCTTGTTTTTTTGGCTGTGCCGTGTGGCATGTGGAATATTAGTTCCCCTAGCAGGGATCGAACCCATACCCGCTACACTGGAAGCACGGAGTCTTAACCACTGGACCGCCAGGGAAGTCCCAGTTGTATTTTCAAGTATCCCTTCAGACAGAACATTCTTACCCCACATCAGTGGCCCCCAAGAAGTCTTAATGGCAACGTCAGGGAACTTTCTCAATTAAGTGCTTCTTTAATAAATAGGTCTGTGGGCAGAAGCAAGCAGCCTTATTGGAAGGTTGGGTACTATGACTCTGTGGTTTTATTAATTACATTTATTCTTTTAAAATGACCCTGGATGAAAACAACCACCCCTTCTGTGGTCATGGTTAGCAGATGTTTACCGTAATATTCTTTGCTCCGTGGGAAAAAAAAAAAAAAAAAATGCCTCTTCCACCCAACAAAAACAGCCACAGTTTGCTTGGCTCAGTCAGAACTTTGGCGCTTGGGTCTTACTTTATATATCATGGCTCCAGTCACACAGCCTTTCCAAGTGTGAGGCTTAGGTCACTCCAGCATCTGCAGGAGCGCCTCACTCAAACAGTGATCTATTATGTGAGCGCTTAATTCTTATACTGTTTTTGGCGTCCACCCTTCCTCATTGAAACCAATATCCTATATGCAAGGCTCTCTTTGTTTTTCTTGTAGGAGCATGCTGGCTCCTCCTTAATTTCAAAGCCTTTCACCTAGGTCTGATGGTCATTTTTGTGAGGATTTTGAGCGTAGAGACAAAGGCAAGGTTCGCCTTCTCCATCTGAGAGTTTGGATTTTCCTGGGCTCTCTCTGAAATGAAAGGCATCTCCTTGTCTCATGTTTTTTGTTTGAAAGGTGTCTTTTCTTATTGCATGTTGGGTGTGCTTAACCACCTCACTTCTCATATATTTTTTTCTTGCCAATTCCTTTTTTTTTTTTTTTTACAAGCACTAAGTGCTCATGAACCTTTAGATGGTCCCTGCCTACACCTGCCATTCATGGTTCTAACAGGTATTTCAGAAGCAGCCCCCTCATTTGTCCTGATTTCCGCTCTGAAGAATGCCTCTTGCTCTTCGGCAGTGCTGAAAGGAAATACAACGGCACAACTTTGCTTTTCTTGGGAAGCTCCTCCCTTTGGAATGGAGAACTCTGGGTGGCTCTTCTTATTTTGTCTCCATCGCCAAAATAAGCAGGGATCTTGCATAACACCAAGGTAGGAAAAAAGAAGTAATCTTAAGGGAAACGTACGTTCATGTCGAGAAAAAGGGAGTTAGAACGGGACAGAGGACAGTGGTCCACAGAGGTAAAGACATCTTTTTCATTCAGCTAGGAAACCAGGTTTTGATCATTCTGGTATAATTTATAAAATAAAAAAAGTTGCTTCCTCCCATCCCCAAGTCTTTTCTTTGATCCAGTTAAAAATAAATCTTGAGATTAGAAAACCAAGGCTCATAGGTTAGTTAATTGACGTATGTGGTAGTTGGAATAGATCAAGTCTTGTATTTGTGAAATTATTTTCCTACGATCTTAGTTAACCCTAAGTGATTCCCTTGGAGATGACTTGGTTTGAGATGCTTGCCCTAATCTGAACCCAGTGCCAAAGCTAGCCAAATAGGATTCTTGTTTGGTCTGACTTTAGGAACATGGAAGAGACATCTGAGCATTCAGATGAACCAAAGATGTCTACTCTAGCTGTTTGGCTGATTAGTAGACATACTATTTGTCCTTTTAAGTGATTCCAAATAATGTCTGTTGATAGAAACAGAGCAGACACTTCAGTGTTTCAGACTGTTTGTGGGTGGCAGGTTTTGAAAATGGCAGCTAATTTGCAAAAAGAAGAAAGAGTAGGAAAAAAAAAAAAAGAGAAAGAACCAAAAAAACAAAATCTTAAAAGTTTCAGTTTCATCCATTCTCAAGGTTTGAAAATTTCAAAGCTGGGGGAACATCCAGCAACGTTCTTTCGCCACTGTAAATTAAACACTCGTGTCCTTCAGATATAGCTGTGAAGGCGGTAGGGCCCAGGAGCATTGTGGGCACTGGCATATGTCAGCAGTGCCAAAGCCAGAGGGATTTTGGTTGGGCTCGCACAAACGGTTGACAGGAGCGTGGATAGCCCCTAGACTGGGGAGCCTTGATTGTGCCTGGAACTGACTGTTTATATGTACACTTCTTTCTCACGTATACAAAAAGTGCCTCCAAACAAAAGCCTAGTCATGACCTAATAAAGAGCCCGCTTCTTAAAGAGCCCTACGTCCCTGAGTGCTGACACAGGTAGGTTTGGAAACTAGCATGGTGGACCCAGGCTTGTGTTCAATCTGTTTGATTAAAATAAAAGTCTTATTAAGATTTAAAAACGTACATTAGAAAAAAAATTCCAAACCTACCCCTCACCCCCGAAACAGGGAAGCAAAGCCATTTAAAATAGATAATTCTTAGATGTTGGTTTAAGGTTCAGCTATTTTAATTCGTTAGTCCACTGCTTTTCCCCCCAAAGGTTTCAAAAAAGGTTTTTAGTAGTACCTGAGTCATTTCACTGTTGGAAAAATGAAGTTTCAAAAAATCAGGATATGGGCACACACAAAAAGGAATTTGAGTTAGAGTTCCTTTTAAGCTTTCGAGAGTAGGCTACGTTCTGTTATTTTTCTAGTGTTTTTTGTCATTTGAGTTTAGTCAAGCTATAAATGGTGGCAGATACCATCTCTATATTTGCGGGTAGTAAGAAAAGCTTCAAGGAATATGTCAGAGCAGAACTAGAAATCCCAGAAGTCTTGTTTAATAATTAGAATCTGAACATTTATCACATTTTTACTGTTTGTCAGCTACTACTGTAATATATCAGCACTAACTTACTAAATCCTTATGAATACTTTGAAATAGCTACTCTTACTACCTTCGTGTCTCAGATAAGTAAACTGCGGATCAAAGAGGTTAGCTGTGTTAAATTGCCTGGGGTTACGAAAAAAGTAAGTGAAAGTAAATAAAGTCTAGAGTCTGGTTAACAGCAATGTACCAGTGCCATTTTCCTTGTTCTGATAATGTACTACAGCTATGTAAAAGGTCATCATTGGGGGAAGCTAGGTGAAGGGTATATAGGACTCAGTGCTATATTTGCAACTTCCTGTAAGTCTATAATTAATTAAAAATGAAATTTTTTTCAGAATGGCAGATTTTACACTTGAGTCAAGGTCTCTTTGCTTTTGAAATCCAGCTTATTCACTGTTGTCTTCATAGATCGTTTGACCAGCAAGAAGATGGCCTTTGCTCCACTATCTTTCTAGGTTAAGAGTTTCAGTTTACCCAGACCATTTTGTGTGGGCTCCCGTAACTCAGTGTAGTTTTAGGAGCCAGAATTTATCCTTGCCTTTCTTGCTTCCTTATCACTTTCCTCCTTTCCCTCCCCCAATCCCACAGTCATCCACTCTGATCTTGATAGAGACAGTGGAGATCATTTATCTTGTCATTGGAATCTTTCAGTAAGTGCTTTGCTGAGGAGAGGTGGTCTGACACTTTTGATGAGTTTCAGAATAGATTTGTAATTCCTGATGTGTACATGGAAATGCATATGGACATCTAGAAAGGAGAATGGCAATAGTAAGCCAAAAATGTACCAGCTTACAGCATGTAAATATCTTAAGCCATGGAAAACTTACGTTCACAAGGCTAATTATTTTTGCAGCCGAAAAACTACTAGAGTGAAATTCAGAAAACCAAAGTTTTAAAGCTATATCTTCTGCTAACTTGTTATGTGACCTCAGTTTCTTCATTTAGGAAATTACTGAGAAGAGAATCGCGTTCTACCAAAAACTTTCACGTATAAGTAACTTTGTGGCATTCTGTATGACACAGCTTCAAAGCTGTATCTTTACTGAGTTAAAAATGATTGCTGTGAAAGTCGCTTAATCTTTTTTTTTCTTTTGCTTTTTTAAAAATTTTTTATACAGCAGGTTCTTATTAGTTTTCTATTGTTGCTTAGACTTATGACTGGAGAATCAAGTTCCAGAATATATTGGTGGATTTAACCAATTGATTAACTCAAATAAGTATTTGAGATCTTTCTTCTTTTCTAACATAGGTGTTTACAGCTATAAATTTCCCTCTGAGCACTGCTTTACCTGTATCTTATAAGTTTTGGTATGTTATGTCATGCTTTTCATTCATCTCCAAGTATTTTCTGATTTATTTTGTGGTTTCTTTTTTCCCATTCGTTATTTAGGCATATGTTGTTTAATTTCCACATTTGTGAGTTTTCTAAATTTCTTTTTATTACTGGTTTCCAATCCATTCTGTTGTAATTGGAGCACGTACTTTGTTTTATTTCAATCCTTTGAAATTTATTGAGGTCTGTTTTATGGCCTAGCCTATGATTTGTCCTGCAGAATGTCCCATGTGTGCTTGAGAAGAGTGCATATTCTGTTGTTGCTGATGGGTGGGACTTTCTATAGATATCTCCTAGGTCTATTTGATTCTTAGTGTTGTTCATGTTTTCTGTTTTCTTGTTGATCTTCTGCCTAGTTCTGTCCATTATTGTCAGTAGGGTATTGAAGTCGCCAACTACTAGTGTTGAATGGTCTGTTTCTCACTTCAGTTCTGTTAGTTTTTGCTTCATGTATTTCAGGACTCTGTTTTTAGGTGAAGACTTCCTTAAAAAGAGAGCATTCTTGTTGTGTCACCTGCTTTCAGGACTTCATTCAGTCTTAAGGTTTAAAAATTACACACACTGATGAAAAAGCTTAGTTTTATAATGGGGCAACTTTCTGACACTGATGGAGACATTTAGGCCACATTTACCTTGGTAAAGAGAAGTGAAGGATGGATGGCTTTTTTATCCCATGCATTTTATAACTGTAGGCGACCAGTAGGGTCCAGCTGAGGCCAAACCAACATTGTCTTGGATAGCAGGTTGATGGGGGCTTTGACTTACCCAGATGTAAATCAGTGTTGCATTTCTACTTTTCACTTACTCTGTGTAGATGTGGACTAACTCAATACAAACATGTTCCATGGCAAAAAGATGCTTTTTTTAGCAAAAAAGAATAAAATGCAATTTTCTCCTTGTTGCTAAACCTATGGCTCTGTAGCTCTTTCTGTGTGTAGGTCACATGGCAAACTGCAGGTGCATCTGTCATACAGAAATTGCTTTTCCCCCCAAATACAGAAATGTGAAATAAACCAATTTGGGCACAAGTAGTGTTTGCTAGATTTACTTAGTATCTATCACACAGCTCCCTGCACTCACTGTATTAGGACTAATCAAAGAGTTAGAACTGCCTAGTTTCGGCAGAAATGCGTATACAGCTTCTACTTAGTCAGTGATACTACTGAGTGATTGTTTTTGCTAACGATATCATGGCCAAACATATAATTTTTTTCTTTTCAGGAGTACTGTAAATTTGTTCTAGACATATGTCAGTGGGAAAGCAGGGGGTGGGGTAATACTCACGTGTACACACATCCATACATTTAGACATAAATAGGTCATTTTCACTGAATAAAAATTTTAGAAGTCATTTCTGTTTCATTTCTTTATTTCTTTACCCATTTTATTATCCTTATCCACATTTTGGTGTTTAATCCATGAGCGATGAAGTAGTTTAGTGGTGATTTTAAATTCCCTATGAATGAATATAGTTTTTCAGAAGGGATTTTGCATTTAAGTTAAAAACCATTTTATTTTCCTGTCATCTCTGTGAATAGTCCTTAGAGTTGATTGTTAGTGGAGGAAACCATGTGGTTCTGTACCTGAACTTTCTCTGAGAAAGGAATTATTGTCTTTGTCATTTTGTTTCCACGTGTGACCTCCTTACCTGCTGGGTTTCCCAACAGCTGTCAGCTAACTACTCTAGCACCATACTGTTACCTGCTTCCTGGTTCACAAATATGAAGTAAACAGAAAATCTTGCTAATTTGAGCCCAGTAGGAACCTTAACACTGTAATGAGGGACTGATTTTGAAAGCAGACAGACATAGCTCACAAGATGAGAGCCAAATTTTTAAATGATCTTAAATAACTAATTGAAAGTAAGAGTGGTACTTAAGAAAGAGGTGAGATACTGACACATGGAGGAATTAACAAATGGGAGAGAAGAATCCTCATGGAGTCTTAGTGATTATGCAGTCTTCCTTGGGTTGCCCCTGATGCTAATCTAAGTGTGGGAATGATAATGTACCTTAGAGGACAGGTTTGTGGTTGAAAGGCTCTTGATAGATTTTGACAAATTAAACAGTGGTAAAGATGTTTGGAAGTTATCCAGGTCCTTACTATTATTTATGTCAGTGAACTAGAAATCAGTGGTTAATTTGCAGTTCTTGTAATTTTTATGATACTCCTGTTGTTGTAAATTTAGCTGTGTGAGGCATCAACTCAGCGGGATACATTTTATGTTGTCAGCTACCTTTTGACATCATAATAGATTTCCGTTGCCAAATCTTTCTCGATAGAATAAATGTAAAAGAGAGCTGCACAGAATATTTGGATCATATCCAGATACAAGTAAACGTGTGATGGACTTTCTGAGATTAAAAGGCTCAGATTGGAATGGAGCGGGAAGGAATGACACCCTGTTGATTTGCGGTTTTCTTCTTTTTCTTATTATTTGCCCTTAACCCATTCTAGATCATGTTCTAGTTAGGCATCCTGTATCTTGGCTCAAAGCTAGCCTGCTCTTTGCTGTGTGGTCCCTTGTATGATAACCAAAGTATAATTTGAAGTTACTGATTTTCTGCACCTGTTAACTGTTAATGCCTCTATGCCCTTTTTATTGCACTGGATCACAGGTTCCATAGTCTTATATTTTTCCTCATTGTTTTAGCATCTGTTACATTATTTTAAAGAAAACATTTACATTCTCTCGGGATAATTAAAGACTCGATTGGAATTGTATTTTGTAGCTGGGATGTTTCTTTCCTCCCTCCCTTTTCTCTAGTTTATTCAGAATGCCTCCTTTATCCTCTTCTATAGCACTGCCCCTTGAGCTGCTGACAACTCAGGAGGGTTGAGGATTGAGTTGAGAGGATTAGTGGACACCACTGCCTTTTTATACAGTTGTTCTCTGAGAGTCTCTATTTTGACCTCGGAATTATTTCTTTTTCGGCTCTCTGCTCTATTATGTCACATATTTTTGTAGATGTCACTTTGATCTCTGGGAACGTCTAGCCTCCCATTTCTCTGATGTCATTTGCTCTGCTTGAAAACTTGTTATGACTCTATTGGCCAGGCTGTCATTTTGCCCTTTCATACACCTCCTTCGAATCTCTTCAGAGGAACTTCCTCCTTCATCCTTACTGTGAGCTCAACAGTCGTACAGAGGTATGGTGTCGTTGACCTAAGGATCTCCAGCCCGGTGGAAGGAGCGCTTCCTTGTCCTTCATCTGTGTAATTGGGTTATATATCTTAAGTACCTTGTTTGGAGTGTCCATTTGGCAAGAACTCTGCTACTGTATTTGGCCGTAGCCTTGCCTGCTCCTGATGTCTAATAAATGTTTAATGATAATTGAAATGATCAGTTCTCAATCCACAGTGGAGAAGAGCTTATTAACCTTCTCTAGGCACGACTACGTTGTCCTTGAGATGGAAGTTTCTTGTATTGTGTACTAGCAACTTTAACTCAGATCCATTGCACTTGCAGGGTTCCTGCCCCTTAATGCCGTAAAATGATTTCACAGTATTCGTCTCTCTTCTGGAAGGTGTACACCCTTGGCCATTGCTTCAAAGAATCGCCAGTGTTATTGCATTCAAGATAAATTCAAATAAATGCAATTGTGTAATGTATTGCGGGGGCACGCACTTTGAAAGTTTCATTATAAAGTAAAAAAAACAATTACAGAAAACCACACGCACACACGCACACACAAACTGATTCTGTACAGTGTGTTCTATTTTCTGCACTGCCCCACTGTCGACTGAGCATTTGAAATCTGACTAGGGATGACTGAGAAGCTAAATTTAAGTTATTTCATTTTAGTTAGTTTATACTGTAATAGCCACATGTGGTTAGTGGCTGCTGTATTGGACGTTTATGTATATGTATATATGTATATGTCAGTTGTGTTATGGTGGATGTCTTTGTAACAACCATTCAAGTCAAGAAATTGAACTTTGCCAGCCACCCAGAAACCCCCTCAAGTGCCTGATCCCACTCACAGCCCCTTCCAAGAGTGACCAGTACTTGTGTAGTAATTATTTCCCTTTGTTTCATTACTATTTTATTACCTACATATGGATCCTTAGACATGGTAGTTTAGTATTGCCCATTTAAAAAATATTATATGTCTTTTAAGTTTCTTAATTTACAAGCTTCCCCTCTATTTCTTTCTTTTCTTTACACTTCCTTTTGGAGAACCCTGGCCGCATGAGCTGCAGAGGTTCCAAGAGCCTGGATTTGTATGATCGCATCCTCAGCTCACATGTTCCTTTGCCCTCTCTATTTCCTGCATATTCGCAGTTGGGTCCAGAGGCTCCTGGTGATCCCTTTGGCGAGACTCTAAGTGATATTGTGTTCTTTCATTCAGGAGGGACGTAATACCTTATTGTCTTCCTTTTTGTGATGTTAGTAGCCGTTAATGCTCACTGGCTAGATCCATTAATTCCCTGGGAGTTGCAAAATGGTGATGTTCTAATTCCGCTGTTTATTAGCTGGAATACTTTTGTAATTTTTCTATTCAGCTACTCCTTGGTTACCCAATGGAAGTGTTCCTATAAGAGATACAGGAAAAATGCCTGTTTTTTCCCAACGTTTACCAGTTTTCAAAATAATGGGTTGGTTCCGTATCCTCCTCTGAAAGCAACCAGTAAATTTTAATATGTTTCTGCATCATGAATGTAAACGTTGGTTAGTTTCAGTCCATTAAATTCCTTATCTTCTTATTGAAGATCACATTGTCCATCTTTGATGATGGGACTTCTTTACGTTGGCTCCTCTATCCTCCTGAGATGATCCTACTGGTCTTTGATTGCTTCTTTGCTTACTGCTCTGATGAGATGCTTCAGTCTCACCTGGAACATCTCTTGCCTGAGGACTGAAATAGGATATTTGCCCAAAAAAAGCTTGGATTCTCTTAGTGGAAATTTGTGTGTCAAGACCATTATCATACTGCTAACTGTGCTTGTTGTTGGATTGCTATTTATGTCTAGGCCTCATGAATTCGACTGATTATTTCCACTTCATATTCACGATTAGAGGGCTTTTAGTTAGCTTCTTATCTGGTACATAGGTATGTATCTCCTTTCTACTATGCTGAGGATCCCAGTTCTTGAGAATATGGAAGCTGATAGAATTAAAATACTCCATAATTACTAATTTGCACATTTATCCACCTCATACGTACAACAGTCTCAGAATAACAATGCTAATACTACAGTCTCCAATTACGATTACCAAGAAGTTAAACACCTTACTACATATACTATTACTAATCATTATTATTTTTTAATGGCTTACTATGTCTGTCTTTTCAGAGCATATAGCCATTTATACTGTACTTTCCCCTTTTATCACATTTTAGTCTTAGTTCTATAAGTAAGTATATTCAGAGCTCAACACTAGGTCTTATGTTAATGTCTTTGATCATTTTGTCAAAAGCTCATTTTCTATTAGATTTCTCAGGAAGGGCTCCTGGGAAATACATTACCTGAATTTGGGCATTTTGGTGACAGTTTGCTGCTCCATTTAAATTTAAAAAGCAATTTTTGCTGGCTGCAAAATTGTTGGTACATATTTTTTTCTTTAAGTACCTTGGCTGTGTAACTCCGTTTTCTTCTGGCTTAAGTCTTAAGTCCAGAAATTTTACTAGACTCTGTCTTGGTGTTGATCATTTTGGTACAGTATGCTCAAGTATCCAGTGACCTCTTTCAACATCTAGTCCCAAGTTGTTTTTTTTTTAATTTCAGGAAAGTTTCTTTGAATATAGCTTTAGGTATCTGGACGGGTCCCTTCCTTTTATTTCAATTTTAGGGATTCCTGTTCTCTATATGTTGGATCTTCTTTACCTAACTTAAATATTTGACATTTTCCCTTAAATTCCTTTTGTCTTTATCTTTATTTCTTGCTTGATTTTTAATTTTCTCCTCCTTTTTTTTACCCTTCTAGCCTTTTAACTTTTTACTAACTTTTACTAACTTTTTACTAACTTTTAACTAACTTTTTAACCTTTTTTTTTCTATGGTATGTGGGCCTCTCACTGTTGTGGCCTCTCCCGTCGCGGAGCGCAGGCTCAGCGGCCATGGCTCACGGGCCCAGCCACTCCGTGGCATGTGGGATCTTCACGGACTGGGGCACGAACCCGTGTCCCCTGCATCGGCAGGCAGACTCTCAACCACTGCACCACCAGGGAAGCCCCGTTCTAGCACTTTTAAGGCATTATTTGTTGTATTCATTTACTCTTGTGTCCTCTTAGTATATTCCTCGTTATGCAAATGATGTTTTCTTTTTTTCTCAGGTCCATTCTTTCTTCCTTCATTTCTCAGTTTTTCTAATTCTGATTTATGTTATTCTTTCATGCCTTATTTCATATTCTTAATGTCTTTTAGCTCATTTTAAAATAATAGGTTACAGTTTGGGTCTGCTGTATGACATATCTTTCTGATGTGTGCTTTCATTTTCTGTAGGGTGTTATTCTTTTTCCCTTTTTACCTCTTATAATTTTGTGTAGTGTTTGATCTGAAAACTTTTTCTGTTGCCCATTTTTATGTGTAAGTTGTTTTTCTGAACTTTTGATAGGGAGGCTTGATTTAGATAGCTCTTCTAACTTCCTAGAGCTCCCTCTTCTTGTCTGCTTTCAACTGCTAGGCTACTGGCCTGCTTTTTAAAATATCTACACTATCTACACTATCTTCTCCTTCCCCACTTTTTGTGAACCTTCTCTTTCTCTCCTCTTGATTTTCTCTGTCCTTTTCAATTTTGATTCTTCTATTTCCAGCCGGTTTTCCTCATTGTGGGTCCTGTCCTGGAGTGGAGTCCTGGCAGATCAGTTTTGAGAGATTAACTGCACTAGACTACACCAGACTCTGCAGGGTTTCTTAATGTGAGCCCTGTGTACTGTGTCTTTTTTAGAATGGGAACAATTCCTCCCAGGTTCATCTGCTGTTTTAAATTGGTTCATCACACTTTTTCATTTAATACTTATTGAAACTTGGGGAGTTTCTTTCTCATGTCCTTCAGTTGCCCTGCTGTATCCCTCTGCTCCTTTCTGTGCACATGCAGCTAACCTGCAGTAATTGTGGTTGGTATTGGTATTTTCCAACACCTGTTGGTACTTTGGTGCTTGAGGCAATACCTAGTCACCTAGTTTTGTTGTAAATTTGTCCAACAAACAATTGTTTTTTGGTTTGGTTTTTAGTCTTGCTCTCAGGTTGTTCTGTTTTTATGAGGGAATTTGGAAAGATTCAAATGCTATGCTTTTACCTCTGCCTCTAATTTTTTTTTGTTAAATGTATTAGCTTAAGTACATTTTAAAAAACTAAAATTAAATTTTTTAAAATTTCACCATTTCTTCCAGCTCCTACCCCATGGCAAGCACTAATCTGTTCTCTGTATCTATGAATTTGTTCAAAAATTTAGATTCCATACGGAAGAGAAGTTGTATGGTATCTGTCTGTCTTTGTCTGACTTATTTCACTTAGCTTAACGCCCTTGAGTTCCATCCATGTTCTCACAAATGGCAAGATTTCATTATTTTTTATGGCTGAATAATGTTCCATTGTATATATATGTACCACAGTTTCTTTATCTATTCATCTATCAGTGAACATTTAGGTTGTTTCTGTGTCTTGACTATTGCAAATAATGCTACAGTGAACATGGGGGTGCATATATCTTGTCAAACCAGTGTTTTCACTGTTTTTAATAAATACCCAGAAGTGGAATTGCTAGATCATATGGTAGTTCTATCTTTAATTTTTTGAGGAACCTCCACACTATTTTCCGTAGTGGATGCCCCAGTTTACATTCCTACCAAGAGTCCACAAATGTTACTTTTTCTCCACATCTTCTCCAAGGCTTGTCATTTCTAGTCTTTTTCATAGTAGCCATTCTGACAGGCATGAGGTGGTATCTCATTGTGGTTTTGATATGCGTTTCCCTGATGATTAGTGATGTTGAACATCTTTTTTGTACCTGTTGGCTATCTGTATGTCTTCTTTTGAAAAATGTTTATCCAGATATTCTGCCTAATTTTAACTGGGTTGTTTGGTTTTTCTTCTGTTGAGTTGTATGAGTCCTTTAAATATGTCGGATATTAGCCCCTTATCAGATACTTGATTTGCAGATATTTTCTCCCATTCAGCAGGTTGCCTTTGCATTTTGTTGATGGTTTCCTTCACTGTGCAGAAGCTTTTTAGTTAGATGTAGTTCCACTTGTTTATTTTTGCTTTGCTGCTTTTGCTTTTGGTATCAGTTCAGAAAATCATCACCAAGACCTATGTTACTACCTGTGTTTCCTTCTAGAAGTGTTTTTGGTTTCAGGTCTTACATGCAGGTCCTTAATCCATTTTGAGTCAATTTTTGTGGATGATATAAGATAGTTGTCCAGTTTCATTCTTTTGCATGTGTCAAGTTATCCCAGCACCACTTATTGAAGAGACTGTCCTTTCTCCACTGTATGTTCTTGAATCATTTGTCATAAATGAATTGACTTACATGCCTGTGTTTATTTCTGGGTCCTCTTTTCTGTTCCATTGATCTGTGTGTCTGTTCTTTTGCCAGTACCATACTATTTTAATTACTATGGCTATCTAATATAGTCTGAAATCAGTGAGTGTGATGCCTGCAGCTTTGTTCTTCTTTCTCAAGATTGCTGTGACTATTCAGTCTTTTATGGTTACATAGAAATTTTAGAATTGTTTGTTCTATTTCTGTGGAAAATGTCATTGAAATCCTGATAGGGAGTGCACTAAATCTGTAGTTTGCTTTGGGTAGTATGGACATTCAGTGTTAATTCTTCCAGTCCACTAGCCCTGAATATCTTTCCATTTATTTGTGTCATCTTCAATTTCTGTCACTAATGTCTTCTAGTATTTAAATGTACAAGTCTTTCACCTCATTGGATAAATTTATTCCTAGGTATCTTATTCCTTTTGCTGCAACTGTAAATGGAATTGTTTTTTAAATTTCTCTTTCTGATAGTTCATTATTAGTGTATAGAAATGCAACAAATTTTTGAATATTGATTTTGTATTTTGCAACTTTACTGAATTTATTAGTTCTCATAATTTTTGATGGGGTCTTTAAGGTTTTCTATATGTAATATCATGTCATCTGCAAATAGTGATGGTTTTACTTTTTCCTTTCCAGTGTGGATGCCTTTTATTTATTTTTCTTGCCCAGTTGTGCTGACTAGGACTTCCAGCACTATGTTGAATAAAACTGCTGAGAGTGGGCAACCTTGTCTTGTTCCTGATCTTAGAGGAAAAGCTCTCAGCTTTTCACCATTGAGTATGCTGTCACCTGTGGGCTTATCATAGATGGCCTTTATTATGTTGACTTATGTTCCCTTTATACCCACTTTGTTGAGAGTTTTTATCATGAATGCATACTGAATTTTGTCAAATGCATGTTTTGCATGTATTGAGATGATAATATGAGTTTTATTCTTCATTTTGTAGTGTATCACATTGACTTGTGGACGTTGAACCATCCTTGCGTCCTCTGAAAAAATCCCATGTGCTCATGGTGGGATCCCTTTAATGTATTGTTGATTTTGGTTTGTTAATATTTTGATGGGGATTTTTTGCATTTTTGTTCATCAGCCATATTAGCCTATAATTTTCTTTTCTCTTGACATCCTTGTATGTTTTCAGTATCTGGGTAATTGTGGCCTCATAAGATGAGTTTGGAAGGGTTCTCTCATCTTCTGTTTTTTTGGAAGAGTTTGACAAGGATTGGTATTAATTCTTCTGTGAGTGTTTGGTAGATTTCACCAGTGAAGCCATTATGTCCTGGACTTTATTTGCTGGGAGGTATTTGATTACTGCTGCAATCTCCTTATTAGTAACCAGTCTGTTCAGAATTTGTTTCTTCATGATTTAGTCTTGATAGTTTACACGTTTCTAGGAATTTACATGTTTGTTGTAGGTATTCCAATCTGTGTATAATTGTTCATAGTATTCTCTTAGAATTCTTTGTATTTCTGTGGTATCGTTTGTAACATCTTTTTCATTTCTGATTTTGAGTCCTCTCTTTTTTCTTGGTGAGCCTAGCTAAAAATTTGACAATTTTTTTTTAATCTTTTCAAAGATCTAGCTCTTAGTTTCATTGACCTTTTCTGTTGCTTTTAAATCTGTGTTTCATTTACTTCTGCTCTAGTCTTTTTTATTTTCTTCTTACTACTAACTTTGGGCTTCAGTTGTTCTTTTTCTAGTTCTTTGAGGTATACAGTTAGGCTGTTTGAGACTTTTCTTATTTATTGAGATAGGAATTTATTGCTATGAACTTTCCTCTTAGAACTGCTTTTGCTGCATTTCGTAATTTTTGGTATGTTTCATTTCCATTTTCATTCGTGTCAAGGTATTTTTAATTTCTTTTTTGATTTCTTCTTTGACCTGTTTGTTATTCAGTGACATGGTGTATAATCTCCAAATATTTATGAATTTTCCAGTTTATTTCATGTAACTTCTAGTTTTATATCATTATAGTTGGAAAAGATGCTTGATATGATTTAAATCCTTTTAAATTTATCAAGACTTATTTTGTGGCTTAACATAGGATCTATCTTGGAAAATATTCCATATACACTGGGAAGAATGTGTATTATTTTGCTTTTGGATGGAATGTTCTATAAGTATCTCTTAAGTCCATCTGCTCTAATGTGTCATTTAAGGTCAGTGCTTCCTAATTGATTTTCTGTTTGAATAATCTATCTCTTGATGAAAAAAGTCCCCTACTAATACTGTGTTGCTGTCTATTCTGTTGCTGTCTGTTAATGTCAGCTTTATATGCTTAGGTGCTCCTGTATTGGGTGCATAAAAATTGACAAATGTTATATCTTCTCGTTGGATTGACTACTTTGTCCTTATGCAGTGCCCTTCTTTGTCTCTTACTTCAGTCTTTGCTTATAGTTTCTCAAGCTTTCTTTTGGTGTCCGTTTGCATGGAATATCTTTTCCATCCCGTCACTTTCAGTCTGTGTGTGTCTTACATCTAAAGTGGGTCTCTTGTAGGCAGCATATAGATGGATCCTGGTTTTTTTTATCCATTTAGCCACTCTGTGTTTTTTGTTTGGAGAATTAATTTGTGTACATTCAAAGTAGTTATAGGTATGTGCTTATTGTCATTTTGTTGTTTTCTGGCTGCTTTTGTAGTTCCTGATGTCTCATGACCTAGGGCAGCTTTGTGTTGTGACATTTAATAGATCTAGACTTTGTAAAAGGAGATTGCAGTGTTTGGTTAGGTCAAGCATTCCAACAGTTTCAACCATAGCAGCTAAGTGGATCGATTAAGTCATGTTGCAGCTGATCAGAGAAACCCAGTCAGCAACAGGTGGAGGATACTGAGAACCAAATTGAGCCAGTTTGGCCATTCCAAAACTGTCAGAGCTTTTAGCCAGTATGATAACTACCATGATTAGCAGGAAACAGGGTTACGTATTTCCTGCTCTCACACCCTCACTGTTCTGTGGCACGTTTCACCGAAGGCATGTCTCGGCCAGAATTCTGCCATATAGGCAGAGATGTGTCAGGAAGCATGCCCAGAAAAGTCATACAACTTACTCCTTACTCCTAAAGTCATACAACTTACTCCATGGGAAAGGTATGAGGAGAAAGTAGTACTATTTTGGTGGAAGAACTAGCCAACTTTCTAGCTGAAAGGTGACAGGGTTCTCTCATAATACCAGATGAGATCTAGATTCCAAGTACAGTTCTCAAGGTATGAGGCTCCTAGGCTCCTTGGCACTCACAATCTTTTCAGCTGATCATGTGTCTTGAACACTACTTAGTTCATCAAGGAAAGATAATTCCAATCATTTCTAATGCTAGTGAACAGACTTTGTGGTATAATTTTAGATAACAGTGTTTGAGGTACCTGTATGATCTTCTCATGTAGAGACAGTTGGGAGAATATCCTGGGTGGATGTTCCTGATTCAGAAAAATGTTTCTGTATCCTGGTAATAAAAATATAAACATACGTGTGCACCAGATTTTGAAAGAGCTAATTATCAAAACAAGTGAGAATTGGATTAGATGGACTTTAAGATTCAGATACAGTTGTCATCAGTAAACACACACGTGCATGTGTGCCCACTTGTATATGATAGAATTGAGCTTCCCTTTACAGCCTACCATTTGTTCTGTTTATAGCTTCGAGAAATTGGTTGGTCAGATTTCGTGATTCGTGGGTACGTATTTACACATAGTTCCGTTCTCTTGCAGTTGGCCAACTGAGGAAGGCAAGCAAGGGATCTTTACGTTGCAGCTGGGAAACCTATCTCAGTACAGTGAGTCTGTTTGTCTTCTCTCCTTGAAGTGACAGCAATGCTGTCGCTTCTTCCCTTTCAACTCTTCCTCCCATAAGGAGGAGTCGGCCGTTAAAAGCATTTCTGAAGGCATCTTTTCTCTTCTCACCTCTGGTGTGGTCTGTACCTGCTTTTGTTCAGTATTGGCCTGTGGCCTCCAGGTTTGGGAGGCAGCATAACATGGTGGTTGAGACACTGGATTCTAGAAAAGACAGTGGGATTCAAATCCACGCCACACCATTTATTAGCTGTATGAGTTGGGCCTCGTTATCCTGCAGGACCTTCACTTCCTCATCTGTTAAATGGGAATAAGAACAGTGTAGTGCTGGGACATATTAAGTGTTGCTTTCTAATTATCCTTCTCTTCCTGCTTCTGCTGTTACTAGGGTGGGTTTATCACCTCTTTCCGCCCTTCCCCTGCGTCTCTCCAGATTTAGAGTTCATTCCCTTCCTGTACCAGACAGCCTCGTACAACCCAACTTCCCCAACTCCTGCATCCTTTGTTTTCTCCTTTCCTCTCAACTGCTAGTATTTAGGAATTTGCTTACAATTTATCCCAGTATTTACCCACTTAAGACACATACCTTAGTGAGCATGACAAGAAAGCCTTTCTTGAGGCAGGTAATTTAAAGAGGAAGCTTTTGTTACTTTTTCCTTAGACAAACTGAAATCGTGTGCTAAAATACCTGGCTTCAAATTCTCCCTTTACTCTTTTCCGTTCTTTGAAAACACATTCTCCCCTCGTGAATAACTGTTACAAGTTTTGTGTCACAAGCCAGAGCGCCATCACCTCCCCTCTGCCATCACAATCACCATAGGGTGAACTGGAAACCCACATTGTGACCAGGTGTTTTGGGGTATCACTGGAAGCTTTATTACAGTTATTATTGAATTGTTGTTTTCCACCTGGGCTTCTTTCTGTGCTTTTACTCATGGATTTCTCCCGCCTTGAGTCCATTGGGTAGTACAGGACAACCTTCTTGAATACAGACTCCTGCTTAGCAGTGCCTCTCCTTTGTACTGGATTTAAGGTGATCTGGTAGCAGAAGATCACATTTCATTTTGCTTTGAAGATGAGGGTAACGGTATATTCCATGTACGGTTGGCCTCTTCCTGCTAACGTGTGCCAGATTGCTTAGTGCTTCACATTAAAAAACAACAACAACAGTATAATAAAAAGAGAAGGTCCCCCCCCCCGTTTGAAAGCAAGAAATAGAGCGATATGTTAAATAAAGTATTTTTCTATTTTGAATACACTGAGGGGGGTATTGGCTGCTGTCAGCAGGATATAAATCATCACATTCCTATCTCGAAGTGTTAAAGTCCACCTGATATTCGGTACACAAAGAATTCATTTATCAGGGGTGCTCTTCTCCATTCAAACCCCACACAGATGTTTCATAAAAATTAATGTATTTTGTGGGAGATATTATTATAGGCACTAGGTGTAAAGGTAGCTACAAGTCCTAGGCTGGTGTCATCGGTCTGACGCTCTTACACTAAACCCTATCGTCTGATCTGACATAGGGCCTTCTTTCTTGCTTTACGAATGCTTTATGTTTGCTGAAGTAAAAATCACAGAGGATGGCACACTTTGGGGCCAGGGCACAGTCTGACAGCCTCAGGCCTGTTGGGTTTGTGTTGGTCGCCAGCACTGGATCCGCAGTGGAGTGGCTGCCCCCTTTAGCTGGGGCGTGGGCTAGAGTTTGTCCTTCTCCTCTGGGCTGTTTTACTCTTTAATGTGATCCTCTGTCCCTTTAGGCACTGGAATTTGCAACCCCTTATTTCAGCACTGCAAAGGAAAAACAAAAAAAAATTGGTATTTGGGACTAAACAGTATGTTGGGTGTGTCTTTTTGACAAACAGATTTCTGACAAAAGGAAATACGCTTACCTAACTTTCTTGAAATCTGTTTAATTTGTATGTATACAATCTCAGGAATATATAACATTTCTGGAATATAAATGTTATAGAAATTAGTGCATATATAAATGCTAGAAGGTATTATAAATTATATGTACAATTTCTGCTCTTCAGAATGTAATGTATCTGTAGAATCTTCAAACTGGAAGGACCCCTTGCGAGCGTCTAGTTCTAGTTCAGCCCTCTCCTTTGAGTGTTAAGAAATTGAATCCCAGACCCAGAGAGTCTAATGATTTGTTCAAGGCTGTACAACCAGGAAGTGGTGTTGGGACAGGATGCCTGTGGCCTGTAGGTGATGCCAGGCCGATGGGGGCATTGATGTACAGTGTGGAATAGATGGGGATAGAGCGGAACTTGAAAAGTGCAGGTCTTTTCTATTCTTGAAGGTTAAAGGCAGATTTTTACAAGGATTCTGCAAGCACTCTTCACAGTTCTCTGCGCCCCACTCTCTGGCCTTCTTCTCTAGCAGAATCCAGACTGATATTTCTTCTGACTTCTGGACTTTTCTACCAGAAGCTCTGCGGAATTTAGTAGGCAGTGCCCCTCAGACTGAACTAATTGTCACTCTTTCTCTCTTAAACCTGCTCGATTTTCTGCTCGCTTGATTTTGGTCATTATTGCCATGGGCTAAAGTTGTATCGTACTCTATTTTTTCTTCTCTGATTGCTCATATTCTTGGTTTCCAGGTCATATAAATTCTGTCTTTGAAACTTCTTCCCAAATCAGCATTTCTTCTTCATCCTCCCTGTTCCTGTGTTAGGTGAGGTCCCCACCACCTGCTGGTAGGACTGTTGGAGTAGACTTTTCCTCGTACTTCTTCATTCCAGCTTAACTACAATGCCAGTTCTTTGTCATCTGCATTGGTTTTCAACCCTGGCTGCGCTTGAGTCGCTTTGGGATTTTAAGACTTACTGAAGTCTAGGTCCCATGCCCAGAATTGGATATAATTGAGTGAGGGTGGGGGCTTTGGCATCAGCATTTCCCGAAACTTTCCAGAGGAGTTGTCATGTGCATCTCCAGAGTTGACAACCGCTGCATGGTTAGTTTTCTGTAAAGCACGTCCGATAGGTCACTCTTTGTGAATCAAGCCCTGATTCCTACTTTGGCTTGTGAGGCCTCCAGAATTGGATCCTAATCTTCCAAGCCCATCTCCGGCCATTGCTCCCCCGTGAACTTAACCAGTCACCAAGACTCGCTGACCTTTCCTGCCTAGAACTCAGAATGCCTCTTGAAGTGCCTTTGCGCTTGTGGTTTGCTCCCCCTGAGTCCCCCTTTTTCCTCAAAAAAATTAAAAACTACCTGTCTTTCAAGAATATCATGTCCATTATAAAATCTCTGCTGCTACCAAATCATCCCTTATCACAACGTGTTAGAATTTACCTATATACTTAACCTTCTTGCCCCTGTAACCAGAGCTGATCAATAAAACTTTCTGCAGTGATGGAAGTGCTCTGCGCTTTCCAGTATGGTAGCCAGTACGTAACTGGCGGCTACGTGTAGCTGTTCAGCACTCGAAATGTGACTTGTGCCACTGAGGACCTGGATTTTTGGTTTTCATTACATTATAATTAAAATGTCCACGTGTGACTACTGACTCCTGTTTGGGACAGCATAGATCTCGACTCTGAGCTCCTCGAGGGCAGGGCCAAGTTTCGTTCTTCTTTACTTTCCACGTGGCAGAGTGGTGTCCACCAACGTTTGCTGAGTGACTGGAGGAATAATGTTGGGGTTGGATTAAAAATCACTCTCTTCTCTAGTTTCACACACCTCGACACACACGTAAACAAGCAAAAGTCCTACCTGTGAGCCTGACACATTCAATCAAGTTTGACTCCCACAGAGATTTCATGAACCCATTTTACAGATGAAGAAATTGAGGATCAAGAGAAGTTAAATGACCCAGCCAGGTCATAATTATGAAAAATAAGATCTGATCACATCTGCCAGTTACCTTTGACTACCTTATAAACCGCACACTTTTTTTCTTTTTTTCTGTCTGTCTGTCTTTATTTATATTTTTTCCCTTCACTTTTATACTGGCATACAGCACTGCCTAAGTTTAAGGTGTACAGCATAATGCCGTGGCTTACATGCATCATGAAATGATTATCATGATAAGTTAAGTGAACGCCCATCATCTCATAAAGATAAAAATTAAAGGAATTAGAAAAAAATTTTCTGTTCTGATGAGAACTCACAGCACTTACTCTCAACAACTTTCACATATAATGTATAGCAGTGATAATTATATTTATCATGTTGTAGGTAACATCCGTAGTAGCCAGCTGTCTTATAACTGGAAGTTTGTCCCTTTTGGCTCCCTTAATCCAATTCCCCCTCCCCCACCTACTACACTTTTTTTTTCTGATGGTTTTAGTTCTGGGTCTCTGAAAATATCAGTCCCGCAGAGAGTGTTCCATGGCCTGATTTGTCGTTAATAGCCCACCTGGTCATTTCACATTTCCAGAGGTTGGCTTTTATCCTTTCATCACTTAAGTGATGCCGTTTCTTGAGTCTGAGGCTGTTGTTGGCTGGCACCAGCTCTCTTGTTTTAACACCAGATCTGCCGAAGATTGCAGTTCACGGGTTTGACCCATCACGGCTCTTTGTTTTACGCTGTTTTGAAGACTGCTGCAAAGTTTGCACTGCTAGAGGTGGGATGTGTGATGAAATAATTAAAGCTGAAGTTTAGCAGACCACAGATCCAGGAGAGGGAATGGCATTAAGATTCATCTAAGACCTTAATGTAAAATTGTCTTATAACCTGAAAGCTCTTTTTGTGCAGAGTCTAAACTAGGGCGCTCTTAGTAGGGGGAGGGTAATTGCATTTTTGGTGGATAGTGAATTTCAGTTCTTACTTACAAGAAGTCTATTTGATTAAGTCCGTATAGCTTCCTTGCTCATTCTTTTTCCTTTGCAGTGTATTATGAATAGTAAGGTGATTTTACTTCAAGGGAACGTAACGTTTTTTGCTCAGATTATGTCTCAGTCATCCACATAATTATCAACCGTGATTATCAACATTGAATTATCAACATTTCTCATGTCTTCAGAGTTGTGAACAAATACTATGCAGACGCGATCTGCTTGACCTCACCTTACTGAATGATTTTAGTGGGGAGAGGAATTAAGGAGAAAAGTTGATTTTATGAAGGAACCAAAGAATTGTTGTCATTGACTTTGTTTCTACAGTTCGTCAGCTTTATTCTTTGAAGGAGAGATATTAGTTGTAGACCTGAAACTAACATAATGTGTGTCAATTATGCCTCAAGAAAAAAAAAATTTGTTTTAAGATATTTGAAGTGGTTCTAATAGAATGGGCTTGCAGGTTACCAGGCGAAACTATTGATTAGACACAGCACTATTATAAAACGGAATCATTGCTATATTAGGACAAGTACTGTATGCAAATGGAACCAATAACGGGCATAGATCTAAAGAGAGATTAGAGAATGCTTCTTGAAGCACGTGGCATTTATTTAGGCCCTTGTCACGTGAGACAGGTGAGCCCTCTCTAGGAGAAGTAAGGCGGAGTAGTGATCGGTGGTCTGTGTGAAGGCTTGGGGCTGGGAGGGTGCAGGGTGTGTGTTATTATATGTTATTATAGTGTCTATTGATGGTAGACTGAAAGCAAGAGGTGCAATCAGAAGACCAGGCAGGACCACCAACACGAAGGACCTTCTGAGTACCTTTGCACATTTCACCTTGACTTTCTGGCCCTTAGGAAGCTAAGAACTTTTTTTTTTTTTTTTTTTTTTTTTTTTTTTTTCCGGTACGCGGGCCTCTCACTGCTGTGGCCTCTCCCGTTGCGGAGCACAGGCTCCGGACGCCCAGGCTCAGCGGCCATGGCTCACGGGCCCAGCCGCTCCGCGGCATGTGGGATCTTCCCGGACCGGGGCACGAACCCGCGTCCCCTGCATCGGCAGGTGGACTCTCAACCGCTGCGCCACCAGGGAAGCCCTAAGAACTTTTTAAGCATGGGTGGGACATGCATCTGGGAAGCCTATGGCATTAAACAGCTCCATCAATTTTGAGATGCCTCCCAGTGCCAAAAATAGTAAGATGAGAGTGAGGGAAGCTATCCGAGAGTTGAAAAGATTTTGCAAACTTGTATTTTTTTACAAGTTAGTTTGTCTTCTGTGTAGATTGGTTTGAAGAGAGCAGGTACAAAGACAGGAAAAAGCCTCCAAAAGGCCCTTGTAGGAGTCCACACAAGGCTCTCTTGGCGTGGGCTAGTGAGTCTCGATTGAGATGAAGAAAAGGAAAAATAATTGAATGCCTTTGGTTGTTGGATGCTGTGGAGGAGGCATCAAAGCAGCCTCCATAGTGTTTGGCCTCATTTACTGGGTGGATGGTGGGAACATCCACCTCCCTGAGGGAGGGACCGTGGGATGGGGCCTCCTTGGGCGCTGAGGAAGCTGGAAGATAATGGACGGCCGGGGTCCCAGGGAGGACCCTCCAAGAGGAGCAGGATTTGAGAAGAAGAGAGAGTTGGCAAATGTAGCTAACGGACCAAATCAGGAGAGACTTAAAACTCAGTAACCTTGGCAACAGAGCCGCGGTGAGGGCCGAGGGAGGTGTGGGAGGTGAATCCATGGAGAATGCAAGTGTAGACAGTACTTTCTGGAAATCTGTGAAAGGGAAGAGAGAGAAGGGGACATGGGACTGAGAGATGAATCTCCTAGTTTTGTTTTGTAACAGATACCAAGGTCTCACCGGAATCTTTTCCTTAAACCTCATTTAAAATTTCTAAGTTTCAGAACTTTCGATGCCTTTCTGACGGGCAGTTCATTAGCAGCAAGTTGGAGGCTTTGGGGAGGGAAGCAGAACAGGCATGTGGAGGGGTGCACATGACTGCAGTCTTTAAGGGGAAGACCTGCAAACGCAAATAACAGCCTTGTCATGGTGGTCTGGGGCTTTTGGTGTAAATAGAGTTAGCCCCACAGAGTTGAAAAAGCTCTGAGGCCGCTGTGGGTATAAAGCATGCGATGGTTATAGAAAGTGTATGTGTCTGACAAAGATTTCCATCAAAATGTGAGGGCCAAACAAGTTGTGGTGCCAAAGTGGTCAAGTGGTTTTCTAGAAAATTCACTTAATGGCAGTATCACGGCCCCCAATACAACTGTAAGAAATGCAGTCACTTTAAAACGTCTCTGCCCTCTTTTTGGACACCATGTAATTCTATCCCTTTTATGAATGTCCTCCTCAACCCTAAATTTGTGTGCGCTTCCCTAATGGAACGCGTCTTTACACTCAGGCACCATGTTAATTTATGGTGTATTTTGGGATTCTAAGGAATGCAAAATGGGGCGGTAATACGACTTCTCTTTGTTTTACTCTGAAGAGGTTTTTACTACCGGGTTCTTGACATCTTCCACCTTAGTTTATCTTTATCTTTAACTGGAACCATTTTGTCCCTTAGCTCTATTCTAATTACCTCTCAAAACGGTCAGATTTACAGGCAACACATGACAGAGAAAATGCACAAAAAATCAGCCGGCCTCTCCTGACATTCAACAGCAGCCCACGTCTAAATAGCGGAAAAGTTTATTTGCTTTTTCTGAGGATGTGCTAAGTGATTTTGCAGTGTGAGTGGTATGGCCTTCTAGCTCTTAGGCCTGCATTTATTAAATAAATTTGTTCTCTAACTCAAGTGTTAAGTGTGTATTATGAAACCTCAAAGGCAATTTCAGTGATTGCAACGTGCAAATATTTTTTAAATTATGTAATTAAATACGACTTGGCCTTCGAGGTCCACCGAAGTAATTTATTAATTGAACAGTCTGATTTAATTGTATGTTATTTTCATCTATTCAGGGAAGGGCCTGCATCTTCTGAAGAGAGAGGAGCCTCTTGTGTGCCTTGTCACTGGAGGTGCAGAGGTCTCTCCAAGAAGTTTTTAGCACCCGATTAAATATTAACCAAGAAGAGAGGACTTGTTCCTCCTGTCCCTGATACTCTGTTTTGATGTCTGAGTCTGGTGATTTTAAAGGAGAAAGAAAAAAAAAAAGTCCTCTTGGGTAAAATTATTTGTAATCTGCTCGGTTTATCATGACATTATTTAAAAGTGAATCACTCTTTTCCTCTTAATTGTGCCAGTGTACAGGGCTGTATAAAGTAAGCGCATAGAAAGAGAAGCCCCTTGAATTCAGCGATAGCTTCATCCAGCTACAGCTACAGCTACAGCTACAGCTACGGCCTTGCCGTCTCTGTTTCCTTAAAATGTCATTTTAAAGGTATTGTGGTTTTAGAGCAGCAGCTGTGACTGAAAAGTATGTAAACTAAGCTGTTCCTGCTCATATCATTTTTATATTCTTATGTCAGACCAGAAGGCTGCTTTAAATTTATTTTTCATTGTGTATTAGTTCTAGAGCCCGTTTTTTTTTCCCTTCCTTGGGAACATATGTTCTTTGGGACTTGTGATACTCGAGCGCTTAGGAAAATAACAATTGTTGGTGGGCGGCGGAGAAAACAGGTCTCAGAATAGCTTTTTTTATCTGCGTATTGTATTTGGGAGAAGGTGAATCTAAAAAATGAACTTTCACGAGGTAGAATTGGGGTGCCTAGCATTCGTGTTTTAGGAAGTGGAAGAATTCAGGCATACTGTAGTGTACTAAGTCACGCGAAAGGCAGTCAGAAGCCCAGATTGCTTTCCCAAAAAGAAAATATTTTTTGTTGCTATTAAATATAGTTTATATTGCTACTTCAGAACTTTTTTTTCTCCAGGGAGCCCGCTTACTTAAATTCTTAGTTAATATTTCTGTATAGCTACGTCTTTGTCTCCGGAGCTCGCCTTTGCAAATTCCCATTTCGTATGTGGTTGTGGATCAGTATTTATTCGTACCACGTGGTACCTCTCACCTGATCAAGTGACAGCATGGTGTCACGTCAGCCAGCAGAATGTTGGAGTGACTTTTGAGTAGTGGTGGCAAAGAAGGTACAGAGGGTTGAAGGAAACGACAATAACGAGATTTTTTTTTTTCCTTTCCTATGTATTTCAACATGTATAATGCCTTGACTCTGCTGTGGAAATCTGGAACGTTGGATAGAGAAATATTCCTTTTCCTAAAGAGCTGTAAAGGCAGAGTAGAAAGTCTGAGCTACTAGAGCTTTCCACGGTAAATATAATTTGATGACATGTGTTCGTAATGTCCCTCAGAGCTCAGGATTTCACTTTGAGAGCTGTTTCACAATGATAGATTTCTTTCCAGGTTTTGGAGACAACTTTAGCCCTAAGGATTTGCCCTGAGATTCCACTGATTTGCCTTCTGACTCCAGGCCCACATCTAAGTGCCCCAAGTGGGGAAAGTAACTTGGGGAGGAAGGTGGGTTCCTCACGGGCCTTTTGTTCGGCTTGTCCCAGGCCTCCTGTCTCACACTGGGCTCCAGGTAGTGGCTTCCTCCATCCATAAGCTAGCTCGTCCTTGTGGTCCTTACATCATAGCCTTGGAAAAGGGCTTCTCAAAGCATCGGGGTTGTTGGTCAGTATGGCTAAGAGGTATAGCAGAGACGTTGGCCGTGCAGGAAGGACACCCAGCATAGCA
The DNA here is from genome assembly GCF_003031525.2 of Neophocaena asiaeorientalis asiaeorientalis. Lineage (NCBI taxonomy): Eukaryota > Metazoa > Chordata > Mammalia > Artiodactyla > Phocoenidae > Neophocaena > Neophocaena asiaeorientalis. The sequence goes on from NW_020173397.1 coordinate 9,822,928, forward strand.
TTGGGGCAGGGTGCTAGGACATCCTTTTCTGTGCTTCTGATCCTAGGAAGTTCAAGGTAGTGGCCAAGGGTGTACTTGGGTAACCTGGGGGCAAAGGCTGTTTCCCAGCCTGTATACAAGTATTTCAGTATTTTTTTTTTTTTTTTTTTTTTTTTTTGCGGTACACGGGCCTCTCACTGTTGTGGCCTCTCCCATTGCGGAGCACAGGCTCCGGACGCGCAGGCTCAGCGGCCATGGCTTACGGGCCCAGCCGCTCCACGGCATGTGGGATCTTCCCGGACCGGGGCACGAACCCGTGTCCCCTCCATTGGCAGGCGGACTCTCAACCACTGCGCCACCAGGGAAGCACAGTATTTCAGTATTTTAACAACTTCTTCAGGCGACCACTGTGTACCAGTTGAATATCATCCCCGGGTACCACTCTTTTTCCCAACAAGGTGACTGAGGTGTGGAGAAGGGAAGAGGATTACCAGATTCTAGCAGAGTCACTGGTGGATCCAGGAGTAGAAACATATTTCTCTTCCCTTCTAGTGAAATGTTCTTTCCACTTCACTCTGGCCCCTCTTATCCAGGGTGTGGAAAAATCTCTTTTCCTACTAACTTCAAGCCAGAGTTGATTAAAAGGCATTTTCTTAGGAACAAAACTGAGAGGAAAAAGCAAGATACCTGAAGCACTGAAGTGAATGACTTTCTAGAAGGAAGTTAGCTTGTTTAGACTGTAGTTCATATGCAACAGGCTGGCACAGTCCAGGGCACATTTGTGATTCCTGTGTCCCTTGTCTTGCCTTCTTGCTGTTCACAGAATCCTGCTCCAAAATCTCCTTTTGACGTGATTGATGTTTCCAACAGCCATCTTCTCCAGCCGTCGCTTTTCCACATTTGTTGGGAGTCAGAGGCTCTTGTCTCTGCTTTCTTCCACATCACCTGTGTGGTCTCAGTCACACAATGAATCTCCTCCCCAGGAGGGAGTGCCTTGGCTAGATCCCCTCACAGGTACCTTTCAGCTCTAAAATGTGTCTGTTCTCCTCTCTCATCCGAGAATTTTCCCATATAAGCCTTATTCCGTCCACTGAAAAGTCTGGATCACACAATGGGTGGTGTAGAACAAATCTGAATTTTGGTCATGAAGACACAAGACATCTCATTTGACCCCCGGTCTGTTTTCTGGGGGGACAGGCTGGTCTTTTGTCCTTGGTAAAACTTGGTCAAGGGATTTCTGGTGAAATAAATCTATCGCGTCGTATTCTCAGTGGGGTTTGTGCTGTATTATTATTGTTATTATTATTTCTGTCCCTGATAAAACTCCATGGAATGACGGGGTGGGGGTCCTATGGCCTTTTCCCCACCCCACTGAAGAAGCTCATGCAAGATCGTGCGGTGTAGAAAGTGCCTTAGCAATTCAATAAAAGAAAGCCTGGTTCATATAAAGAGACATGTTTCTATATGGAAAATATGAGCCTTTTTTTTTTTACATGGACCAGGTGTGGACTAGTTCACTGAACCTTTCACCCAGCCGTATTCCCGCTTGTAATTCTTCTGAGGCATAGTTCAGCCAAGTCAAAGAAACATGTTATTAAAGGTGAGCTGAAAGGCATTTAAAAAATAAACAAACTGTTTAAGACCCTAAATCAGTAACAGAATCTATATGCACAGACTTGAAAAGTACAAGAAAATCTGTTGCAGTACCTTTGGGTTTCAGGCCAGATTCTTCTCTTACCTTCTTTGAACATGGCCCCAAAGTCCTTTTCGGTCATTGGCGGGATGAGCAGTTGCCGCTAGCTTGGACTGTAGCTGTCTTACAGCTGCTGATTACCCTCCACTGAGACTGGTGAGACCCCAGTCTTAAACTTACGATTCTCCAGCTAATATTGAGGGAGAAAAATAAATACTTTGATTTTATTTTAGCACTGTGTTGTTAAGTTTAAAATCTGCTGTACGTTCTTTCCTTTTTTCTAGCCTGTAGCATGGCACAGAACCAGATATTATTAACAACTTGTAGAGATGATAGAAATCAAGCGTGGGAAGTTTTAGGTTTACTTCAGTTACATTATCCCTGGTTAAAATAACAGTGGCTATCTTTTCCTTAGCACTCACTATGTGCCAGGCACTTTTCCTTCCCTTTCTTTCTTTCTTTCTTTTTTTTTAAATATTTATTTATTTATTTATTTTATTATTTTGGGGCTGCGTCGGGTCTTAGTTGCAGCACGTGTGATCTTCGTTGTGGCACGTGAGATCTTTCATTGTGGCACACAGGCTTAGTTGCCCCGCAGCATGTGGGATCTTATTTCCCCGACCAGGGATCAAACCAGCGTCCCCTGCGTTGCAAGGTGGATTCTTAACCACTGGACATCAAGGGAGTCCCCAGGCACTTTTCTAAGCACTTTTTTATGTTAATGCTCTTAATTCCTCGAAACCGCACGTACTATCATTCAGCCCGTTTTTGCGGAAGAGCACACTGAGGGGTGAAGAAGTGAAGTAACTTGCCTGAGGTCACAAGGCCAGTAAGCAGCAGAGATGCGTTTTGAAGTCTTGAACTTGAATCTGTGCTTGTAAGGTCTGGACTATTCTAGACTGAACTCTACTGTGCGGTACTATTTTATAGACTACTGAGTTTTAACTGAAGCAGCCCCAGGCAGCATTAAGAAATAAAGATAGGGCTTCCCTGGTGGCGCAGTGGTTGAGAGTCCGCCTGCCGATGCAGGGGACGCGGGTTCGTGCCCCGGTCCGGGAGGATCCCACGTGCCGCGGAGCGGCTGGGCCCGTGAGCCATGGCCGCTGAGCCTGCGCGTCCGGAGCCTGTTCTCCGCAACGGGAGAGCCCACGGCAGTGAGAGGCCCGCGTACCGCAAAAAAACAAACAAACATAAAAGAAATAAAGCTATCATCCTGGGCCTTGCCACCTTCACCCCGACCCCCCAAAACTGCCATCAGGGTTTTTCCCTAATTAGAAAAATTTTCTTTCTGTTTTCTTTTGGTTGTTTTTATAGTCTCTTCGCAGCTAAGGACTGGGTGGTATCATTTGTGTCCTGTTGTGCCGCTTCTCCCTTGATTATCTTCAACTCCCCTTGTGACTGTGGGATTGCGGAAGGGCCTTCTCCCATGTTTAAAGTAATTCCAAAAATCTGGAACAAAGGAGGAAGAGGCATTCTGGGGGTATTCTAGGAGTCTCCCTGGCCCACTTTTTCCAAGGTGAGCAGTTCCTTCCCCAGTTCCTCAGGGTGGATGCAGAGCTCCTTTCAGAAACTCAGAGTGTGCAGAAAAGAATCACCCCATCCCCACCTGTGCTGCTTTACCTGCCAGAAAGGGGAGCAGGTTCAGGCAACAGCTTCATCTGGTGCACTTCTGAGTAGCTTTGCTTCGTTGAAGACCATATGCTGAGTTTGTCAGAGGCATCTGCCGCTTTTCAGCCATTCTTGTTTTAGGAACGTTCACTTGCTGGGTTGGGGAAGCAGCGTCACGTGTGCAGGCAGCCACGTCAGGCTCCTCCCAAATGTCCCTCCTCGTTTGTCAAGTTCTGGGGGCATTCGGCAGAGCTTTATTGTCGTCAGGATTACGGGTTCCCTAGTATCAGTGTTAATATAGCATCCTGTACATATCAGAAACCTTTTCAGCTAAGGAGCCGAGAGGGTGAGCCCCACAGGGTTCTAAATTGCATTTCTTAGTGTATTTCTAGTGGGAGCCAGAGAGATGGTGAGCTTTGGAAGATGGAAACGTTCTACGTCGTGAACATTGCGGTGGCGGTTATAAGACTGTATACTTTTGGCCAAGCTCATCAAGTTGTACACATAAAATTGATGAATTCTGTTGTGTGTAAATTAAGCCTAATACTGATTTTAAAATATCTTAAAAAAAAAAACATGGGTCACAGTGGAGTGTAGAAGGGAGCCGGGATCTGCAAATGTCAGAGAATTCAGGAAGAGAGGCCTGGGAAAGGAAATGGGATGAAAAGGAGCCAGGAAAATTTGCCTCATCATTTGGCATTTCTCTGGTGGCCAAAAGGTAAGCTGCTACTTTTGGGTCACTCGCAAGCACTGGGGGCACGTAGCTGCCAAGTTTTGCAGTTTAAGGGCTAATAAAGTCGGGATGTGGGTAATACTGGGAGAGGGCTCTTTTCAGGGGAAGATTGCTGGGAGGTCTTCCCACCTATAGGGACTGTGTGAGTGGGTTCATTCTTGAGTGTCTCTCCCTGGGTGCACATGTCCACAGTAAAGTGCAACTCTGGAGCCACTTTAAGGGTCTTTTCTACGTGCACCTGGAATGTTAGCCATTGTATATATAACGGAGGGATTGAGGAGCTGGGGTGAGATATAGGATTCTTTTTATTCAACTTACATGCCGACTCGTGGTGTTCATTCCATGTATATTTATTGAACAATGACCATGTGTAGCTACTGTTCTGTATTAAGAGACAGCATGCAAGGCAGATGAAGTCCTTGCCTTCATGGAGTTTATATTCTGTTAATTTGTCCCAAACTGAAATGCACACCGTCAAGATTAATCTGCCTGGTTTTATCTGTTGCCTAAACTTTCCCAGAAAAACCAAACAGAATGTTTCGCCGAAGATTGAAGCCGCCAGGAGCCAGATGTGGCCACGGGAAGAATGTCTTCAAGAGCTTGTCATCTGGCTCCAGCTGTGCTAACCTAGGCCTGCTAGGCAGCCACGAGTTGTGTCTGCCAACTGGTGGCCAGACGCGACTGCAGGTTTAAACAATTAGTGGATTCATTCACCCGGTGGCCGGGTTCGCTGTGTGTGTCCTAAGATTACCACTGCTGTCCCGACCAGGAGCCTCTGTGGTCCCGGGCAGAAACACCCACAAGGGAACCGAAAATCAGCCCCTTGAGAAAATAGCCAAGGCCTTCTTATCCTGGAACGTGGAGAGGGATTCAGGGGGAAACCATTGTCAGCAAGAAAGCAGAAATAAACCAGACGTGGCCCCTGCCATGCAAGTCTTGATTCCAACCAAGAGCTCCTGCCTGACCCAGAACGCCTGCCTGTAGCCTGCCCCTGCAGAAAAGCAGAGAGGAGAGTTGGCCTGTGAGGCCTTCTCTTTCCCAGTTATTGTGGTTTTTAATTGTTGCCTCTTTGTTAGAACCATTTATGACGACCTATATTGATTTTACCCGCAAGAGATTTCCATTAAAAGTCTTAATTCCTACCTTTGAAAAGCAACTGGATACCTACAGATGTGCCATGACTTTTCAAATATCTACGTACATAAATATGTACGTGAATACGATGCTTCAGCCTACCTGGTGTGGAAGATTTTTTTAATAAAATGTGGTGTTGCTGGTTTCCTGGAGTAGGCAGTTTCTGTTGTCATATGGGATACGATGATTTTGATCACCCATTGTTCGGCCAGTTCCTGATACCACAGTAGTTGCTCAGTAAATGTAGAATGAGCCGCATAAGGAAACATTCCAGCGGGCATGCTGACGTTCGAGGACAGTGATTCAAAGTGAGTGTGGTTATTTCACATAATAAATGAGGGAAACAACCTACAGTTTAGAGCAGAAAGACAAAAATAGTAAAGGTGCAATTGGAACACTTTTAGCGTTGTTTTTTCAGACGTCGACATCTCGTGTCCGATTATCACAGAAGGCACAAGATACTGGAGATGAAGATTTCGAAGGGGGATTCTTCTGAACCTGAACTGATCGATCCTTGTGGGGACATCTTTATTACAGTGAAGTTCCAAGTGGTTTTTCAAAGAAGCCCCACTCTAAATAAGTAACAAAGACAACAAGATGGTTCAAGTGAGGAAGAATTTTAAGACACGAGTGTATGTGTAAAAATCAACTTTTGCATTCTGAGTGCATTGTGTAAGTTTGCTGTGCACGAAACAGAAGTGAAGCCATTTGGTTTTGTGGCACTGGTGTGGGCTGGCTGAGGGGGGTGGGGGAGAAAGTTGAGGCATTGATAAAGTATGCGGCGAGCCAGATGGTTGCATTACACGTCTTTTGTGTTCTTGTTTGCTTCTTAAAGCAGTTGCAGAATTTGGCCCTTGGCGATATTTCTTCATGCTTGTATGTTCTGCTACGAATTTACTTTTGTCAGAGTCCTTTGAAAGAAAAGCCTTGCTCTTAAAAAAAAAATTTTTTTTTTACTTACATTATAAACTTGTGAAGTCAACAGTGTGTTCATAAAAATATTTTTTAAATGTTAAGTATGTTAGTAAATAGCAGGAAGATCAGCTTTTCTTTTTCCTTAGCACAGTAACTTCAACCATGTTTTACTTCCGTTCAGAGATTTTTGCGAAATAATGAAGGTAATAGAATTGATGGCGGATGGATGGATGGATGGAGACAGACAGACAGAACAGCTACATTGTTCTTCCAGTAATAATGGGGCTTATCTGATGAGAGATTTTAACGTTTCCTCTTAGAGCAAGTTGTCAGGTTGTGGTTTACCTGTTGTGTTTTACCTGTGAGTCTGACTTGCTGATATATAAGTTAAGTGGGAATGCTTTGGGATTGGTTGGTGGGTCTTGCCTGTGTGTTCGCTTGGCATTTATTCGAACTGTTTATCACACCATCCCTGAAATTTATATTTATTTCCTACTACAAGCACATTTTATTTTGCAGTCACCAGTGGAAAGTATATTTAAGATATTCTAACTGTATATAAAGGATGATATTTTATCACTGAATGCTTTTAATAAGGAATTGCTTTGGAGCTAATTTTCTCCCATCATGATGGAATGCTTAGGATAATTTAATGTCCTTTTCACAGTCCCAGTTTATCTCTCCCCCCCCTTTTTTTTTTTTTTTTCCTTCTGCTCAAACGAGAGAAGAGCACAAATTGTAGGATCCTTGGGCCATGGTTTATTCTCCTGTTGTGCACAGATTCCAGTTTTAGTTGGAACCTGTGGTCCCTGATGAGAAAACAGGAAACTTAGAGTCCTAACCTTATTGAAATCTCTGCCTGGTCTAGTCACAAGTCTGAGGCAACTCCTTCCAATAATGAAGCCATTGTACGCATCATATCTGATCAGTTCTTGAAATGTTTTAGTAAGTCTATCTTACAACATTATAAGAAGATAATCAGCAGCCTTAGAAGGTCCCCATCTGGACTGTAGAGTTCTTTTACTGAAAGATGTTTTGCCTTTTTGAGATAGCTCTCGCGTTTTATCATCTGTTCCGCCGAGATGAAGTGCATATGAAAAGTCAGTGACTCTGAATCCATCTGTTGTTATTATTTTCCACTGATAATTGGCTTGAACAATGAAATGTCTGTGTCTTCACCCTTTGAAACTGTACACCCTGTTTATTTTCTGGAGGTCTCTCTGCAGCTCCCCCCCCCCCCC